>NW_004524831.1:65650-69959 GCF_000260255.1 Octodon degus | reverse complement strand
TACTGCAAAGAAGCTGTTATGGTCAGGATTTTCCACATGGCTGAAAGTACAGTTGGTGATTTGCTTACAGTCTAGTGCTGGGATTATGGTTGTGAATTTTACAGCAGTCCTATGTTGAGCAGCTGGCATACAACAGAATGGGATACGAGGGTCAACACCACCCCTCTTACTGCTTTACTTGTTTTCTGTCACCAAGAAATCTCTTCCTCTTCGAAGATGTTTGCTATATTGAGCTGCCAAATATGAACTGAGACCTCTAAACACTGAGTCAAATAAACCTTTCATTCTTTATCTTTGGTGGTCAGGTGTTTTTTCATAGCCATGAGAAACTCAAAAACACAACTCCCTTGTAAAATACAAAGGGGGAAAAAGTTTGTCTACTAAGAAGCCTGAAAGAAGTAGTTCCTAAAATATATTTGTGAGGACACAAGCAATATTGTCTCAGTTCACTTACTGGATTGGACCCACACTTGGGTAAAGCTGATGGTTCTTATTCCTGTTCATGTGGAAAGATAACCTTTGCCATGTTATACCCATTGTGGAGTTCATCAGTGGATTCAAATTTTTGTAGAAAGTATATGTTTGTGAACTAAATTTGTTTGAAGAAGAAGCATTCACCAATTTTGATGTGACAGAATTGCAAAAGAGTTGAAGAAATATCTAAAAGCAAAGTTTCACAATCACATGACATTGTTCTCTTTCCTTAGTAAAACATTGCCAGAAAGTTGCTGCCATGTCTATTTAACAAAACTTACTAATTATGAATCTTTACGCTAACAATGAATTTGATTGCAAAGTAGAGAGATTTCCCAGGAACCTGTTTTCACCTTACATGTATAACCTGCCTCCCTACTAGCAGCCTGTCTACAGTCCCTCTTCGTCTGAGTGGTAGGCCCCACAGTGAAACACCAGCGCTCCCACAGTCACAGCATGGACATTTCATTCCTTCTGCTGTGCATTTTGGGGATTTTCATAAATGTTTAATGACATGATTTCCCTACAGGATTCATGCATGTCCAAATTATTTAGATGATCACCAGGAGCAGCCATGTGGTACCTTGGGGAATTAGGTGGCTATTTACCTGGGCAAGAGGTGGAGGCCCTGGCAGAAGAGTGTGAAAGCAGAGCACCTGGGAAGATCCCAGTGGACCAGGTTGCCTGTTGGGCTCTTTCCTGAGAAATCTCCTGGCATGCTCACTACACACTTGGGTAAAGCTGATGGTTCAAAACCTTCTTTTTTGAAGCCTTTTGCAGAGGTCCCATCTAGGTTTACAAGCAGTCTTCATCCCCAGGGAAGGGCTGGAGATGGAGCTGAGGAAAGCATCTTAAGAGGGTTCAGGAATGCATCATGCTCAGACCAGGAATGTGAGCACCCCATGTTCTAGTCCATTGCTGTCTTCATATAAATAAGATATTCCCAAATAGCCTTCACAGTGGAAGGACCACTTTCTATTCCCATTGGCAGGGAATGTATTCCATAGTCCTTAAATCCTCAGGATTTTTTTGTCCATGTTTGCTTCTTCACATTTCTAAATAATATGTGTCACTTGGTTGTATAAATATGTTTTCCTATAAGCTTATTAAAAATCACTGAAATGTAAAAAAAAAAACCATTCAAATTCTTATTCTTATTTTTTTTTGAGAAATTATTTGGTTTGTTTAAAATGTTTCTTAAGAGAGCTGGCCAGATAGCTCAACAGATTATATTGGCTGCTTAGGCATGCACAGCAGCCTGCTACTTGATCCTTGGCCTGCTGTGCTGGGCCCGCCCTGGGGTGAGCTAAAAGGGCGATTAAGACTGGGTATGGTGTCGCGTAATCCCAGCACTTGGGAGGCTGAAAAACAGGAAGGATCACTATGAGTCCGATCTGTGTAGTTAGACACTGCAGACCCCATACTAATTATATATAAATAAGTAAATAAATAAACAAAAATTAAAATGTTCCTCATTAATTTCAGAGTTTAGACGACGGTGTGTTTCAGACCTGGTCAGTTTGGATCTCAATTTGTTATCTTCCTAGAAATCCACTTTGAACTCTGGTAGCTGAGCTTAGCAAACATGTATTTTGTTTCAGAGAAGTGACTAACAAAGGAGATTATGTATTTTATTATCAGAATAATGAAAACTATATGATATAGCAATGTTATTTCTAAATTTACCAATTTTACATAAAAGTATTGGGGCTGGGGAGATAGCTTAGCAGAAGAAGTGCTTGCTTGCCACGTGCAAGGGCCTGAGTTCAATCTTCAATTAAAAAAAAAAAAGAAGCATCAGTGGATTTACATTTTCTGGAATCAAGATGACTTTTCTAATTTATATAATACAATTATATTGAAATAGCTCTAACAAAATATTGATGTTTAATGCCATGTTGGCAGCCAAGTATTTAGCTCAGCTGTTTAGTACCACCCTTACAAGCATGAGGCCTTCCCTGTTTTTGATTCCTGGTTCAAAAAATAATCAGTAAGAACAAAGCTCTTCTTCTGTTTCTTTCTTTTTTCTTTTTGGGCGGAACTGGGGATTGAACTCAGGCCCTTGTGCTTGCCAGGCAAGTGCCTATTCTACTGAGCCATCTCTCTGGAGCTCCTTAGTTGTAGTTTTTTTTAAAAAAAAATTAGTCATGTTATGTCAAATATAGTAATCCTACAAAATCTTAATAATAATTTCAAAATTAAAAAAGAAAGATATATTCCTGTATTTGACAGAAAATATAAGAAAAAGAAAAACTTTCAACAAAGATAATTTCCAGAGGCTCAAAGAGTAGTAGCAGCATTTGTCAAATACTTGATAACAAATATTGCCCAGGCAATTATGTTACATTTAGAGAATAACAATCATATTACAATACATATGTTACATTAATACTGAAAAATATGCACAATAAAACAAAATTTAATGATATAATAATAACATATTTTATTGTAATAATACTGTTAATAATCATTTTGATGCATAATTCAATACCTTGCTTTTGTACTATTAGAATCATTTGGCAAACATTATCTATTTTCCTAGTTTTCTTTTTTTAATTAATATATTTTTAGCTGTCATGTTGATCTTTTAATGTGTGTCATTTCTAACTTCATATCAATTATTACTACACTCTCTATAAAACGAAATTTTTCAAAATAATTGTGTAAATTAATGTAAAACCCCAGATGTAATTCCAAGCTTAACAAGCAACAAATAATTCTGGTGCACAGATCTGCTGTTCAAACCTTTTTAATTTCAGTTAATGTACTTTTCATTCTCCAAATTTCTTATTTGATTCTTTTCATAAATTTCTGCCTTAATGATGTTCTGTATTTTTTTCATACATTTATTGAGAAACAAATAGCAATGAGACAGTTTCAAATCAAACTGATAGGACAGTTATAATAATTAACACAGTGCATACATTCTTCCTAGGAGTTAATTGCTGTACAAATGCAGACATGATATCCTACTTACAAACACCATTAGAACAAATCCCTTTATTCATTAAGAGAATGTAACTGTATATCGATTCTAGGCACTTGAATACACAGATACTAAATGGACACTCATCTACATCCCCTTTTTGTTGTTAAGTTCGGTTATTTGAACATTATAGGTGTGTAAACTCAGCAAAATATTCTAAAAGAGTCCAGTAGAGCCTGAATTTCTCAGAGTTTATTGATTGATTTAAATTTAGTTTTTAAAGAGAATACAAATTTAAAAAATATTAGAAATGATATCGAATTTCCCTAAACAAAATAATACAAATTTGACATCTGCTGTATTCCAAGTGTTTTCTTCAAATTAATTGTTTATATTATCTGATCTGTGTGTTCCATGCAAGCCAGTCATTCCTCTCCCGGGAATTTTTATAGAAAACCTGAAAAGATCATACCACAGTGATATATGTGCACTTATGTTTATAGCAGTGCTATTTGTCATAGCTAAGTCTTGGAAGCAACCCAGATGCCCCTCAGCTGAGTACTGGATAAAGAAGGTGTGGTCTATGTGCATAATAGAGTTTTAGTCACCTATTGAAAGGATACATTTGAGTCTTTTATTGGTAAATGGATGTAACTAGAGAACATATTCTTAAGTGAAATACATCAGATCCCCATAAGCCAACATCATATTGTCTCTAAGGTAACTTGAATGAATATATAAAATTTGAAAATGAGCATATAAATGAGTATACAATATACACTGTGGAAAGATAATTAATCCGTTCAATGAAAAGGAATTACTGAGATGAGTAGGACATGAGATGGAGGGTGGGGAAAAAGATATATCTATGTACAGGGGAAAAGAGATATATCTATGCTACTTTGTAAT
>NW_004524831.1:40158-41580 GCF_000260255.1 Octodon degus | reverse complement strand
TGGACATGACCATTTATTAATGTGACAGACACACAGTGAGGGCACCTCAGAGTGAGCCCAGACACAAACCTCCCTACAGGGTCTCTCAGGGCAATGGGGTTACACAGGACACATCTACACATTTGAGGATCAGGCTCAGGTGCAGCCTCAGACCTTCGAATAGAGGAGATATTTTCTATGACAGTAATAATCATTCCTTCCATAGAGAGGCTTTTTTTTTCCTGCAAACTATTGACTGTTCAGGATGATTGTCAGGAGTTGCAAACTTTTTTTTCCTGTAGTTAAGGAGATATTTCACTGAAATTAAAATCCTCAAGTAGTGGCAAGATATGAGATATTCCACCCTTGTGAGATATTCATTCAGTCTCTCTAAAGATGAGAGACTGCCCACTGACTCATTAAGCAGAGATTGTTTCCAGCTGTGTGTGACCTACTCTATGGAAGGAAGTGATGGTCATTTATCTTTTCCATCAAGGTGGGATCTACAGGTCTAAGAAATTCTTGTGAGCACTCAGGTTTCTATGGGAGAACAGGATTACGCTGCTTATTTCTACTTCAAGAAAGCTGGGAACTAGCAACATGTTAGCAAAATTACTTATACCACACTAAATCCAGAGCACAGGCTTGCTACAGTGATCATAGGTGTACTCCACAGAGAACCAGGGCATCAGTGGTGGTGAACGCACTGCACTGGGACAACTATATGTCCAAATTGCAAGAGACATTGCAGCCCTTTGAACTCATGATATACATGGTGTTAGAGTCAGTTTACTCTGAACTAAATGCACAGGAACATTTAATTGCTCTCCCAGTATGTTCGAGTATAAATGATTTGATGAAAAGAAAAATGGCTTTGAGTTAGAATCCTTCACTGTAGACCAATATACATATTATCTGTTTTTACCTGGAGTGTCTGTCATGTTGTGTGACTGAGTGCATGAGAGCATAAACAAATGCCCAGTGCTAAGCATGTGCTGTCCAACTAATAGCTGACAGCTGAGTTGCAGTTACCTCAGGACAAAAGACTTTCTTCACTTGTGAGTATTCAGTTACATGAAAACCTGTCCACTGCGTGCCTTGTCCTGGAACAAAAGCACACTAGGCCTCGTGCCGAGGACCACGCAAAGGACAAATAAAGCTTAATACAGCCACAGCCAACAGTGTCAGCAAAGAGACCTGAGCTCTCTCCTTCTTGTGCCTTCTATACAAGGGTACACCTTACCTGGATATACCCTATGAGGCATGCGGATTAACAAAAAACCAACATTTGACTACATTCAGGAACTTTGTAATTTTGAAGACTTCGGTGGGATTTTTAAATATGATCTGTAAGCAAATGGAGCAAGCTTAGATCCAGTGTGAGCCCAGAGAAAAATCTCCTGCAGGGCTGCTCAGGACAGCAGGGGACGGTGAGTATCCACT
>NW_004524831.1:36945-39235 GCF_000260255.1 Octodon degus | reverse complement strand
GGCAGAGTGGTGTGGGGCGGACCGAGGGAATGGGAGAGGGTCTGGCCCACGCTGCGCCTGGGCTGGGACTGGTCCTGCCAGCGCAGGGTAGCAGGAAGCTCTCCACACACTCACCGGACCTGGGCTAGGACTGGGTGTGGGGGTTCCCGGAAGTCCCCAGAAATTCCTACTTGGCGGGAGGGGTGGGGCAGGTAGGGCGGAGTGGTGGGGGGCGCCCCGAGGGGGTGGGAGAGGGTCCGGCCCACACTGCACTTGGGCTGGGACTGGTCCCGCCTGCGCAGGATAGCAGGAAGCTTTCCACACACTCACCGGACATGGGCTAGGACTGAGTCTGGGGGTTCCCGGAAGTCCCCAGAAATTCCTACTTGGCGGGAGGGGTGGGGCAGCTAGGGCGGAGTGGTGGGGGGCGCACCGAGGGGGTGGGAGAGGGTCCGGCCCACACTGCGCCTGGGCTGGGACTGGTCCCACCTGCGCAGGGTAGCAGGAAGCTCTCCACACACTCACCGGACCTGGGCTAGGACTGGGTCTGTAATAGTATTTTTCTATAGTCTCACATAAACAAAGATATGTCCATATGCATTTCAGATATACAAACAAAACTTCAAGTCAAGTGAGTGTCTAAAAATCCACAAAATTATTGAGAACTTTCATATTTGAGACAAGAGTCTCTGAGTTTAAAGGGATAGCAGCATGTAGGTGCTGCCCTCAAAATTTTAATTATGCCCTCATTTCATCATTGTAGTTGGAAATAGAGATTCAAGACTCTAGGAGAAAATATCTAATTGAAGAACATCAAAAAAGAACTGATATGTAATATGTACAAAAACACATGAGCTCAATTCCCGGTACCACAAAAAAATCTATGTAATCATTGTCTATGCCATATGTATGCAGAGTAAGGAAGTAGAATTCAAAAAAAGAATTTCGAATATTTTAAGTTTTTCAAATGATCAAATGGAGAATGAAAATTGATTTCAGGCAGTATCCGTAAAATGATTTGCATAAATGCACATACACCAGGGACGTATGTTGTGGGTTTACATCGATAGATAGATAGATAGATAGATAGATAGATAGATAGATAGATAGATTTTTATAAGCCCCAGTCCCTTTTATCCCTGCAAAGTGTGGCATTGTTCCCGTATCTGTAAAAGTCCTCCTTCATCTAAGATCTTGCCCAGCTTTCTGACCAGCTTCTCTAGAAGTCTCGCCCTGGGATGAGAAGACCTAAGTCCAGAGCTGTGGAGCACAGGGAGAGCACAAGTCCCTCTGAGGGCTCAGTCAGAATCCTCCCCCCGGGGCAGCCCCCACACAGGGACCATCTCTCCCTCCCTCTGACCTTTATATACAGGAGAGCATCCTGCATGCAAATGCTTCGTGAGACCCTCAGATCTCAGATTAAATCACATCACACATTAAATTAAGTTCACGTTCTTCCTTACATTTTAAGGTACTTCTGGGATTTGTAAAGCACATCTGAAAGGTAATAAAGAATACTGGATCCTTGGACTTCTGGTGGCAGCTCCCAGGCATAAGTGACCCAGGTCTCAGAGAGAAAGATGAGCAGATGCTGTGTTTGAGAGCAAAACCCATTGAAATCTCTATCCTCCTTGGGCAGGTGCACATTCCCACGTGCAGCTCGGAGAGATGGGACTTGGATTTTTGCTCAGCTCTGTATACTCTTGCTTCTGCGTCAATAGTGATTATTCCAGAAGCTGAATCCAAAAGTCCCCAATGAAGGGTATTGAAGTGATGTTAAAATATACTTTTAGTGTATGTGTAGGGGACAATTCATGCTGACAAGACAAATCAGCCTGTCCTGAGATGCATCCAAAATATGTTTCTCTGAAACTGGGCCCAGAATCCATGGAGGACATGACTGCATTTCTGTCAAAGAGACATCCTGAGCAGACATCAATGTAAACACAAACACAGGACTGTCTGTCCTGGTACTCAGGACCAGAGGAAGAGGAGAGAGAGAGAGAGAGAGAGAGAGAGAGAGAGAGAGAGAGAGAGAGAGAGAGATTTTGAGAATTTGCAAGACCAGTAGGGAAAACACTGAACCAGAAAAGGGTGAGTCTAAGGTTCCTCAGGAAACCAGCAAGAGGCCCGGGAATGGGTTCAGAGAAAGAATCACAGAAATGAGGCTCTTCCTCAGAAGAAAGCCTGCCATTCTCCAGGCTTTTCTCTCTCTTAGTACTGTAAACACTGTGGAAGCCCTAAACTATGTGTATTGCAGATCGCCTGAACGGAATCAAGCTCCCAGGCATGTGCATTATTTGGTTAAATA
>NW_004524831.1:35729-36843 GCF_000260255.1 Octodon degus | reverse complement strand
ACAGGCTTTTTTGAAAATTTATAACATTTTTATTAATTTTATTGAGAAAAAATTGCAAAGAGAAAGCTTCAAAACTGGTTGGTAGGAGACTTACAACAATTAATACATTGCATATTGTTGTCTTTGTAGTAGTTAGTCATAGCACAAGATGCAGACATGATATCCTGTCCAAGCTCTATTAGTACAAATCTCTCTTCTTATTTTTTTTCCATAATTTTTTTGAGAAACAAACAGCAATGAGACAGTTTCAAATCTTAGTAGAACAGTCTTAATAATTAATGCTTTGCTTATTGTTTTCTTATTGGTTATTCATTGTAAATGATGCAGATATGATATCCTGTTTACAAACACTATTAGAGCAAATGCCTCTATTAATTGAATTAAGAGGATGTAGCTGTATATCTATCCTATTTTCATTATACAGACACAAAATGATCATTCATTTATAACTCCCCCTTTATGTTTAGTTTTGTCATTTAAATGTTATAGGTGTGTGAATTCAGCAAAATATGCCAAAATAGTCCAGTAGTCCATAGTAGTAATGGGTTTTCTGTATGACTAGCAATGTCAGAATTTGTTGACTTCAGCCTTTTACAGCTCAGCATAATGATATGACTTTACTTCTTATATTTCGTTTTCATATTTTTCTGCTGGGTGGTTAAGACCAAGATAAAGCAAGACACAACTGAGTTACATGATGTTATGGTACAGGTTCTCATATGTCCTCAGTATTCACTGTGTTAAAGGCATGACAGGGACAAAGCCATACATTGATATGTACAAGAAGACAATGATCATGAGAATCTTCAGAAGGTTTTCAAATCTAGCAGTTAATTGGAAGGATTCTCACCCTCACTATCTATATATGCTGATACTTGGGATCTAAGCAACTGCACTGAAGATGACAATGTGTAATAGGAGGGTCATCCTTTTAGTGCCTGTCATTATGGTCTTCTGAATATGTGCTGCTTGTCATGACATGCTGGTTGCTGCCATGCTGTTTCTCAGATAGATGTTTGTTTAAGAAGAATGGGGTGTTGAATGAAGGCAGGAGACAGGAAAAGGGGTGTTGCAGAACTGTCCGGCTACAATGTTGTACATGGTTAAATTTCTA
>NW_004524831.1:32833-34544 GCF_000260255.1 Octodon degus | reverse complement strand
AGGTCCGCATCTTGTACAGCAATTGGCCACTGAGAGGAATGTATGCAGTGTGTTATTTGTTGGAACTGTCCTTCCGATGTGATTTGAAACTGTCTCATTGCTGTTTGTCGATAAAACTTTGAAAAAATAAAAAATAAAATAAAAATTAAAAAAAAAAGGACAGCCAAAATATTGGCCCTAGCCTTTTAAAATTTACAACTTTTGAAATATGAATGTCATGATTATCACCATAATAAAAATTAACTGGGCAATTTTTTCAGAATGAGAGTGGGTTGTCTCATACAGGAGTAAATGTCTCATTTAAGGAGAAGGTGGGATAAAAGAAATTGAAGGAAAGAGAATTTGCATAAAAGTCTAGGAATTTATGGGTACATCTACATTACCTTATGTGACCATGGTTGGTTTTCACGACAGTACTAAAAAATTTTGTATTTGTGTTATAATGCGTATTATTTCATCATCACTAAAATTTATGAGGATAATTTAGATTGAAAATATTAATACATATGTGTATAATAAAACAGGTTACGTCAAACTCAAATGTGGGCTTTAAGAACACTCTTTGTCTAGTAGAGAATCATTAGAATGGCACAAAGCTGGGCCACATTCCCTCATTAGAAGAAGAGGTGGGAAAACATCACTGATCCTAATTATTGTAGGTCTAGATTGCTCACGAAGCACACTGGCACTGTGAGAATCACACAGGCCCGAATACAGGCGGTGCTCTTACCACAAGGGCGCCTGTATCTCCTAGGTCTATAGTGCTTCTTCCTCTCCATGCACATCAGAAAAACGAAGCAAAAGAGCAAATGTTTTTACTACACTCAACCATATTCTGAGAAAACTCATGAATTTCAGTACTCATTACAACACATGCACATAGTAAGAAATTCTGTACTCCTTATAAGGAATATTATGAAAGATCTCCCAGAAGACTTTCCTACGTTCTTCATTCATCTCTATCTGAGGCTTCCATAACAGCTGCCTATATAGCTGAGACCATGTAAATATGGCCTCCCTCTGCTGATGAAAACCAGCCCAGCCCTGATCCCTCATCCCAGGTTTCCACTCTTGATCAGGACTGAGCACAGCGAGATCACAATGGGATTTGGACAGTGCAGCGTTTTCATTACTGCTGTATTAAAAGGTGATTACTGGTAAACAAGAGATAGTGAGGTTGTGGGTGCTCATGAGTGGAATAAACAGAGGACCTGTGTGATAGTTTCCTGAGCAGAACATTTCTGTGTTTTCAGGTGTGGAGGCCTGGTGCAATATGGTAGGTCCCGGAGACTCTCCTCCTTGGCCTCTAGCTCTACCATCAGTGGATATTGGATGAGTTGGGTCTGCCAGGCTCGAGGAAAGGGACTGGATTTGGTCAGGGAAAATAACAAAAATGGTGGTGTCACGTATTACCCAGACTCTGTGAAGGGCTGATTCACCATCTCCAGAGACAACTAGAAGAACAGGCTGTATCTGCAGATGATCTCACTGAAAACCGAGGACAAGGCCGTGTATTACATGGAAGGTACACGGTGAAGGGATGTTACTGTGAGTTCAGACAGACCTCCCTGCACGGCTGCTGAAAACCAGCAGGGGGCACTGGAGATGTAGAAGAACCAAAAGTAGATTTATTTCTATTTATTTATTTATTTATTTACTTATTTATTTATTTATTTTTTCAACAAATAATACACTGCATATATTCTTCTTA
>NW_004524831.1:16075-26899 GCF_000260255.1 Octodon degus | reverse complement strand
CTTCCATATGTTTCTGCATTTGATTCTTTAGTGCAGATGTTATTAATTCAGGGATTTCTTTTTTCATTTCCAATCTGAGGTCTTCTTTATCTTTCTGCAGCTGTTTCATTTTAGAAGCGGTTGATTTATTGCTTTCAGCTGTGCGATTTCCAATTTGTTCTGTTAGTGTCCTCTGCACTTGTTAGGTGTGGGCTTGGGTTCTGATGTTGCATTTTGTTCCTTTTCGTCATTTTGTGTAGCACTGTCTTCTGCCATTTGTTGTAGATCTTTGCTGTAGTTATAACCTTCACACGTACTGAAGTTCAGGTGGAGCTCTACAGATTTTGGAGTTATCCAGCTGCGTCTGGCTTAGGTGTGGCTGCTGTGCTCAGCTCCTTCCCGCTGCGGACCTGGGCTAGGATTGGGTGTGGGGGTTCCTGGAACTCGGCAGAAATTTCTACTTTGCGGGAGGGGTGGGGCAGGTAAGGTGGAATTGTGGGGGGTGGCCCCAGGGGCTGGGAGAGGGTCCTGCCTATGCTGCGCCTGGGCTGGGACTGTTCTCACCGGTGCAGGGTAGCAGGAAGCTCTCCACACACTCACCGGACCTGGGCTAGGACTGGGTCTGTGGGTTCCAGGAAGTCGGCAGAAATTCCTAGTCGGCGGGAGGGGTGGGGGGCGGCTCGAGGGGGCGGGAGAGGGTCCGGCCCACGCTGCGCCGGGCTGGGACTGGTCCCGCCGGCGTAGGGTAGCAGGAAGCTCTCCACACACTCACCGGATCTGGGCTAGGACTCGGTCTCCACAAGTAGATTTAAAGGGAGGTTGTTTTCCTCTTTGGATCTGAGACTTCTTTGCAACATAATACTTCCTTCCAAGTACTCTGATTTGACATTTCTGACCTTACTGCTGATACATCTCTAGACTGCGTTGTTTACATAGGAGAATGCATTTTCTATCCTTCATCACCTCCCTGATAGAAAACGTCCATTATTAATCAGTACACTTCCATGAAAAGCACAAAGGCCCATACCATGTTATTATAAATCATTTTCATTGGTTGCCAAAGGAACACCACCCGATTTAACCATGACTTTTCAGACTAGCTCTTCCTTCTCTCCCCAGTTAAAGTGAAGACAAATGTGTTTCTTTATGAATTTTCTTTTCCTGAAATTGTATAAGCTTCAAATGATAGAGTGACTTTTTATTTCCAAGCTGAATACAATTTATGTTGAAAAGTGATATTTTGTAAGACATTTTGCTCTAAGTGCTGGACACTGCATCCAGAGGTTTTAAATTGAGCTCCAGCCCCACTCAATTTGTCACGTTTCAAAAATATTGATGGAAGTCTCACAAAATTGCTAAATTCCACAGGTGTGACTCAGCTTTCAGTCTTCTCTTCTGAGCCTTTCAGACTGCGGACTTCATAATGCGTAGCCACCCAGCTCGGGTGAAAGCTTGACCTCTATATCAAGGATTTTATTTTTTAACTGTAGAAGATAATACAGTTCAACATACTGAATATTATACTAGATTCCGTCCATACTATTGCTATCAATGTGAAATCCATATTTTTCTGAGGAAAAAAATAGTAGTATCTGCTTGACATGTGTGAAATTTCAAAATGATGATAACTTTTTTTTGGAACCAGGAATTGAACTCAGAACCTCTGGCTTGTCTTTCAGGAGCTGTACCATTGAGCTAACCCCTTTGCTGAGGGTTGCTTCTTATAATTGACCCTCTTTTCACTTTTAAAGTACTTTCCATAGATTATTTATTTATGTATTTTTTTGTATTTTAGGAAAGGGCCTACAAGGTGTTCAGAGTCTCACTACTAGATTAGACTCATAGTGATCTGCCTGTTTACATCATCCCTAGAGCTAGAATTATAGGCATGTATCACCACTCCTAGTCTCAGTTGCTGTCTCAGGGCTCCCTGGGGGTGGGGCCAGCAGATTTACATAGATTTTAATAAAGAAATATTAAAAGCATGCATTTTATTTTTATGAAAATGGCAAGTTTTTATCACAAAATATTTAGCAAATAATTTAAATCATACACTATTTAGCATAATAGTAAAATAGCACCATGTTACTCAAAATAAAATTTATAGACAAAACAACTCTCCATCCTAAAATGGCATAAAGAGGTGACATAGTATAAAACCGTCTATTCAATGAACTAAGAAGGACCTGAAGTATGTACTGACATATATTTAATTAAATGAATAGAGCATTTGAGAATTATTTAAATTGCTTTCTATTTCCTTTTTCTACTTTATCTTTTGATTTGGTCTTTATTTATAGATGTTTATCTTTTTCTTACTGTAATACACCATATAGATTTCTGCTTTGCTATCTAAATGTTGAAATTTTCAGTATTTACTAGTAAATATAACTTCAGAATTATTTATTTATTTATTTTATGTGTTTTAAGAAGCTATCTCTAATTAAAATTTTTTTAATCATGTGAAGATATTAACAAAGGCATGCTAACGTTATTTTAAAACTATACTTAGTTTTTAGAGAACAGTACACCTGAATGAAAAGAACTCAGAATTCCCACACAAGTCCCGCCCCCCACATGGACAGCCTCTGCCATAATCAGTATCTTCTCACAGAGTGGCACATTTGTGATGTTTGATGAACCTGCACGGATGTGTCATTGTCTCCCACATCCCACTGTTTACACCAGAGTTCACATTTCATGTGGTGCAGCCTGTTTGTACAACAGCATGATCGCATGTATCCACCACTCGGCGTGGTATCCATGCCAAGTGCAGCCATTCACGTAATGATCCTTTGTGTTCTACCTATTTATCCTCTCCTTTCTCCCACCCTCTAGCAAACAGGTCTCTTTAGGATCTGAGAGTCTGCCTTTTCCAGAATGTCACATAGGTGGAGTCATATGGTGTGTAGCCTTTTCTTATTGGTTTCCTTCATTTCGCAGTGTTCATTAAGGTTCTGCTGTGTATTTTCATAGTTTATTGCTTATCCATTATGAATGTTGAATCATGCTCCACTGTCTGGTTGTACCAAAGTTTATTCCATGACCTACTGAAAAACATCTTTTTTTTCTGGGAAAATTGTATTATATTCTTAAAATTTTTTCCATAATTTTATTGAGAAACAAATACCAGTGAGATAGTTTCAAATCAAATTGTTAGGACACTTTCAATAGTTAACACATTGCACACATTCTTCCTAGTGGTTAATTGCTGTACAAGATGCAGACATGAGATCCTATTTACAAAGACCATTAGAACATATCCCTCTATTCATTAAGAGAATGTAACTATACATCTATCCTAACCATTGAATACACAGATACAAAATGGACATTCATCTGTATCCCCCCTTTTTTGTTAAGTTCCATTATTTGAATATTTTAGGTGGGTAAATGCAGCAAAATATTCTAAAGGAGTCCAGTGGTCCATAATAGTATTGGGTCTTCTGCTTGACTGGCAATGTCAGAAATTGTTGACCTGGTTCACCTCCAGCTCAACATAACACCAAGGCTTTACTTCTTATACTTTGTTTTTATAGTTTTCTGCTGGATGGTTAAGACCAAGTTAAAGCAAGACCTATTCAATAAGAGTTGTAGCTTTTGGGTCTGGTAAGGTCAGTGAAATCCACTCAGGATTTATCCTGAGATCCTGTACCTCAGATTGTAGAACCTTTGTCATGTCAGGCATGTGGATGAGTCACAGCCATTGCTTAGCCAGTGTGCTCTCTGAAAGCCTGAGAGAACATGCTTGTAACTTAGATTCTGCAGTGCTGAGGTAAACCTATAGGCTTGGGGATATCCGTTTTGTTGTTTTGCTTCTATTTCTTTAGATTTTAATGTAATTCATGTAGATAGTATTAAAGGAATGTGAAGATCATTCCTTGAATTCATAAGAAAAAATAGCAAGTTTTTCTCACAAAGTATTTAGCCAATAACTTAATGAATGATTTTTCTTAATATTAGAAACGCACAGATGTTATTGAGAGTGGAGTTCATAGACAAAGTTAGTCTCCTTCACTAAAATAAATAAACATGTACTAGCAGAAATATTTCTTTTTCAGTAAAGTAAAATAAATCAGTAGTGCGGATGAAGTGCATTAGCATATGCACTGAAATGTCTTTCAAACAATTCAATAGAGTATTTTCAGAATTATTTTAATTGTATTTTCTATTTTGTCTTCTTCTGTATCTTTAGTTATTGTCTTTCTTAATGTGTTTATATGTCTTCATTGCTGCTATACATGAGCTATATTTCTATCCTCAATATTGAAATTTCTAATAGCTTATAATAACTATAACTTCAAAATTATATGTTATAGAAGTATCCCAGATGAGTAATGTGTTGCCTAAATAATTTTATCTTATGTTCATTTAATTCATAAACTTGTTTTCCAATTGTAAATTTCCTAATTACTGGCTATTCATTTCTTGTACCCAATTTTTGATTGTGTCTTTTAATTTGGAAACCTAGCATTTTATATCCTGAATGTATTACAGAAAATATGTACATTCTTATGATAGATAATATATATTCATAGATACATAGATAGACAGCTCAGTGCACCTGTTCGCAGGGCTGCTATGGCATATGGTGCAGGTGATCAAACCCCAGCCCCTATGTTTGACTAAGCAGGACCTTATTCTGCTGAACTATCTTGCCGGCCCAATACATATATTTTGTTCTGTCCAAGAAATAGCCAGGAGAATTATACCATTATCCACGTAAAATAAATCAGATGCAATAGTTTAACTATCACATGATATCCATTATCCAAGAAGCTAAATAGAGATGACAAGACATATAGATATAGTAAATAAGATCCTACATATTTCATAATAGTGAAAGGTCCAAAGAAATGGAGGAAAGTGGAAGAGAAGGGAAGATAATTGACAAAAAGTTAAGTACGTTATATACACATAACAAATGCCTCAATTGGATGTAAACACTGAATAGTGCAAAATCTAATAAAAATTGAAACTGAAATTTTTCTAATCTATATGAAAATAGAAATCTAATGGACAGAAAGAGACAGAGACAACACCAGTATCTAATGAGAGTCCCCGACCTTGTTGGTGTCAACACTGAATCTGATTCCTTCACCAAACATCAGAATGCAGAAACGCCACACTCAGTGACCCTGAAAGAAGGGAAGAGAACCAAGCTCTCCAGGAGCTTCCCTTTCCCTGGAGGTAGAGGATCAGGAAGCAGTGTGCTCACAGCATAACGGAAAACAGGCCCAGGAAATGAGTACAACATCCTCAGGACACAGAATCCTACATAGAGACACAACTCATTCAGACATTTTCACAATCTTGCCTGCCTATAAGCAAGCATTATTAATACAGAAAACTCATTACTTCCATCTGTGCATAAATGTGAAATTTGAGGAGATACACCCTCAAGACACTATCACATGAAGACTGACAAAATTTTCTGGAATGCTTCCATTTTTTTTTTTTTGAACTGGGGATTGAACTCAGGCCCTTGCATATGCCAGGGAAGTGCTTTTTCTACTGAGCCATCTCCCCGGCCCCAATGCTTCCATTATTGCTAAGCTTCCCGAGCATGGTTATACTTACTAGAGTGATGACTACTCTGAAACATCTATCTCCAGAACTGCCTGTATAGCACACTGACATGTCGATAGGACTTCCCTGTGCTGTCAGGACACTGGTGATCCAACTCAGTGGCTATTATTGAAATCAAATACAAATAGTTTAGACTGCGGATGGTGAGAAGGCTCAGTGGTCTAAAGCATCTACTTAGAACAAGCTTAGCTAAGCAAAAGCACAGCGACCGCGGTTCAATCCCCAGCACCACTTGCCAGCCAGCCCCGCCCCCCTGGTGGGCAAAACTGGCCACACACACACACACACACACACACACACACACACAATAAATAAATAAATTTAAAAAACCAAATAGTTTAGACTGGGTTTGGTTTTCATTTTTAACTGTAGTTTATGGAGAACATGATATATTGAATATGTACTTGTGCATGAGTGGGATAAACAGGGGAACTATGTGATGTCTTGAGGAGGATGACTGTGTTTGCAGGTGTTCTGTGTGAGGCACAGCAGGTGGAGGGTGGGGAGCCCTGCTGCAGCCCACGCGGTCCTGAGGACTCCTTTGCAGACAATGAGTCTCCAGATTCTCTTCAGTACTGATGGTGAGTTCTGCTTCTGCCAGGCTTAAAGGAGAAAAAGACTGTGTCTTGGTAATGAGTAGCCTCCATGAAGGACCAATTGATCATGTCTCCTGAGAAGACCAAGAACACACTCTATCTACAAATTATTATGATGAGAACTGATAACATGGTTGGATATTGCCAGGCCAGAGAAATAGTGAGGGGACTGTGTGCAGTCCAGACCATAACCTCTTTCCTGGGTTTTGCACCAGCAGAGGGCGCTGAGAATCCACGGAGCCCAGAATTGTCCTGGGAGCAGGTGTAGAGAAGGAAGCTGTGGTAAGAGGGTTTCCTATCAGACTTTGTGTCATTTCCTCTATGTCTTAACAACGTAAGACCTGAGGAGACCCTGCACACAGCATCTGCCAATGGTTTATGCTGTGAACTCATGAGGCTATAATGGGGAGTAGGATTGCGATGCCTTTGTTGCCTACAGATCCCCTGGCTAGGTTTGCACATAGGAATCATCAGGCCTCCTGCTGGGAAGCTCCATCTTGTTTCCTCACCCTCAGCTCATGTCTCTATGCATCATAGTTGGGCCAGTAAGAGAGTCCCCTTCTCTAGGACACAGGTTAGAAGATCAGGGTTTTCCTGAAAGAGCTTTAGTAGCCTGTTGAATAATTCTCTGAGCTGGAGTCACTGCAGAAAATTACCCATGGCCCAGAGAGGGACCTGTCTGAGGCGAGGGCAAAGTTAGTTGTGCACTGGATCCACTGTGCACTGTTGCAGTTTGGGAGCAGGTGTAGAAGTTTGAGCACGTTGCTCTGAGGCTTGAGTTCTCCCCATTCAACAAATCAACCAAAATTGGAAGTTCATAGTGAATACACACTTTAAGAGCTATTTCACTGAATGACTTTTTAAATTCAATCACTCAAATATAGGTTCAAATGTGGTGTTCAAGAAATTCTCATATCTGAACAGTGAGAGGCTGGAAGACAGAAAGGATACTTTTAATCTGAAATAGTGCAGCATGTTGGCAGACACAAAGAGTACAATCTTCACCATCAGGATTTGGTGTGGAAACCACAAATGAGTGTGTGGCAGGGTTGCGGAGGGTCAGATCATGTGACAGGTACATGGACCATTAAGACAAATCAATAGGAGGAAAAACAAGCTCTGTGGAAACTCCAAAACTCTGCTTTGTTCTGTTGTGAATAAGACCCCAATAAAATCAACACAAACTCTTCCACAAGATTGAGGAAACCGTGGGTCAGGGAGATAGCTCAGTAGAGTAAAAACTTCCGGGGTAAGCTCAAGGGCCTGAGTTGAATTCTCAGTTCCACCAAGAAAAAGAAAGAAAGAAAGAAAGAGAGAGAGAGAGAGAGAGAGAGAGAGAGAGAGAGAGAGAGAGAGAGAGAGAGATTTAGGAAACTGAGTTAATGAGGTTCACATTCAAGTCCCATCCTTGATGGCGTCCAAAAGCCAGCCTGTTATTGTACATCATGGGGCTGGTCTTAGCAATAAGGCCCTTTCTGTAGAATAGAATGGACATAATCAATCCAGGTAGGTGCTGGAGAAACCATCCTAGGGGGTGGAATAAAATCGGAGGGATTCAGGGTGCTTTCTGTGTACATGTGTGCAATGGGCAACGTTCCTACCTAAGAGACAACACTGGGTTCTGTTGATACTTCATACAATTAGGCAGAGATCAGTATAGCTATATACCACCAAGGACACTGATTGGCACGAAGAAGCTTAGATAGTTTATGGGCCATTCAATGTTGGATTCATAGAACAGAGTCTTCCTGTGGTGGCTTCTTTCTCAGTGAGAGGAAGCCTATATGCAAAAAATTTAAGGAGTGTCAGATTTATTTCCTCAGACAGGATAAGTTCATGAATCCCAGCATCTCAGTGCTGAATTTCCCATGAACAATGACTCTCTGCTTATATAGGAACAAATCTTGCACTAAGTAGTTTCCAGCCTAATGAATATGCAAATAATCAGAGAGTGCTGAGGTAAATATGGATGGTCTATGGACCAGAATATTCTGCAGTCATTTCTGTCTTCTGTAGAATCCACTAGAACATTGTAGATCCTCACAATGGACTGGACCTGGGGAATCCTCTTCTTGATGGCAGCTATAAAAAGTAAGATATACTTCTTGTAGTCTTGAGGAAGCAACCAGAGTTCTCGCTGGGCACTGGACTAAAATTCGCCTTTCTCTCCTTAGGTGCGAAAGGCGAGGTCCAGCTGGTGCAGTCTGGGGCTGAGCTGAGGAGGCCCGGGACCTCAGTGAAGGTCTCCTGCAAGGCTTCTGGCTACACCTTTACAGATTACTACATGAACTGGGTGCGACAGATTCCTGGACAGGGGCTGGAGTGGATCGGAAGGATCGATCCAGAGAATGGCAATACTAATTATGCTCAGAAGTTCCAGGGCAGGGCCACCTTCACTGCTGACACATCCTCCAACACAGCCTACATGCAGCTGAGTGGCTTAAAGTCTGAAGACACAGCAGTGTATTACTGTGCAAGGCACAGTGTGGTGACCCACATCCTGCTTGTGTCAGAAACTCAGAGGGAGGAACAGCAGACAGGAAGATATGACAGAGATGAGGAGGCTGAGTGTGCCTAGAAATTTGATGAAGTAATGGGAGATATAAAAGCAACTCCCCCTGCCATGCATCCTAATGGAATTGGATAATTATGTGGTTGTCTACTCCAGACACCCTTTGTTATAGTTGATGTCTGATGTCCCCATCACCTGGCATAGACTTTTGGAAGCCAAGTCTGGAGTTTGTGATTGGCTTGTGCAATGCTAGCAATATAAGTGTGAGCTCTACCTAGTCCTAAAGCATCTAGATGCCACACAATATGTTGGACAGCAAGGGTCACCACCTCCTCTCTCATTGATTTTGTTACCTTCCACCACTTCAAAGCGTTTTCCTCTCCCATGTTTCATTGAGCCAGTGGTGTTCCTCTCTATGCTGCATTGAGCCAGCCAACTATGAACTGAGACATCCATCAACTCTGAGCTAAATGAATCTTTCTCTCTTTCACTTTCGTTTTCATATATTTTGTCCTCTCAATAAGAAAATAATGAACACACCATCTATGTACAATACAGGGATTAAAGAAATCTTTCTATCACAAGGCAGGCATAAGTCATTACCAGAACATACATATGAGAATGCAAAGTAGTTTGTCAGTTCATGAAATAAATTTGTTCCACAATTCAGGGAAACATGTGCTTTCTCCTGTTCGTGGAGAAGATGAGTTAGGTTTTCTTTTTTCGTACAATGTGGAGTTCATGCACTGAAGCAAAATTTTGTAGAACACTTCTGCCTGCAAATCGAGTTGATCAGGAACACAAGCATTCATCAACTGAGATTTTATCTAATTTCAAAACAATTGCAGAAATATATGAACAATGGTTCACAAACACATCACATTGCTCTCTTTGTACAAAATGGCTGGAATTGTACTGACATTTCTGGTTATTGGTATTCATGAATATGGCATCATTATTTTCACTGTAGAAAGATTTCCCAGGAACTACTATGCCGCTTAAATGTACATCCTATCACTCGTCCAGCACCTGGTCCTGCAGTCCCTCTTTGTCCCAGCTGTTGGACCCACCGTGGGACACCACCCCTTTCCATAGTCACAGTGCTAAAAAGCATTGAGTCCTTGGGCTGTACATTGTGTGGTTTGCATAAATGGTGAATGATGTGTTTTTGCCACATGCTTCATGTATGTCCAAATTATTCAGGTGATCACCAGGAGAGCCCTGTGGTGCCTTCAAGTAGTAGGTGACCATTTAGGTAGGCAAGGGGTGCATTCCCTGACAGAAGAGTGTAAAAGCAGAGCACCTGGGAGGAGTCCAGGCTGGCTGTTGAGCTCTTTCCTGAGAAATCTCCTGGGCCTCCATGGTTGGCTAATATTGATGTTTAAATGCTTCCTTTTCAGAAGCCTTATTTAGAAGTCCCAGCTGTGCCTATGAGCAGTCTTCATCCATGAGGCAGACCTGGAGGAGGTGAAGCTGACGTAAGCATCCTCGGAAGGTGCCTGAGAGCACAATGCTCAGATCAGTTGTGTGAACACCTCATGTTTTCTGGACATTGTTATCTGCACATGCATAAGAAATTCCCAAAGAGCTTTCCAATGAAAGGACCATTTTACATCACCACTGACAGGGAATAAGAGTCTTATTGTCTTACGTGGTCAGGATTTTATTTGGTCTATGTTTGAGTTTTAGTATTTCTAAATGATGCGTATGATACAGTTGTATAAATATACATTTTCCTACAAACCATATTAAAATATTCATGGGTGTATAAGTAAATATCAAATATTTTATTTCATTTTATTCTGAGAAATTTTTCTTTGGTTCTGCCTGAAATGTTCCTGAATAGGTTCACACCTTAGATGACAGTGGGTTTCAGCCCTGGGTCATTTGGCTCTGCATTTCACAGCTTTCTGCAAATGCACACTGCAGTCTGGTGACTGAGCTCAGCAGTCACTTGCTTTGTTCTTGAAAGGTGACTAGCAGAGGAGATTATGTATTTTCTCATCACAAAAATCAAAATTATATGGGGAAAAAGGAACCCTTCTCCACTGGTTGTGGGAGTGTAGACTGGTGCAACCATTATGGAAATCAGTATGGAGACTCCTTAGAAAAGTTGGTCTGGAAATCCCCTTTAAACCAGCTATTCCT
>NW_004524831.1:11325-15975 GCF_000260255.1 Octodon degus | reverse complement strand
GGGGTATACAGATGAATGTCCATTTTGTATCTGTGAATTCAAAGTGGTTGGGATAGATATATAGTTACATTCTGTTAATGAATAGAATGATTTGTTCTAATGGAGTTTGTAAATAGGATCACAAGTCCGCATCTTGTACAGCAATTAACCACTAAGAAGAATATGTGCAGTGCATTATTTGTTGAAAAATAAAAAATATATATATAAAAGATTCTTGACTCTATGAAGAGATTATTGTTGGTCTGCGTAATTACTTTTTATTTGTATTTAAAACTCAGAAGAAAGCGTTGACCAAATAGCTCATGGGATTAAAGAGGCTGCAAGCAAGTAGAGGGACCCAGGTATTCACTCCCCAGACCTGCTGTGCTGGTCTTGCCCCCGTGGAACGGTGAGATGGTAACTGAGACTGGGCATGTGGGTGTGCGCCTGTAATCCCAGCACTTGGGAGACTGTAAACAGGAGAATCACTACGAGTCCAATCTAGTAGTGAGACCCTGAAAACCCTGTAGACCCTTCCCTAAAATACAAAATAATAATAATAATAATAATAATAATAATAATGATAATGATAATAAAACTCACAAGAAACTAAAAATGATGAGCAACATCATCATTTGAATGCCTCTAAAAGACAAAAATCATCAGCTTTCATTGGATCCATAAGTGGCATGAATTTCAAAATACTGCCCAAACTTTTGTTATGGAGGTAGCATCATAGAAGCACACAAGTTTACTATTACAGGCTCTACACTTTAAAAATATAGCATACAGGAGCCAGGAAGATAGCTCAGAAGAATAAGTGCTGGCCTGGCAAGCACAAAGGCCTGAGCTCATTCCCCAGTCCCTCCCTCAAGAAAACAAAAAACAAAAAACAAAAAACAAACAAACAAAAAAAACCAACAAAACAACAAACCATAACATACAGTTTATTAGAGATTTCTGTGAATATAAGAAGAATCTATTTCCCAACAGGATGCAATAATTTTCTAACTTTCTTCAATGCTGCACAAGCAGGGTTTTTAATGTTCATTTATATCAAAACTGCATATAAACAATTCTATAAGTTTTTATCTCAGACAGTGCTATATACAACCATGGACTCCATAACTTAGAGAAAACTACAGCTATATCCACATTGTGAGGTCTTGACTAGAATAGTAGCGTTTATGGGTAATGAAAAATGAATAGATCCTTACAGCTTCTGCTCAGATTTTATGATGTAGAATTAAATGTTAACATAGCACAATTATGCTCTCAGAGTTTGAAGCAAATGGAATCTCACTCAGTTTCTCTGGACTGAGAGAACTCTCACTTACATACTCAATGGAAAAATATCATTTTAAATACTGGAAATTGAACCCAGGGCCTACAGCTTGATCTAGAATGCAATCACCCTGCATTTTAGTATTAGGAGTGGTCTTGCTAATTTCCTCAGTTGGACACAGTCATAATGGTTTGACCTCAAACCTGAAGACTTCAGGGATTACTGACGACTTTCACCTTGTCCAACTCTATGGAAATCTACTTAGTTTCTTTGGAGTCCTTTTATGACATGCGGAATTACATGCATGATTTTTCGCTTCTGATTTTCGTGCACTGAAACATGTGAGATACCTGACTGGATGGAGATGGCAAAGCAGCGTGCATCCACCAGCTGTTGTTGTTGGAATAGAAGACAAATTTTCATGCTATGCAAGCATGCTGCAAGTACAGTCATTTAATTTATTGTAACTTGTCAAATGAAGTCAGTTATCCAAAAGAAACTTCCTGTTTATGTTCAATCACATAATTTTGCCTCTGCCATAAATTCGATGCATACTTTGGTAAAACTTAGGCCCAAATCACACTCTCTGAGGCCTGCAAACATAAATGGATCCAAGAATAATCAGCATCCATGACAACTGAGCATCCCTGAGGCAGCGATGTAGACACTCAGGGTTGCTGCTCTTGCCCCTGAATTGCCTCCTCCACCCTTCCTCTGCTTGTCCCACGCTCATCTCTGAATCCAAGAAAACTGACTATGCACTGTAATCTGATACCTCTAACCTTATTCATAGTTTGTGTTTTGAAAAATGAAGCCTTCAGAACAGAGAACACTGTATATCAATAGCAAAATCACAGTTACACAACTACAGCACAATGTAGAGTATCAATGTAACATAAAGTCAGGAAGAAATAAATGTATTCCCTATATTCAAGGGGCAGAAGATAGATTTGAGGGCACATTAACCTTGTGATGTCCAAGGAATGTCCATTATATCCACCTTTTCTGTCATGATGACTACTGCCAGTCCAGGAGGAGGTCTCCAAGACCTGCATCCTGGGACCTGGCCCAGGGTACATCACAGCAAGCCTGAGGGGGAGCTTTCTGTGAGCCAGGTGCGTGTTGGAGTGTACCTCAGCTGGTACAATCCAAGGAGGAACTGATGGAAGTCAGACGTGGAGCCCTGTGTCTTCTCAGGAATGACTGGGCATGAGAACAAAGTCAATTATCTGGTAACTGTACTTGTGGCAGGACACACATGTGGAGACACTGAGGAACAGGAACCTGTACAAATAGGAAATGAAATTAAGCAGCCTACTGAACATCTCCTATGCTAATCTAGTTTTTTTTTCTTTCTTTCTGTCATGGAGAGGACAGGACATAACATGCAGGAATAGCCACTTTCTATCCCCAGGCACACAGCGCTCCAGCAGAAGGTAGACCATCTGTCCTGGTCTACTCCCATCCTCTAGGACCAGAAAAACAGGGACAACTCTGTCTGCAACAAAGGGAGCCTCTCAGACTTGACTTTCTCTATGCACAGGCATCGCTGGAGTCCTTGCATCTGACAGCCTGGTCCCAAGTGGCCAGGATCCCCCCAAGGTGCAGATGCAGAATCAAAAGAAGCCCAGGTGCTGTCCTTCACAGCCTGACTCTCTGTGTGTTCTCAGAAATGAGTCTTCCCATCAGGGTCAAGACTTGGGGGGTAAATTGAAATCTCTTTGAGCTCCTCCTCTGCTGAGTTGAAAAGCCCAGCAGGGCCTGGCTCTAGACTCCTGTGTCACCATGGACAGGCTCTTTTCTCTTCTGCTGCTGGTGCTGACTGTCCCTGCTTGTGAGTGCTGAGCCTTGTGAGGCCTTTATGAGACAGGGCCTCAGGGATCCAA
This sequence comes from Octodon degus, assembly GCF_000260255.1. Lineage (NCBI taxonomy): Eukaryota > Metazoa > Chordata > Mammalia > Rodentia > Octodontidae > Octodon > Octodon degus. The sequence continues at coordinate 12,825 of NW_004524831.1, read as the reverse complement.
AGGCTCCTGTCTTTTCTGGAGCTAATTTAAATTTCTTCTGTGTTTCTCCACAGGGGTCATGTTCCAGATCACCCTGAAGGAATCTGGCCCTGGGATTCTGCAACCAACTGAGACTCTTAGGGTGACCTGCTCTTTCTCTGGCTTCTCACTGAGCACAACTAATAGAGGTGTAAACTGGATCCGTCAGCCCCCAGGGAAGGGCCTGGAGTGGCTGGCAGAAATTTGGTGGTATGATGATAAGTACTACAGCTCAGCCCTGAAGAGTTGGCTCTCCATCTCCAAAGACACCTCCAACAACCAGGTGTTCCTCACGATGAGCAGTGTGGATCCTGCAGATACAGCCACATATTGCTGTGCAAGAACACAGAGGCTCAGCCTCAGGATCCTCCTGTACAAGATCTCACCTCCTCAGTTTCCTCTCCAACCTGTAGATCAGGAAGTGTGCAGAGTGTGGCCATGCTGTCAGCGTCTAGGGATCACCTCCTCCTCAGAGCATGGGGCCCTGTCTTCCTGTTACATTGTATACTCTATATAACTTGAACTTCTTAGCTGCTCATGCAGGAGAAGTGGTATTTTCTATTTGTTAAATGCATTATTACAGTTGACTGCTACCTGGGCTATAAGGTGTTACCAATAGGACAAAAGCTATGCCCATATAGGAGGTAGAAGCAGAGTACAAACCACCACAACATAGTGCAGTAAAGATTGGGCTTTTAGTCCGGGAGATATTTTAGTAGCATAGGTACCTGTGAGGTAAGCACAAGGTCCTGGGTTTGATTACTGATACAAAAATATTGACTGCAGGATTTGAAACTGAATGAGTATGGACTTCAAATCTCCTGCTGTTATATTCCAGACCTTAAATCATTCCTAAAACTCACATGTGGAAGCGTTGAAACCCAGGGCAACAATTGTCACACATGGGCCATGGAGTAGTTATTGGATCATGTGATCAGCAGTGTCTTCGGGGACTTTACCTGTGATGTGGTCTTAGCTCAATGGGCTACTAGAAACTTTGCCCTCCTTTGCGAGAGCAGGTCAGGTGATGTGATCTTGTAGATTGTATCTTATCTTCAGCTTTTCTCTCAAGAGATAGCAACATAGGGAAGCTAATGCCCCCCAAAATGTTGGAAGAAGTTTAGTCCACACTTGAAAACATAAGAAAAAACCAAAAAACCAAAACCAAAACCTAAAAGAAAACAAAATAAGGATGAAGAAGCAAGGTGTGGTCCACAGGCAAAGTAACATAACCTAAGCTGAACCCATCTATTAATGAATGACTCATGTAATGATGCACAACACAGCTAAAAATGAAATCACACAAGTGTAAATATTTTCTTTCCTTCAGAGAAAAAGAAGAAAGTATAAGCTGTAATAGTATTTTTCTTTTTTATGCTAATTTATTTTATTTATTTATTTTTTTCTACAGTTTTATTGATAAACAGATAGCAATGAGACAGTTTCAAATCAAATCAGAAGTACAGTTTCAACAAATAATAC
>NW_004524831.1:3496-5510 GCF_000260255.1 Octodon degus | reverse complement strand
TGTATTATTTTTTGAAACTGTACTTCCGATTGGATTTCAAACTGTCTCATTGCTATTTGTTTATCAATAAAACTTTGAAAAAACCAAAAAAATATAAAAGTTATCATCCAGGATTTGTCTTCACCCTGAGAAAGCCAGGAAGACTCTTTATCTGATGGCTACCAGATAAAGTGCTGTTCTACATTCATGCCCACTTCCTAAGTGACTCCCTTCCCCATTTGGTCCTGGACTTAATCTATTTCACCTGAGCAATGGTGCTTGTAATCCTATTGGTTGACTACAGTTTTGTCCCACCCCACTTCCACCTAAGTGAGTTCTCATTTTCTCCACCTTAGCGCCTCATGGCTTTACACTGTAAAAGTCCCTGGAGGAGACAGCATCCTGTGGACCACCTGTTTGGGGCTCCCTTCCTGTCCCTCTCTCAGACAGGAGGTTTATTTCCCTCAATAATTATATTCTGCTCATTACTTCCTTGTGTTCCTAAAATTATTTTTTTTTCTGGTTTTAGACAACAGGAAATTGTCAAGGTCAGATTGGGAGATCATTCCTCCCCCTATATCATTTGGAGCTCCTTATATCCATTTTTATCCCTATATCAAAACATGAACACCCAGCAAGGTGACATACGATCATCACAGAGGACCAAGAGGGTCACCTCCAATCACCATCAGCACAGCACCCTCTACTGTTCAGCACAGCCCCACTATCTGATACCACACAACGGCACAGGCTTAGCCTGAACACAGGCATTTCACTAAGACTCTGTGGTCCCTCAGTGGAAGAATTGAGTATTTTTTTCATAAATCACATCAATAAGAAAAATAAAAGTGGTTGTGACTTTGAATTGCAAAACAGCTACACTTTGTTCAGAGCATCATAGCAACTATCTATGCCATGCATGTAGTGATAAGAAAGAGAGCAAAGCTTTGAAAAGCACACGCGCTGCTTATGTTGTGTGAAGGGACACAGATACGTTCACTGTCATAGAGAACGTGCCTATAGGCCCAGGGAGTGAAATAAACATTCTGAAGCCTCAAATTTGAAATTTAAATGGAGTTTCTAGCCAAAACCATGGCTACTTGCGTTTATGAGATGAAAAACACGGTATGTGAACACAGCAGATACTCACATTTGTACAGATCCTGGGGCCATGTGGGGGACAGTAACAACAATTCCAGGCCACAATAGGGAGCCTTGGTTTTCAAAATCCAAGAGTGGTCAGAGATAGAGTTATATGGCTTTCAAGAGGTGCCCCCAGTCCAGGGTACTGTGAACAGCTAGAAAGCAAAGTCTAGAGGTTGTTTATGAAGACCACACTCACAGGAGAAGTAATCATTTTAGAAAAGGCAGCCATGGAGAAGAGGATAGGTGCTAAAGTGAGTAGAAAGAAAGCTTCATCATAATGTTAAATATTTTCTCCATTTCTAATAAGAACCCCTAAGATTTAACATTCTGCGCCACACCACAAATCCTCTGCTGGAAAAGGTGGGCTGTAACAAATGCTGGTAACATAGCAGGACCTGCTCAGGCCCTGGACACTTTAATGTTAAAAATTCACAAAGAAGCTGTGGTCAAAATCAATCAGTCCTTGTCCCAGCTCAATTTTATTTTATGAGCTAACGTGAATACCCCAGGAGATACAGAAAAGTATCTCAGGGTACTCCTGTTCAAAGGTCAATGATGACTATTTTTTCCATAATTTTATTGAGAAACAAATAGCAATGTGACAGTGTCAAACCAAATTGGTAGGACAGTTTCAATAATTAACACATCGCATACATTCTTCCTAGTGGTTAATTTCTGTACAAGATATGGACATGATATCCTATTTACAAACACTATTAGAACAATTCCCTCTATTCATAAAGAGAATGCAACTATATATCTATCCTAATGGTTAAAAAGGTTCAAACTAATGACTATTAAAACAAAACAACAATACATAAACAAAACAAAACCCAAAACTTGTCCCTGGAAAGACTGAAGCACCCTACCATCTGTTCCACTCTAATAC
>NW_004524831.1:0-1736 GCF_000260255.1 Octodon degus | reverse complement strand
TACAAGGGTACACCTTACCTGGATATACCCTATGAGGCATGCGGATTAACAAAAAACCAACATTTGACTACATTCAGGAACTTTGTAATTTTGAAGACTTCGGTGGGATTTTTAAATCTGATCTGTAAGCAAATGGAGCATGCTTAGATCCAGTGTGAGCCCAGAGAAAAATCTCCTGCAGGGCTGCTCAGGACAGCAGGGGACGGTGAGTATCCACTGAGCACCACCAAGGACTCCAGGAGCCATTGCAGAGGAGGTTGGGCAGTGAGGGCTTGCTCTCTTTCTTGACATTTCCTCTCTGACTCAGGATCACATGACCTAGAAACATTTTGGTTCCATTTTCTGTGTCCTTTCTAGCTTTAGGATCAATGTCAAGATGCATTTTCAACTTGATTTTTAAGATCCTTCACTGTGTGAAGAGATTATTGTTGGTCTGCGTAGTTACTTTTTGTTTCTATTTAAAACTCACAAGAAATGGATGGCCAAATAGCTCAGCAGATTAAAGCACCTGCAAGCAGTTACAGGGGCTCAGGGATTTGGTCCCCAGTCTTGCTTTGCTGGCTAGTCCCCCGTGGAATGGTGAGATGGTAACTGAGACTGGGCATGTGGGTGCGAGCCTGTAATCTCAGCACTTGGGAGACTGTAAACAGAAGAATCACTACGAGTCCAATCTAGTAGTGAGACCCTGAAAACCCTGTAGATCCTTCCCTAAAATACAAAATAATAATAATGATAATGGGAATGATAATAATAATGATAAACTCATAAGAAACTAAAAACGATGAGCAACATCATCATTTGAATTCCTGTAAAAGCCAAAAATCATCAGGTTTCATTGGACCCATAAGTGGCGTGAATTTCAAAATACTGCCCAGACTTTTGTTATGGAGGTAGCATCATAGAAGCACACAAGTTTACTATTACAGGCTCTACACTTTAAAAATATAGCATACAGGAGCCAGGAAGATAGCTCAGAAGAATAAACGCTGACCTGGCAAGCGCAAAGGCCTGAGCTCAATCCCCAGTCCCCTCCCTCAAAAAAACAAAACAAAACAAAACAACAAACCATAACATACAGTTTATTGGAGATTTCTGTGAATATAAGAAGAATCTATTTCCCAACAGGATGCAATAATTTTCTAACTTTCTTCAATGCCGCACAAGCAGGGTTTTTAATGTTCATTTATATCAAAACTGCATATAAACAAATCTATAAGTTTTTATCTCAGACAGCGCTATATACAACCATGGACTGCATAACTTAGAGAAAACTACAGCTATATCCACATTGTGAGGTCTTGACTAGAGTAGTAGCATTTATGGGTAATGAAAAATGAATAGATCCCTACAGCTGCTCCTCAGATTTTATGATGTAGAATTAAATGTTAGCATAGCACAATTATGTTCTCAGAGTTTGAAGCAGATGGAATCTAACTCAGTTTCTCTGCACTGAGAGAACTCTCACTTACATACTTAATGGAAAAATATCATTTTAAATACTGGAGTTTGAACCCAGGGCTTACACCTTGATCTATAATGCAATCACCCTGCATTTTAGTATTAGAAGTGGTCTTGCTAATTTCCTCAGTTGGTCACAGTCATAATGATTTGACCTCAAACTTGAAGACATCAGGGATTACAGATGATTTTCACCTTGTACAGCTCTATGGAAAACTACTTAGCTTCTTTGGAGTCCTTTTATGACATGCAGAATTATAGGCAAGATTTTTTGCTTC
>NW_004524830.1:2661163-2662465 GCF_000260255.1 Octodon degus | reverse complement strand
GTGGGTTCCATTCTAGCCCTGCCATTAACTCGCTATGACTGAGCCAGGAGTATGGCTCAGTGGCACAGTGCCTGTCTGGCAAGCGTGAAGTCCTGAGTTTGATTCCTGGTACAAAATGGAAACCAAAACGAAAACTCCCTGTGATTATGGGCAACTTCTCTCTGTACCTCAGCTTAATTGCTGTAAAACGGGGACAAAACATTTTATCAAATGGGCTCCTTCTCTAATGTATCATACAACTCACCCATTCAAAGTACATTGTAGGGCTGGGGATAGAGCTCAGCAACATAAGCACCTGCCTGGCAAGTGCAAGGTCTTGAGTTAGATCCCTAGTAACACACACACACACACACACACACACACACACACACACACAGTACAATTTAGCATTTCAGAATTGAGTAGCCTTCATTGCCCCAAAGACTTCATCTGCTTTTGCAGTCAGCTCATCCCAGCCCGCCCCAGCCCTTGGCAACTCATCATTTTGATTCCATCCCTCAGTTCTTTGATTCTGCCCAAGGTGGGATCCTGTTGCCGCCAGCATCTTTCACTCCACATGACATTTCTGTAGCTCACAGTCTGTGGTTCCCTCTGCCACTGATAAGCATGATACTTTGCTCTTTGGCCTCTGTGGCTCATACAGGCTTGCCCTTGAGTGACAGGTGCAGGCCGTCAGGTGACAGGAGGCCAGGCCCAACACAGAATCAAGACCAGCGGTTTAGTCCTTGCAGGTTTGTTTCCCATGTTTCCCACCCACTCCACAGTGCCAGGGATGGAGCTCTGTCTCTAACTTGCAGGCCTGAGCCCTCTCCACTCCACTCACAGTGTGAGCTGGAGAGTGACTGAGGACGGGACCAATGGTGGCTCTGTACCCAGGGCCTCCCGTCCTCCTGGACACAGGTCTGCAATGCACTCCTTGCTGTGGACTGCACACAGCTCCAGGACTTGGACGCTTTCCCAGGCTGGGCACAGCTCTACCCACACAGCCCCAGTGGGCCGAAGAATGTACAGAAGTGGCACTGGGCCCAGGCTCAGGGAGAGGCACATTATTAGGGGCATACACTGTGACCTGACCCCAATGTGCCTAGGTCCTCACTCTTAGCAGGGAAGGATTGTCCCCAAGACAAGTTCCTTCACTCTAGGGATTGTTAGATTCTGGGATGGATCCTAGGTCTCTCACACCCTTCCCAGAAACATTTATTTTTTTTCTTTAAGCTGCCACATGTCTTTTCAGAAGTCAAATTTATCAGTCTATTTAAAGGAACCAGTTTTGGTCATTTCCATTTTTTAGGCTCATAGCTG
>NW_004524830.1:2659242-2659772 GCF_000260255.1 Octodon degus | reverse complement strand
CTTCTCTTCCTGCACGTGAACACTACATCCCACCGTCCTGCCCGGTGGGCGTCCCTGTTTCTGCCCGGTACCAGGGGTAGCTACTGTGTCTTCTGTCTCAAAGCTATTCTGCATTCTTTTTGCAGCTAGTATTGCTAGGAAAACTTGGATTTCAGTCTGAGCTTTCTTCCTTTGAGGATTCTTCGCTCCAGGATCTTGTAGGATCTTTGCTTGGATTTCGCAGAATGGGTTGTGGGACTTGCTCTTGGCCTGGCTGCCTCTTCTGGTCACAGACACGTGGCTTCAGAAGCCACCAGTTCTCTTCCAAAGTGCTTCACCACATCCAGGTCACATCCACTGCACGTGTGAGCATGCTAGTCACTTGTCTTACTCGCCAAGGCGTGGTGTTTGCGGTTAAAAAAGTCTTAGCCATTCTAGTAGATGTCTAGTAGTAGTTCATTTATGGTTTAGATCTGTATTTCCCTAAAGACTAGTAAGACTGGGCTTATTGTTATGTGATTTTGCCATCTATGTGGCTTCTTTGCAAAATA
>NW_004524830.1:2652623-2653311 GCF_000260255.1 Octodon degus | reverse complement strand
ACAATGGTTAATACATTGTGTATTGTTATCTTTAAATTAGTTAGAGTACAAGATATAGGCATTTAACTATCCAAACAATACTAGCACAAATTTTTCTTTTCAATGATCTAAGGAGAAATTAGTAGCATACCTGTCCGAACTATCTCCTGTATGTGAGTGTGTGTGTATTTGCTTTCTTCTTTCCTTCTTTTCTCTTTTCCCTGATCCCAGTTTCTCTTTTTTTTTGGACAGTTTACTTCTATTTCACAATATCTATTGTACATTTTGAATCTTATTTACTCTTTCAGCTTTTCACACTAGAGAGACAATACAATGTTCACACATGTGAGTCTGGTTTATTTTACTTATAAGTATGGATTTGAGTTGCATCCATTTTACCTATAAAAGTCTCCAGTTTATCCTTCTTTATGGCTGAGTAGTACTCCATTCAAAAGACTGCATATTTTATCCATTCCTCAGTTGATAGGCATTTGTGTTGTTTCCAAGATCTAGCTATTACACATCGTGCTGTTATAAACATGGGTACACATCTCTCCCTGTGGTATAATGTTTTTAATTCTCCCTGGAAGATATCCACAAGGAGAATAGCTGGGTCAAATGGGACCTCCAATCCTAGTTTTTTGAGGAATCTCCACACTGATTTTCATAGTGGTTGTAGCAGTCAACACTCCCACCGACAGTGAAGAAG
>NW_004524830.1:2651016-2652076 GCF_000260255.1 Octodon degus | reverse complement strand
GCAAGGCTTCTGTGTGCTGCAGGATCTAAACACCAGGTGTGGACACGAGCTTTTCCTCTGGCTGACCTCTGGGCAGAGGCTGGCACTTAGCTGTTCACAACTGACTCAATGCGCTGCATAGGTACCCTGCACGCTGCCAAGGTGCAGACACGGGCAGTCTCCCCTGTGTTAGCTCTAGGTGATCTCTTGTCAGATCATTAGTCCTCCACTAAATCAACTGCCTGAGACTTCAGTCACTGCATGTCACAGGGGACTGTCTTTAAAGGCAGTCTTTACAAGCCAGGCAGGGTGGACATGTCTATAATCCCAGCACTCTGAGGCTGAGACAGGAGGATCACAAGTTGAAGGCCAGCCTGCATTAGAGAGCAAGATCCTATCTAAAAAGCAAAAAGAAAATTAAACTATAAAAATTCTTGGAAAAGCCATTAAACAACTATAAACTATATTAACTAGCCATTAAACAAGTACAAACTACAAAAATCTCTACAGGAAAAGAATCTGACATCCAGAATTACTTTAATGTTCTAAATGTTTAGTTTTGAAGAAGAAATTATGAGGCATGCAAATAAGCAAGAAACTCATGGGAAATGAGAGTAACAGGTACTGCTGCTGAGAAAAGCTGGGTGATGAACTCATTGGAAAGACTTTAATAGTCTCAAATGCGCTTCAAGAAAACCAGTGGAAAGTGTCTCATCAAGTAGGGAATATCAATAGAGAAAAAATGAGCAAGCAGAAAGTCTCGAGTTGAAAAGCACAATAACTGAAATGATCAATCCAATAGGAGTAAAAAGGCAGAATTGGCAGGCTTGGTGGAGGGGACTCAGTGTTATCTAGGCTGAGGAGCATAAGAAAAAGGGTAAGGCAAAATCCATAAACCATGAGACTCCCAAAGGAATGACTTCCTGAGTTCTCTGAGTTTGATGAAAGACATGCATCCACACATCCCAGAAGCTTGACAAACTCCAAGTAAGATAAATTCAGAGAGCTGCATGGCATGCCTTATAAGAAAATCATCAGAAGACAAAAAGAAAAAATGTTAAAAGCCACAGGCAAGCAACAA
>NW_004524830.1:2643778-2644156 GCF_000260255.1 Octodon degus | reverse complement strand
TGTCACTATGATGGGTGGCTTTTCCGGGATGACGGTGCTGGAGAAGCCATTTAACATGCTTACTAGTGATGGGGATATTGTGGGAAGAGGCAACTCCCCCCTCCACCCCCCAGCTGTACTAGGTGTCCTGAGATTTCGTGGAACCAGCCCTAAAGTGGCATATAAATGGCAGGCCTGAAACAGTCATGAAAGTACCAGAACTAGGATGTGTTAAAGTGGAGTGGGCCCTTCTACCTGCCTAAAGAGATGGGGAAACTGGCTAGGTCCCCCTCCTTGAGTGAGATGGTTTTATGGCAGTTCTCTGGGTTCCAAGATCTAAGATGGGCTGCTTGTTGGAGCCTTGGGGGTTTTGTGTATAAATATCCCGGGATGCTAAAT
>NW_004524830.1:2639236-2642689 GCF_000260255.1 Octodon degus | reverse complement strand
CTTCCTTCCTTTCTTCCTGGTGCTGGGGATGGAACCCAGGGCTTCATCTTATCACTAAGCCCAGCTCCTGTCCATGACTCTTTCTCTTTGTGGCAGCAGTGCGGGTTGAACCCTCAACATTGAGTGTCCTGGTATTTTGGGAGACCTCTTCCTGCATGCTTTCTCTTCTCATACCCACAGCCCCCAAGTACCCCTTTGTCTTAGTGAACTTTCTCTCATTGCTGACAAAAAATACCCAACACCCAAAGGGAGGAAAGATTTCGCTCACAACTTGCGGAAGTTTCAACCTATAATTACATGGCTCTGGGGCAGTGTGGCACATGACGGAGGAGCAACAGTTCATGGTGGCAGAAAACAGAAAAAGCAACAAGCATCAGCAAAAGGGGGAAACAAGCTTCTTTCTCCCCCCTTCATTGTATCCAGCTGCTGGGATTAGGGTGGTGCCAGTACAGTAACTGGAGCAATCTGGCAATCACTCAACTGTAATCCCAGCACCTTCATCCCAGCATTGTACTATGAAGTCAATGAAGTCAGAGTTAGTCACAAACTCTAGATTCAGCTACCTCCAAAAATCTACCCCCCATGACTGCAGAGGCTTTGGGAGGACATCCAGATACAAATCATGACACCCTCTGATTGCCATGCCTCAAGGATCAGGCTGGATTATGCTGTAGAAGCGTTTGCCTCTTCCTTACTGAGAACATTCATCAGAGCCCAGAGTGAGCACAGCTTCATCTCTAACTCCCTGGAAGCTATGCTGCCTGCTGCAGTGCAGAGGAATGTCTCCAGGACCTACGAATGAAGCAGTGGAGGTAAAGTGTGCTGCAGAAAGCATCTGGTAAAGCAGGTGTGAGGCTCTTCTCCCAGAGTGCACAGTATTTTCTTCTGTGCTCATCTTGATGTCCTGATGTGCACCTCTCCTGTGTCCCTGTGTCCCTGTGCAGCTGTGGCCAAATGTCTGCATGGCCCTGCCAAATCTGAGGCTCCCTGAGTGTAGGATGGGCTAGAGTAGACATCCCAGAGCCGGACCCGCCTGCTCAGCTTTTACAACTCATCATCCAGGCTGGGACATCTTGGAGAGGGAAAGGGCACATTTGCAATTCTTCTGTGCACTGTGTATGTGGGACCAGCCCTGGGCAAGTGGGAGGTGTGGCCCCTACTCTTCGGAGTCATCCCACAAAGCACCCTTAGAGACATTTCTCTTGGGCCCCTGAGACGTAGGGACTATGTGTCCTCTGAACCTTGTCCAGTTCCTTCCATGATGGTGATTTGGCATCACTTCCTGTAGGATCCATTGAGACCCAGAGGAGGGAAGAACTGGTCTCCCATTCTCCATCCAGGAACCCTAGAATGGACTGTTGGCCTCTTCTTTGAGGCTGCACCATCAGATCCAGGCCACCTTGGACTGAATTTATGCAAGGAGAATCACATTTGGACTGAACTCATATAGATGTTTTGTTCTTCTTCCCCAAGTGATTTTTTTCCCATAATTTTATTGAGAAACAAATAGCAATGAGACAGTTTCAAATCAACTTGGTAGGACAGTTTCAATAATTAACACACTGCATACTGTCTTCCCAGTGGTTATTTGTTGTACAAGATGCAGACATGATATCCTATTTACAAATACTATTAGAACAAATCCCTCTACTCATTGAATTAAGAGATTGTAGCTATATAGCTATCCTTACCATTTTGAATACACAGATACAAAATGGTCATTCATCTGCATCCCTTTTTGTTTAGTTCTGTCATTTAAATATTATAGGTATGTGAACTCAGCAAAATATTCTAAAAGAGACCAGTAGTCCATAATAGCATTGGGTCTTCCACTTCACTGGCAATGTCAGAAGTTGTTGACCTGAGTCCCCTACAGCTCAACATAACAACATGGCTTTACTTCTTGTACATCGTTTTTATACTTTTCTGCTGGATGGTTAAGACCAAGATAAAGCAAGACCTATGCAAGAAGAATTGTAGCTTTTGGGTCTGATAAGGTCAGTGAAATCCCCTAGGATTTATCCTGAGACCTGTACCTCAGATTATAGATCCTTTGTCAGTGTCAGCCATTCCCCAAGTGATTTACACGGCATTTCTATTACACTGATGCTTATAAGTCATCTCGAGGTGATTTAAAGCATATGGAGGAGGCTGCAGAATAAAAGTCATTTTGTATATGCGCATGCAGGAGGTCCAAGGACTGGTCCCTCCTGGACCTGGTCGATGATGTGTGTCATATAAAGTCATCCTTTGCTGGTGTTGGAAGAACCCAAGGAATACCCAGCTTGGTAAGGAGACTGAGTTATACACAGAAGGAGATGGAGGATTTTTCAGCCAAGGGCAGAGCAATGGAGGGGGTCCCAACCTGGCCACACACAAGGACGGAGGGGCACACTGGTGGCCTTCCTGTCCTGCCACACCCCTCTGCAAGCTCAGGGATTCTGAGGACAGTGCTTCCCCTCCATCTGCCTGCTGCCTGGGGTGGGACACACCCCCAACTGCCTAAGGATGGCTCAAACTCCAGTCTGCCCATGGGACCATCTCAGTTCTTCTTCTCCAACTCCTTCCTCTCCATGGTGTGGGGCTCAAGCCAGAGCCCAGGACCTTGTGTATGGGAGGCAGATGCTGGCACCCTGCTGGAGAGGCTAGGATTTGAAGCTCGGTCATCTTGCCCCATGGAGAGAAGCTCTGAGAACAGATGTAACCCCGAGGAGCACTGAGGGTGGGGAGACTGGAGGACCCTTGAGGGTCAAAATGAGCCAACCTGGAGCTGTGTGTGCCAGGCTTCTCATTCTAGTGCTGACTTGCTCTCTCTTCATGCTCAAAGGCAGTCCATACTGCAGGACCCCAGAGGACAGGGAGGCAGAGCTAAGGCCAGGCTGCAAGTGACACAGCAAGGGACAGGGGACCTGGGCAGGGCTGCAAAGGTGACAAGATCTGGGGTGGAAGTGGTAAGCACTGGTCATCAGCCACTGTGTCATACCCGCTTTTCCAGTGCCATCCTGTGGGGACAGTTTTTGGCTGACACAGTGAGTGTCACTGTCTCATTCAGGGATGTGAAGGTGACCATGATGGAGTCTTGCGCAACACCTTGAGCTTCAGCTGCTCATTCACCTGCAGGTGGAGAAACCATGCTCAGGGACCCTGCCCTCGGGCCCCACCCGTCACTTCTGAGCTGCTAAAAGCCCAAGACTGAGGCCACTTTCAACCTGGGGCCAAGATAAGCTCTTTCCATGCACCTGCCAGAACTGAGCTGCCACTTGGAAGGCCGAGGAGTGAAGCCCTGTGTCTTGTGACTTAAGTGACCTTAGGAAGGGACTCTTCCTTCTTCCCTCCCCCCAGCCTGGATCCATCAGTGAGAGCTACAGGGTCAGGCAGTGTGACTGGAAGCTGACCCTCTGCTCAGGCACTAGGTCACACTGAGGCTTGTCTCAGAGCAGTCAGGAAGGCTCA
>NW_004524830.1:2635304-2637746 GCF_000260255.1 Octodon degus | reverse complement strand
AAGACGAAATATAAGAAATAAAGCCATGCTGTTAAGTTAAGCTGTGGGGGACTCAGGTCAATAATTTCTGACATTGCCAGTTAAACAGAAGACCCAAGGCTATTATGGGCTACTGGACTGTTTTAGAATATTTTGCTGAGTTTACACACCTATAATATTCAGTAACTTCAATTTAAAAATTACTTAAGAATTACATAATAGTGGAATGGAGATGACAGAAGGAGACCAGTGAAGTTGGAGACAGACAGGTCAAGAGAAAAACAGAGCTTGAAGCAGCTTTGGAACAATATCAAAAGGTACAAAACCCATATAATTGGAGTCTCCAAAAGAAAGGATAGAGGAAAACAATTTTTATCTAAAGAAGATTTAGCTCTGCCAAATTTGATATTAATTTTTATAAATTTAATAATTCAAGATGCTCAGAAAACACTCAATGGAATAAATGTGATCAAAACCACACCTAGACACAGCATCAACATAGAAAAACCAAGGGAAAAGAATATCTTAAAAGCAGCTAGACAAAATGAGCTGGGAGTTGAATAACAACAGACTTCTCACAATACACTATGAAGGACATAGTGGAATGAAGTCTTTAAAATAATAAAAGAAAAAAGCCAACCCAGAATTCCATACTCACCAAAAAATAGCATTTAATCAAGAGATTCTCACATAAAAGAAGATAGAGGTGTCGCCTATAGATCTGTACTTCAATAAATACCACAAGAAGTTCATGTTGGAGAAACATGATAACAGAGGGGAACTTGAGTTTTTAGGGGGAATGACAAATATCAGAAACAGTCATTACCTGGGTAAAAACAATTCAGTCCAAGACAGCAGGACAATGCCCCCAGGCTGACACCCAGTGCTTCTCACCCCACCACACATCCTACCCCCTCCACCCCAACTTCCCTTCACAAGAAGCTCTTGTGAACTTGAAGACGGCTCAGTTGGTCCAGCACCAACCCTCTACAGGTGCTGTCTGTGCTGCCCTGTACATTTCCCTTCTCCCTCACTTCTATGTTACAACTTCGGAGGCACCTTTACATGTAGGCCACTCCTGACTGCACAACCCATTCACATCAGCTCCAGGGAATGTAACAATGATATACTCTAACCAGGGATATAGCTCAGAGACACAGTACCTGCCTGGCAAGTGCATTGTTGTGGGTTTGGTTTCTGGTACCCAAACCTACCCAAAACTACTATGCACTCTGCTGACTTACCTTAGTGATGTCAGGTTGCCTTTGCCTCCCACTAAGCAGAAGAGCAGGGTTGGTAACCACTCCACACCCTGGACATTGAGAAGCTCATGACACCACCAAGGTCTGGGAACATCAGCACAAGAACTCAGCTCCACACACTCTCACCCTAGTTCTCTGTCTGATAGGCTGTGCACACATGACATATGGCGTCTGCCTTCAACTGACTAAGATCTTATCAGAGACAGATCTTTCACACAGCCATGGGACACTGAGCCAATATAGTATACCCCTAGGTTGAGGACATCAGACCTGGCCACCATTAGAAATACTTGGGGAAACAGCAGAAATTCAAGATTCCTGACAGACCTACTGAGTCAGGGATCCTTGGGACTGTGCCTGGGATTCAAATTTTGCTCAGAGTCCTAGAGGTGATTCTGATGTGCAAACAGCCACTACTGCTTCATCATGGAGCTGACTGCTAATGACCACTAAGCTCCTGGGCTGGGCAGCATGGAGGAGAGAAATCTGAGTGAGGTGTGACCCAGAGGACTGTGGTCTAAGGACGAGGCCCCAGTGGCCAGTGAAGAGGACATACCAGGGGCAGAGGCAGGCAATCACCAACACCCCAAATGATTCTGTTCAGAGCATTCTCTTTGGGGCCCCTTCTCGGGCCATCCTGGGTGCATTCTGTGTTCTGTGGTCTTTCTCTGCATCTCAATCTAAGTGTGCCCTTATCTCCTGCAGCTCCTGTCCTTGCTTCCCTGTGCTTCGTTACTTCTTTGGACCTTTGAGCTCTTTTTGGGGTCTTGATTACCTTTTATTCCCTATGGGGAAATTCTGCCCCTTAGAAGCTAAATGTAGCACTGTCTGGAGACGGGACTTGTTGTCACAGCTGGCAGGCACCTAGCAGAACCCTGCGAAACATCCTACAATGAAGTTCTAACAAAGTAGTATACTTCCCACAATTCAAATAGTGCCAATGATGGGATGCTCTGCCCTAAGAGTGGCAAATGCACTCAATAGCTCCACTAATAAACTTCATATTTAAAAAATCAGCATTATTATTTAACATATCTTTAATGAATGGCTATCTAAACAACCAAATGGATAAAAAAAACTTTAGGTCTCTCTGCCATCTGACTTCCAGGTTTTTTATTTCATAAGCAGTAAAATTATGAAAACAAGAACTGATATTATTGAGACTTACCAACATTAAAAATAGAGCTATCAATTACTATAA
>NW_004524830.1:2633375-2634339 GCF_000260255.1 Octodon degus | reverse complement strand
AAGACCTGGGAGTAGCCTTTCTCACTGCTGTGACACAGACTCAGCAGGCAAGGGCTGGCCTCTAAGCACTTATGCTCCCTGCCTCACCTAGAGCAAGGGGCACATTCTAGACCCTCCTTCAGCCAGGGACTTAGTCACCACTCCAGTCCCCTCACTGTGCCAAGGGAGAACTGCATGAGGGTTGTCATCTCCTGACCCACTTACTGTGTCTTTTTGCTGTAGTTAACCCAGCCCCGGCCTTCAGCATTGAACAGGACCAGGACAGAGTTCTGTTGCCTTGTTTGTTTTTTTTTTTGGTCTTTTTTGATTTTACCGTATTTTTTTGGTTGAACTGTTTTATAGGGGAGGTTTTATGTTTTTTGTTTTTGGTGCCAAGGACCGAACCCAGGGCTTCCAGCTTGCTAGGCAAGCATTCTACCACTGAGCCAAATCCCCAGCCCCCAGGACGGAGTTCTTAGGTGTGTCGTTAAACAGGTAGGTGATGGCTCTCTCTCTGCAGCACGTGGGAATCTGACATATGGCAACCTTTCCAGAGGGATAGCTGGCAGAAATGGTCAAGTACTGCTAACAGAATTTCTCTGGGTTCTTGCTCTTTGGTGTCCAGAGTAGTAAGTCTATGCCAGAGTGTCAGCTGCCTGGTGGTGCGACATTGCTCGTCTTCAGAGAAGCTGTCCACACTTCACATATGTAATGACTCAATCACTATGGAAACCAACCACTACCCAAGTGATTTCTTGAGTCGTCTTTGTCCCTCACAACAGCTGTGGCAGGTAGTATTATCTCCATATAATGGATGAGCACAATTTCCCTGGATATGTTTTGGGTACAAGAAATTTCTGGTGATAAAACCAGGAAAATCCCATGAAAACCAGGATGAGTTATCACCCTATTTAAGAGGAATTTAGGGTGTAGTAGCAGAACAGGATCTGATCTCTAGGCCCAGTGATATTTCTGCTGCTGCCAG
>NW_004524830.1:2629730-2631629 GCF_000260255.1 Octodon degus | reverse complement strand
AGATAAAAAGTAGAGGTGCTTAGGAAAATGATAGAAATAAAAATATCCAACCTATATAGGAAAAAAAAAAATAGAATCCATGAAACAGATTCAAACAGATATCCAGGAGATTAAAAATTCCACTGAAAGCATGCTCAGCACAACGAGCCAATGTGAGGAAAGGATCTCAGATATAGAAGATATGCAGTTAGTGACTATGAAGAGAAAGATTTCTTTAAAATAACAAGAGACCACAAGAAATCAGTCCAGTAGCTCCTAGGTGATACAAAGAATAAAATAAGATTGTCTGAAGTCAACAAAAAAGCAGAAGATAATACAAATGAGATTTTTAAAAACCTGTTCACAGAAGTCATGGCAAAAAACTTTCCAAGTGAGGAAAAAGAATTTGACATACAGACATGTGAGACATATAGAACTCCAATTAGTCATGACAAAAATTCTACAGCATGGCATGCAATAGTCAAGATTCTAGAAATTCAACAGATTTTGAGTCATGAAGTTACCTTGGAGGGAAGCCATACATTAAAAGGGTCCACATAGAGTCAGGATCCTGATGATACGGGGGCACCCCAACATCCACCCTAACCATTCTACTCAAAATATCCTTCACATGAGAAATTGAATCCCAGAAATCTACAGGAATTAGAGTCACTTCTCTAATCCTGCCATCAGATGTAGTTTCCAAATAACCACCAGCCATGCCAAATCCTCACTGCTTGTTTCCCAATGTCCTTCATCACCACATCAGTCAGGTTTTGTTCACATGGGCCTTGTGCTTCAGGAACTCAATATTTAATACTAGGAGAATAAAATGTGCTTTTAATACATGAAAAAGCCATCTATGGGGATAGGAGGAGGGCACAGACACATGCAAGGGATGTCACAAGGAGGAATATATGACAGGAGGTCCAGGGGTGATGGAGACCACTATGAAGCACCCTTGAGCAGGATTTACTTATTTTTTATGTATTTGGTACAGGGTCTCACTACATAGCTTAGACTCACAGTGATCCTCCTATTTTCAGCCTCCCTATTGCTGGAATTACAGGCTTGGGCCACTATGCCTGGTCTCAGTGACCAGCTCAGCATGCCTGGGGGTGGGGCCAGCATGGTCTGAGCAGGATTTAATATTAACCAGTTGAGGGCTGGGAGATGGCTCACTAGAATAAGTGCTTCCCCGGGAAGCGCAAGGGCCTGAGTTCAATCCCTGGTTCCACCAAAAAAATTAACCAATTGGCTTTCTCTGCTTAGTTGTAAGTTACCCAAGGCCCAGCCTGCTTGTCTGGAGAGGGGCAGCGGATTCATAGTAAGTGAACATCTGTTTTCACTGAGTCCTGTATTGGCCTGTGAAGCTGGGATGCCTCACAGGACAAGATATGGTCACAACTAAGGATGTTTGTTTCCAACTCCAATTAAGTAAAAGGAGACTGCAGCTGCAGGCTCCACACTCCAACAATAAATGTCAACCTAAAGATAAGGCAGTTCTCCTGACTGACAGAATTTACTGCTTGGGAAAATATCTCCCAAGATCCTGCTAGATTCCTGTTAGATTCATGTGTTTTCTTCAGTACCTCCCTCCTTTGTTTGAAAACCAAATAAATATAGGCTGCTCAAGGAAGTTCTTTGTCTTAGCCCCCAGAGAATCTCAAATTCTGTTAGAGGGTTTTGAACTTCCTGGAGCCCTAGAATCATACCACTTGTCTCATTTATTTAAGCCTTTGCTGTCCACTCATTTGGGAGATTGCAGGCCTGAGTAGTCTGCAATAACTAAGGGATATTATCAACCCATTACATGGGGACAGGAGGAGGACATGGACTCCCTGTAGATGTGTCTTCAGGATGAAGACCGGATGGCTGCTTTTAGGATGAGCAGGACGTTGCCAGCACACAGGGCCAAGG
>NW_004524830.1:2618808-2628820 GCF_000260255.1 Octodon degus | reverse complement strand
GAGCCCCAGCCCCAGCCCAGCCCTAAACTTCTGTCTCCCTGCCTCCTCCCCAAGGGTCCTAGCTTCTCTTCAGCAGCCCTCCTGCACTGAGTGGTAGAGTATTTCCTTACTTCTCTCCCACTTTTCTCTCACACCACAGCAAGGAACCTTACACTGACAAGAAGCAAGGCGTCTCCCCCACAGGCAGCAGTCCAGGCCTGAGCAGCACTTGTGACCTGCAGCCTGGAAGCCTGACTAGTGCAGGCACACTCTGGCATTCTCTGGTCTCCACCCTGAGCCAGGTGTGTGGGGCCCCATGTGCAAGGTCAGGGACGCTAATGACTGCCGAGGCACAGACAGAAGCTGTGGATTCAGCAACCCCCAGAGAAATGTGTCACCAGCCACGTGTCATTAAGTAATGCCACCAAACACATGGGCTTGCAGGGAAGATAGCAGAGAAACATTTAAATAAGGAGCACAAGACTAGTGATGTTTCTTACCTCTCCAGTGGCAGACTTCTCTGGAGGCTGTGCTGTACTGGACAGGCTTGGTGGATCAGGTCACAGCCCTAGGCTGGGTGACATCTTTTCATGGAGACACCTTGTTTCAGATGAACAGTTTTGATTTTCCAGTTTTCCTGGTCAATCTCACCAATCTATTGTCCCTAGTTCCTCAGTCAACACACAGACACACACACTCACTCTCTGTGTGTCTGTCTGTGTGTCTGTGTGTATCTGTCTGTCTGTCTCTCTCCCTCTCTCTCTCAGCAGGAAGGTGGGTGTCCCCAGCCCACACTGGCTGGGGCAGGGCATGATCACAGAGCTGTGGGCCACATGTCACTCAACAACACTCACCTGAACCATAGAGAGCCTGACACAACTGTATAACGTGGAAGTGGCTGAACTCGATTTACTGCCTCAAAGAAGCAGCCCACATCCGCACAGCCACTCTGTTGTTTGTGAAGACTGGTGTCCACCCCATTCTAAATTCTAAATTCCATCCAAATTCTAAAGTCCATGTACCCTCTGTAGGTCACAGGTGAGCTACCTACTGCCCTCTGGCTGGGCCTACTCTGGTTTCCAAGGGAATAAACCACCTGGGTCCCATCCCTTAGCAAAGGGATGGCTAAGTGCAATGGGAACCTCTTGTGTATAGATCTGAATGTTTTCCTTTGGGAATTCTGTGAGCAAACAAAATGATTTATGGAGCCAATTCAAATAAACCAAACCAAAACACAGAGGCTCAGAGGACAGACTACAATGGAAACAAATAACTCAAAGTAATTTCTCAGTGTTTTAGTCATCTCCAGAGGTTTGAGTGGGTGTGGTCATTGGTCCCTCTGAGGTCTTGGCTGTTTCCTGTATGCCAACCTGGAGTTACTATGGGAGGGTGGCAGACTTCTCTGGAGGCTGTGCTGTACTGGACAGGCTTGGTGGATCAGGAACTAACTTCTTCACTTTGAAAGTGAGTTCTGTCCTTTCTATAAAATAGGAGTGACTCTTATCATGGGCTCTAGCACCTAGATAGCTCTTCCTGAACACATTAAATTATAGAAAATGCCTGCTCAGTTCCAAACCCAGGAACACACACAAACTAAAGATACCTTATCACAGGCCAAGGATTTTTCTGGTTTCTACAACCCCCTCGCTCTACTTTCCCTTTCCCTCGGCAACTCCTCAGTTTCCCCTAGTGCCAAGTGAGATCAAATGTGAGCCCATAAATCAGCCAATGAGAAAGAGCTCAGCTGCTCCTCCCACATTCAGGATAAAAAGGGAGACCCTTCTTTGTCCTGTACACCTGCTAACCTCATTGTTAACATGTGCTTGGGTCCTTTTGCAAAAGTGAAAGCCTCATCAAGATTTCTTGATGTCTAGATGCTTCATTATCTGTACCAACAAATTGAGTCTGGGGGCTCATTTCCAACAATTTTTGGAGCCCAACATGGGGCCCCAGCCCACTAAGGCATGAAGACTTCCACCAAAAGATACATCCCATGGTCTTGTTGCAGTGCCCTTTGGGACGAGAACTGGAGCCTGTGGACTGAGGACCCAATAAAGACTTCCAACAACCCTGAAGGGCCCAAAGGGAGTCAATCACAACTAGGCAAGTTTGTGCATGAACCAAGGTAAGAAGTCATGGGGGTGATAGGATCTTGCTTTGGTAATTGGGTTATTCTAGCCCTGCTCCAGGACAGTCTCAGATAAGATTGAGATGTGACTGAGATTGTGACAGTCTTGGGTGAGATGTGACCTTGGGCGAGACCAAGGTGATTTCAGGTGAAATTGAAAATAAACAATTGTGAGACATCTCAGCATCTGGAGATTGAGCCTCTGGTTTGGGGACAAACAGAATGGGAAATTTTGTGCTTCTCAATCAGTGAAGGGTGGAAAGCCAAGGGGCTCCAGGAATAAAATACCATGATAGTCTCCTCAGACTGATGGTAAGGACTTTGGACAACCTATGGACAATACCCAAAAAGCTCAGATGATAAAATATTGTTGTTTCCTAGCCTGATGGTGTATGCCTGTGATATCAGTACTCAGGAGGCTAAGGCAAGATCACTTTGAGTTCAAGATCAGCCTGGTTGCATAATGAGTTTGAGGCTAGCCTGAACTACACAGGGAGACCCAGTCTCAGATAGAAAAGTAAATCAAAAGAATAAAATGTTGTTTCATTTGGCCACAAACTCCCATCTTCATTCCATTTGTCTTCTGGTCGAAGCTTAGATCGGATGAGGACTGGGTTTATCAGTTGTTGATTAAATATGTTAATGATAAAGACGCATCTCATAGGTTATTCTCTATGCTAGCAACAAGACTAATGGTCTTCTTTTCCCTAAGAATACTCAGGGACTTAATAAAAACCAAATGGATTCCCCTCTGGCCCTCCATACCCATGGAGTCCCTGACCCCAGCCTCTAACACCCAACACTTAGGACCAGCAGCTCCAACTCAATAGGAGTTGGTGCCAACCAAGGAAGACCCAGTCTCTGGCACAGTGATGACAGCCAAACAAAGACTGACTGACTTGATCCTGGGTGGGAAAAAAAAAAAAAAAAAAAACAAAAACTAAATAAAATTTAAAGGTAAAAATGTGCCAAAATGATATCCAAAATCAATCTTTTTCTCAAAGACTAAAAGGGGGCTCAATTTCCCTTTCCCTTGAGGAAATTTCTGGATGAGGGAGAAGTTGGGTTACAACTTAGCTAATCAATAAATTTACTTAACCCTTAGCTAATCAATAAATTTAGTTTTGGCTTCCAATTTAAGTTGATATTTTTGTTAATATACTTGAAACATTTATGGCCTGTAAATTTTTTTTTGTACATATTTTTTATTTTTAACATCCAGAGTGTGTGATGTAAGGGCCAGAGCTTTCCCCAAGACACAATTTTATAAATTCTCAATTGGCTGATGAGGCCAGTAGGGATACTTCTTGTCTAATTTGGTTTCTGGGAAGGCTTCATTCAAGTTCTCAATGGTCATCTGATCAAACGGAATCATGTTACTTATTTTCTCCAGCTGTTTCTCATATTTCACAATCCGGGCCTTTGAAAGAGACACAAACTCAGCACAACTTTTTACATCTTCCTTTTCATCAGCATCCACCAGGGCAGTACATTTATCCTCTGGCACAAGTTTTCAGGGCATTAAACTTCTTTTCACAGTCACCCACCAAGCCTGCCTTGGTCACCTTGGCCTTGTAGTAAGCCCAGTTAATCACTGGTAGTTTCTCAGACAGAACACCCAACTTGGTGCTGAGGGTCTCAGTCCAGGCCTTCAGAGAGTTAGCAACAGCCTTTTGGTTTCTGGGTATGATCTCTCCAAAAGCTACCCAGTCAATGGCTTTCAGAGCAAGTTTGCGTCCAGCCATCTTGGGATCCTTCACCGACCCAGTGAAGCTCAGTCTGGCCTGTAAATTCTTAAACTACAATTACAGGGTTAAGTTGCTCTTCTCCCTGCTTTACACAGGGGAGGGAACTGTGGCCAAATGAGATGACAGAAGTAACACTTGACATTGGATTCAGTTATTGGAAACCTATTAATTATGGTCAGGTAAGTCGGAACAATTGGATACCCTGCAGATCTACTTATTTCAACTGTATATGTTATAACACCTAAATACAGGTCAAATATTCCTAGTTCCCTAGGAATAGTTACACCTGCAGTGAGCTAGGCTGGGGTAGAGTGCTTTGAAGAAATGTAAAATATCTCCATAATTCTGTACACTGCATGTTGAAATGCTAGTTTGGATATATTGGGATGAACACAGTGTATCATAAAGTTAATTTTATCTTCTTAGAAGGATTCCTAGAAAACAAAAACTGATGCCGGAGGCCACATGGTGACTCGATTGACAATGCCGTTACACAGTGAGATCTGAAGCCAAGGACTCCAGTGCCACCTACTGGACACATACACTGTAAGGGGAGGGGGTGACTAGAAACCAGTTGCTCATAGCTCCCAGGGCACATCTGACTTCATGTTGTTCATGGCCCCACTGCAGTCCCCTAGCAGTTCATCAACGGGAGTCCATGTCAGCACCCGTGCTACTCCCAGGGCAGGGCTTCCCGATGCCTGGTGGCCTCTGCTCCTTCCTCCTACCCCATCTGCCTCTCATGTCCTCTTCCCATCTTCCCCACATCATCTATTCAGTGTTTGCCTCCTCCTTTCCCTACCTTCCTTTTCATTCCAAGTCTAATGATCATATTTTTGTGTCCCACTGTGCTTTGTCTCTTCTTTCCCTAGCGTATACAGCTGTTTCAGATGGTTTTGTTGCCTTAACCCTTACTTTGAGGTCTCCGTCTATTGGGTGTTGGAGTCTGTACACTGTCAGGAAAAGCTGGGAGCTCCTGCTTCTTCCTGGGAGGTGACAGGCATCCTGGAGACACGGCTTTCCTCTATGGAGCTAGTGCCCTTTCGGACAGCTGCCTGATGAGGAATGTGGGTTTCTCTCTTCCTTTACCCTGCATGGTGGCTCCAGAAAAGCCACAGGACCATGTCTGTAGGATGTCTTGAAATCATGAAGCAAGTCCCAGCTTTGTTCCTGAGTTTTAGGATCAGTCTATCCATTTCTGCAAACCAGACAGCTAGGTTAGCAGGTTTAGGGTGTATTTATTTAGTTATCAGCCTGGGGAGGTCTGTAACAGAATGACAAAGTCTAGCACTTTGCCCTTGCACTGAAGCTCAGGACAGCATGACTCCCTGCTGCCTCTCTGGATTATGGAGGTGTTGCTCCACCTGGTCTCTTGCTGCCTGATGGGACTGTGTCCCACACCTCCACCCTGGAGGCCCCAGAATTGAGGTCCTTCTGCCTCCATGCAAGGCCCTCTAAGCCCCTGCTCCCCTACCTTGCTAAAAGCTGAGCTTTAGGAATGAAGCCTCCACCTGCCTGTATGGGTAGAGGAGTGAAACAGATCCCTTGACCCCAAGCCAGGGTATGGGGTGACAAGAGACAGGCCCAAGGCTCCGCAGCATCATTTTATAGCACAGGAATAGAGCAAAGAGACTGTACTGCACCAGCAAGGACATGGCAGCAAGGAGCTGAGGACCCCTGACTGCAGGGCAGGATGAAGGCCCGCTCACCCCGGAGCCCCACTGTCCCCTACTGCACCCACAGTACAAGTGGAGTCAGCATGCCTCCAGGGTCATGTCACTTGCTTATAGTATGAGATCATCTCATCCAGGGTTGCAAAAGTGACTGTGGGGGCCTGAGGCTGGCCTCCAGGTGCAGGTGATGATGGCACATGTACAGAGCAGGGCTCCTGGCCCTGGCCCGCCTGCTGCCCTGGGCTGCTTGCTACCGGCCTGGGTCTGCTCCATGTCTGGCTTCCTGAAGACCCCACTCTTTTCTGACCCATGAAGTAATCCGAAGGTGGGGCAAACTCAGGGTCTCGCTCAGCCCGGAGAGCTGACTGCCTCTTGGACCACTGTCCAAAGGAAAACTCTAGAGAAAATGAGAAACAGTAGCATTAGAACTCATTCATGAACTGATTATACTTACATATTTCTTTCTTTTTTTTTTATTTTTGGTTTTGGACTTTTGAGGCATAGTCTTACTATAGCCCAGGCTGGCCTTGAACTCACTATGTGGCCCAGGTTGGTCTCAAACTCATAGTGATCCTCCTATCTCAATCTCCCCAGTGCTGGGATAATAAGCATGTGCTACCATGCCCAGCCAAACTTACAGATTTCTTAAAAAACCCCAGAAGAGCTACCAGGAAGGCTTCCACATCCTCCAGAGTTCTCTGGAGAACAAGCATAGCACCAAGAAAATCCCATCACAAACTATATAAGCAATACCTGGAAAAATCGTGAAACCATGCTATGAAGAGAAGTGTTTACTTCCCAACAGGGAGAGATCAGAGCAGAGCTTTGAGGAGAGGGCTGGCAGGCTTAGGAGCAATGCCAAGAAAGCACTCAAATGAACTAGAGAGAGGATGAAAAGTGAAGCAGTCACATCATTCGCATGACGTATCACCGTTGGCTGTGTCCTTGGCAGAATTTTGGAAGATGCCAGAAGACCTGTCCAGATCTAAGTGGTGTTTATTTCGTCTCCACTTGTTATCGTGGCCCGGTATTTGCCTTTTGGGTCTTATCAGGTCGAGCGACATGTGCTCAGGTCCCACTGAAATGAACCCTGGAAGACGGCATGAACCAGCCTTCCAGAGAGGTTGCTGGGGGCTCCATGGTGAACTCAGAGGGAAGCTGTGCATCCCACAGGGGCACAGGTAGGTGACTGGCCCATCCTCACTTAGCTGAAGAAATGTCTCCACACAGCTCTCAGCACCCCAACTATGAGGCTCTACCTGGCTGTAACAGGCAGTCTATGACACCACACAGGAGGAAATCTCCCCCAAGAGCACACAGAGCCTAAGGTGCCAGAGAACCCAGAGAAACCTGAGGTTTCCGGAAGCCTCTAAGAACCACTCAGGACATCCCTCCCCACCCCCACAGCTGATCCCTTTCCATGAGCAGGGAGACTAATGGTATTAGTGGTAAGCCCCCAACGATCACTCCTGCCTGGTGGGCTGGGGATGGCTCAGTGCTGGCGCCTGCCTAGCACGCATGAGGCCCTGGGTCCCTGCAGCACGGAAAGCAGGCATACAGGGGACACTGGGAAGAAGCCCCTGCTATAGCCCTCACCTTTCCCTCGATCCCACTCCCGTATGTGAGGCACCCCAGGCCGGGTATCCCTCCTCTCCTGGGTGATGACCTCTACTCTGCTGTTCTGGGGTGGAGGTGGAGTCGGCACAGGCTCAGGTTCTGGTGGCAAAGGTCCAACAGCATGCCCATCTATGTTTGTAGGAAAGAAGATCTTATTAGAACACAAATGTCAAATGTGCTAAGCATGGAAATAAAGGAAACAATAACCAGCCTTTACAGAAAGGCCATCACTCCCCAGGTCACAGGTTCTCTCAGTACCATGTATACAGCAGGTCATCTCAGTGCAGTAAGATAAAGGAATTCAGTGTTCCCACTTCACTGATGAGACGATTCATCCCAGGGACATGGGCAGCAGATGCTGGGGGCAGGGACAGGACCCATGCTGCCCACACCCCCTCTGCTTCTCCACCCACAGCAGGAGAATCACTCAGTGAGTGACAATGGAAGATGAAGCACAAGGAGCCAGGTGACACAGGCTGCAGCCTGCTGTGGGCTATTCCATTTGGGCTATATTTTATAATTTTTAAATAAATGGTTTTCTGGATAACACTTTATGTGGCAGCTCTCATTTTCTGGGAAAGAAATGTGCCAGACAGAAGAGATACCAGGAAGGCTTCCACATCCTAGAGCTGGCATTTATGTGACACTAGAGACATCTTTCTACTTCCTTATCTTTCCTGGATCTTTTTAAAGCTAGACCCAGCTTGGCCCAGGGGTGGGGGGTGCTGCAGCTGCAGCGAAGCCATCTCTGTCCCTATACTCTGGCTCCCTCATCCCTGGGAACAGAACGCCTGCCCCTAGCTTCAGTTGGTTGTGTGGCCTCCTTACTGGGAGGCCATTTACCAGCTTCCCCTGCAGCTGGGCACAGCTGTGGACCTGAGCTCAGCCAATGGGGGAACAGGACTGTAGTAACCTCAGACTTCCCTACCTATGAGCACAGAGGTTCCAGCGCTTCCCCCGGGCAGGGTCAGCAGCAGGTGCCATGGGGCGGGCATCAGCCATGAGATGACACCAATGCTTGAAAGAATCAGGGACTACTCAGGGAGAGCTGGCTGCCCCAGGTGCACCCCCACCGACCTGCTCTGATGTGTGACAGAGAAGCCAACGCTCCTCCCCTCGGCAGTCCCCTTGTCAGGGCAGCTCAGCTTCACCGACCTCAGGCGAGCTCACAGAGCGCAGTGCTCACAGGGCTCCCAAGGGGACTTGGACCACGTGCAGAAACCAAAGCTGTAATGTACCTTTGCTTTCTTCTGTCCCATCTTCTTTTGATGTTTTCATCTTTTTTTGTTGAAGTTTGGCAAGTCTTGCTTCTAATATGGCCTTTCAATTCTCCTTTATGTTTTCTCATTTTGTTCTCTGATCTGTTGTCTAAACAGAACAGAAAGTTAAAAATTATTTCCTTAAAGCCAAATTCATAATATGTTTGTTCAAAATGTTAAAATTTCTTCTAAACACAGATTTTTTTTTAACGTTTTATTTATTTGGTACAGGTGCTCGCTACATAGTTGGACTCATAGTGATCCTCCTGTCTTAGCCTCCCCAGAGCTGGGATTACAGGCCTGCACCACCATGCCTTGGTTTTGGCGGCTGGCATGGCACAGGGCTGGCAGGGCATGTCGTACTGGGGACTGAACCTGTATCCTTGTGCTTGCCAGGCAGGTGCTTAGACTGCCGAGCTAACTCTCCAGCAGCACACTGATTTTCCTAGCACCACTAAGAGGTTATCTTTGAGACCCTGAAAATGAAGACCTATGAGGCACTCTATGCCGGCCCCTGACGTCTTAGGAAGTCTAGAGCACCCTGGAACCCTTGGGTTTCAAGAAGACCATCCACTCTGGCATGGAGTATAATCCTAGCACTGGGAGGCTGAGGCAGGAGGACTGCAAATGTGAGCCCAGCTTGAGAAACCTAGCAACTTATCGAGATGCTATACCAAAACAAAAAATAAAAAAGACTGAACTGTGATTCAATGTGAAGTTTCTGGGTTCAATCTGTAGGACCACCAAAAACAAAAAAGACAGCGATAGACAGAAGAACACAAAAAAGAAAAAGGAGAGGGAACAAAGAGAAGAAAGGGAAAGAAGGAAGCAAAAGAAAAGAAAGATATCCAATTTTCTTCCTTAACCTGTAAAATAACTTTCTGTTTTCTCCTAGCTACCTCAAGGTGGAAAGCAGATGTTAGATATAGGTTACTTCTGAAACAGTTCTAATTTTACATTTTGAAATACCAAAATAATGGCAATCACCTTTATTAGATGTAATTTTATGTTTTGTTTAGTTTTTTTTTTTTAAGCCAGGGTCTCGCTATATAATCCAGGCTGGCCTTTTTAACTCTGTGCAGCCCAGGTTGGCCCCCAACTCATGGCAATCCTTCTGCCTCCATCTCCCAAGTAACCACAGGTGTGTATGCACCCCAACACCTAGCATTTTAAAAAAAAATTATTTTTTAATGTATTTAATACAGGGTCTCATTATACAATTTGGACTCATAGTGATCCTCCTGTTATTAGCCTCCCAAGCGCTGGGATTGTTGGTACCACAACGCCCAATCTTAATTACTGGCTTGGTGAGCCCTGGGGTGGGGCTGGCATAGCATGGCACGCTGGGGATCCAACCATGATCCCTGCATCTGCCTAAGCAGGCACTTTAATCTGCCGAGCTATCTGGCTGGCCATTACAAAGGCATTTTGAGAAGCAATTTAAATTCCTAATTTAACTCAGAGAACCGCTCAGTCCTGCTCAGCCCCTCATCCCACCTCCTCTGATCGAGCTCGAGTACCTGCTCCCGCAGCATCTCCAGGGTTTTCATTTGCTTGTTTCTCAGCTCTTTGTCTTGGGCAAAGGCAAAATATCCAACACCAAGTTGC
>NW_004524830.1:2616173-2618074 GCF_000260255.1 Octodon degus | reverse complement strand
CTCACTAAACTGCTCTCCCTCCTTAAACCCAGCTGAGACTCTCTGCCACCATGGTGGGACCTTCCTCCCACTCAGCACCCAGTGCTTAGCCAACAGTGGATGCACCCAGGCAGAAGACTCCCGCTCATGCCGGACAGCCTCCTGCCATGCTGATGGCCAAGGTTTCTAGACCCATTTTCTTGCACTGAGCCCAGGCCACCCTGCAGGGTGCAGAGAGGTCCATCAAGTGCCTCTTGCATGAGTCCCTCCCTCCAGGATGCTTTAGCCAGTTACCCCTTGTCTGCCATAGGCCCCCACAAAAAAAATTTTAATGAAGGCCCTGACTTCCAAGATGTGTAAAGAAAAGTGTGAAGCCAGCTGCCACCCTGGCCTTCCTGGCTCAGGGATAAGTGTCTCTTCTCAAGGTGAGTGTGAGCACACAGGGTCACTTGCTGAGCTGTTCTGGGCTCTGTTTCTACTATTGACTGTAGTGAGACACTGTTTCAAGCAGCTGTGAAACCTAGGCCATCAGAGCTAGTCGTGGCTGGGTCCCTACCACCAGCATGACGGAAGCAGAAGGGCTGCTCAAGCCCATGAGTTCAAAGTCACCTGGGTGACACAGCAAGGACACCCAACCCCCCAAAAAAAAGAATAACCAAAACCAAAAACAACAGGCAGCCATTCAGGCTGTTCAGAGTGTACACTTCATGTATATGGGTGTGCTAACCAATAAAATTGCTCCAACAAATATTCTTATCCACTAAAAAACATCTTATAGGAATAGCATTCCACACGAAACCACCCACTGGCTCCATTAGAGACCAGGCAAGGTGCATATATCTAGCACTTACAGTCTCCCCTGAAGGTT
The DNA here is from genome assembly GCF_000260255.1 of Octodon degus. Lineage (NCBI taxonomy): Eukaryota > Metazoa > Chordata > Mammalia > Rodentia > Octodontidae > Octodon > Octodon degus. The sequence goes on along the minus strand of NW_004524830.1, from coordinate 2,617,227 downwards.
CTTGTCCATCTCCAGCAAGTCTGGCAAATCCTCATGCAGCGCCAGGATCGGCCCAGAGAGTCCACGTAATCCACCCTGAAATGCAAGTGGGAAGGTGGGAAGGCTGGGCACATGTTCTAGGGTCCCCAGGCCAGGGAGCCACACACAATGAGGAGCAAGGACTCTCGGGCAGAAGTACCCTCAGCCCAGGCTGCTGCCCATAGAAGCTGCTTACAGCCAATGAAATACGAGATGTAATAAAAAACCTACTGACAAAGAAAAGTCCAGGCCCAGATGGATTCACAGCAGAATTCTATAAGAGATTTACAGAAGATGTAGTCCCTATACTCCTCAAACTCTTCAATGAAGTTGAAAAGGAAGCAATCCTCCCAAAATCAAAATCAAATACTTTCCTAGAGGCAAGTATTATACTGATACCAAAACCAGGGAAAGACGCAACTAAGAAAGAGAACTATAGGCCTATCTCCCTCATGAACATAGATGCCAAAATCCTTAATAAAATCCTAGCAAATAGAATACAGCAAATCACCAAGAAGATCATACACCATGACCAGGTAGGATTCATCCCAGGGATGCAAGGATGGTTCAATATTCGAAAATGTACAAATGTAATACACTATATCAATAGAGCGAAAACTAAAAACCACATGTTCATCTCCGTTGATGCAGAAAAGGCTTTGGACAAAGTCCAATACTCATTCATGTTCAAAGTCCTAAGGAAAACTGGAATAGACGGCCTCTATTTCAATCTGGTAAAAGCAATTTATGAAAACCCAATGGCTAACATAATTCTAAATGGGGAAAAACTGAAATCTTTTACTCTTAGATTTGGTATAAGACAAGCATGTCCTCTATCACCCCTCCTATTCAATATAGTTCTAGAATCATTAGCTACAGCCATTAGACAAGAGAAAGAAATAAAAGGAATAAGAACAGGTAAAGAAGAAGTTAAATTACCATTATTTGCAGACAACATGATACTTTACTTGGAAGATCCAAAAAACTCCTCCAAGAAGCTATTAGAATTAATACAGAAATTCAGTAGCATAGCAGG
>NW_004524830.1:2594644-2602977 GCF_000260255.1 Octodon degus | reverse complement strand
AACTGGGGGCTGACTCAGGATCTGCTGCTGCCCTGAGGGCTTCATGTTTTTTTGTTTGTCTGTAGGAGGCAAGCTCTTGCTGTGTAGTTCAGGCTGGTCCTGAACTCACTCTGTAGCCCAGGCTGGACTTGAACAAAAAACAATCCTCCTGCTTCAGCCTCCAAGCACTGGGATCACAGGTGTACCCGCCATGCCTGGCCTGAGGGCTTTCTTTTATCTGACAATTCCTTTCTTTTCAAGCAACACTGATTCTATTTGTTGGCCCATGATTTAAACTCTGAACATCTGGGAGCCCACTACTATCATCTGACAGCTGATTAACACAAGAAATAAAACCTCTAACAGCAGAAAACAGCTTCTTTCTTTTTTAAATGAATGGGGACAAAAGCAACAAGCCAGATGGTCTGCGTAATTATTTATAGTATTTTTGTTGGAAGATTTTTCCACCCCCTGGGACTGAACTACTGAAAGGATTTTACTAGCAGTTACAATTCTGGAGCTTAATTTAAAAACACAAAAAGTGTCAAAACTGCTTGCAGTCCGTCTTCCTTCACCATATGGCAGCAGTGACACCTCTAGCCGCCCCCAAACTCCTCACATGGTTGGCACACTGCTGGTAATCATACAGCCATTAACAAGCAACAACTTAAAAAGACACCAAGCCTCTGAAAAGGGATTAAGATTTCTGCTGTGAAAAGCAATTGCAGCCCCCTCTGCTCTGAAGTTGGCCTCCCAAATATGCAGATCCCTGCTCAACAGAGATGGGAGACAGCGCAGCCACCTGCAGCCAATGCTTGCTGCTCCCCTTCCTTTTCCAGCCTACCCTGCCACTGGGACAGGCCTGGATCACCGGGAGCCCAGAGGTGGCCAGAGTCCCAACCACCTCAGAGGCTCAAGGAAGCCAAGGCACATTCCTGGGGACACTAATGTGACACAGGCCACCAAAGCCTGGCTCAGGTTTTTTCCTGGCCAGGAGGCCTAACCTGTGTCTATGAGAAATACAAGGTAGGAACTGAAAGCAGGAAGCACAGAGTGTCCCGAAGTTCACTGATGAGTGAAGGCAAGCAGACTGGTGCTCTTGTCTTTGGTCTTTATAACACACGGCTATATACCTAAATCGTCCCTTACTGCTCAGATGCTTCTAGAAGCAGGAAGACACCGGCCTCATTTCAAGGACAAGGGTACTGGTGAACTGATAAGGACACCTTTAAGACCACCAAGAGCTGCAGCACTGCCCACCATCTGGACACCTGAGTCCTGCAGCGGGCGAGCATTGTGAGGCCTAGGAGTACATCTCTGAGTCTGGTTTCACTGCCATGTGTTGGAGTGACACTATCACTGGCAGAGATGTCAGCACATGGTTATAAGATCCCAGGCTCCTGTGTCTCTATATAGAAAGACTGGCATGGTTCCTCACCCTTCACCCTGTCTGAGCAGAATGCAGGCAGTCTTCAGAGACAAGGCTGACCAAAGCCCAGCCTACCCTACATCCTGGAGGAGACTGAGGCAAAGGACCAGGGACCCAGGCATTATCAGCTCTACAGGGGAAGAAATCAGCCTCGAGGTCACACAGGCAGAGGCACAACTGGGGCTGTCCAAGGCTCACGACTCTGTGCCTCATTGCCAGAAAGAGGCTCTGCCACAGGAGGAGTTCATGCTCACTCTGCGCTCCCTCTGCTGGAAACAAAGCAACTCCCCATGAGGTCTATGTCATGCTATGAGTGAGGCTGAAGCTCCTGCAGAACAACAGGCAGAACACCATCACCCAGTGTCTGGGCCTGGCACAAGGTAGGGTCATTTGTCATTCGTGTGGCTTTCTCTTTGCTGGATTTGACACCTGCAGTGACCAGCCTAGCCCAACCACCAGGGCTCTCAGCAGCCTAGAAATGCAGGGGACTGAGGAAAAAGGCTGGTGACAGCTAAAAGCATCACTGCCCAGGCTGCCCAAGTGTACCCACCACTCTTCGCCGGGGTTTTGGGGAGGGGGTACATCCGCACCAGGAGCATCGTCATCTTCATCCCTGTTGCCCGCTTTCTGGGGCTCTCTGCTGGTGCCCAGTGCCTCCATCTCTCAGCGTTTGTCTATGATCTTCTGGGTGAAGTCCACAAGGTACATATCCTCCACTTCTTCATCTAGGACACAAAAACTGACCTCAGTGTACAGCAGGGAACTGCAGTGAACAGAGCAGGACAGGCTCAAGGAGAATCTGGGAACACAGAAAACCCCAAGGAAACCTCCCCATGCCTTGCTTGTGCCAGGATCCAGGTGAGCAGGGCTACCTTGGCACTGCTGACAACACAGTCACACACAGCTAATGCCATGCTGCAGAAGCAGGCAGGACAGCAGCTGTCCTGTCACCTGAGGAGGACGGTGGCCCTTCTTGGCTGTGGTGTGACTCCCGTTTCTGCACAGGAGCCTGTTACTGCAGCACAGGAGGCAGAGTAAAGGCCACAGAGTTCTTTTTAAGCCAAGCGGCCTCACGTCCCAACACAGCCTGGAGTCAGCACTGCAGGGCACAGGGCTGTATGAGTTGCTATCTGCCCCAGGGTGCTGATACCTCCACGCCCTCCCAAGAGCTGAAATCCATGAGTGACACAGTAGCCCGGGACAGCCACACTTGCAAGGCAATGTGGGTGAGGTTCTGCGCTGGACTCACACCAGGTTCCTGTTCAAGAACAACAACTAAGTGTTCAGATACAGTATGAGGCTCCCATGACAGGTGGCAGTGTCACCCCATGCACAGAAGCAACGAGCAACAGCCGTGACACCAAAACCTGCCCTGCCCAAGACATATGACCCAGTACCTATCAACAGATGGCTTGTGGGCCAGAACCCCATGCCCATACCCCTCTGCACCTGGCTTCCATGTCACCAATGCAAGTAGACCCTGAATTAGGGAAAAAAAAAAACCCAACCCAGTGATAAAATGCCTGTGAGAGGAAGAAATACAGAACAGCAGCACCAGGCACATGGGCTGCAGGAAGGTGCACAGCTGCTCCTGGCTCCAGCCGAGGTCTGCCCTGTCCTTCCCCTATAGGGCTCCCTGCTTTCCCAGCAAGGTCCTTCCTCCAGCTCCCAGCTCCAGACCCTGCGGCAGAACTCTCCGGGATCCCAGAGGATTTCCTGGAACACGTGCTGCCTCTGTCTCTCCTTATCTCACTGTGAACAGGGTTTCTTTTTCTGGGGTGTCTGAGGAAAGGGAGGTTTAGTATCACAACTGTAGAGCAATTACAAGCCCGTCACAGAAACAAGGCCAAAAATGGGAGAAACAGAAAGGAAAGATAACGCCAGCACCCTGGTCAATCCCGAGCTCCTCACACCTAGCTGTGCGGCAGGCCAGAGTAGAAAGGTGGTCACACGCTCAGGACAGAGTCTGGGGTCCAGCTCGGGTGACAAGACAGATGCTGTCCTGTCCCAATTCTGCGGTGTGGGCTCAGCACCGTGCTGCCTGACACTGAACGGCTGTGTCATCTCACAGCACAGGAGAGAGGACTGTGACTGTGACTGTAGACCAGCCAGCCTCCTCCTTGCCCCTGCCACTGTGCCAAGGCCAGAGGCACAGACTCATCCAATGCCTGTCCCTCCTCCGCACCTGTCCCTGAGCTTGCACCATTAGTCTGAGGTTTCCTGTCTATGCAGCCAAAGGCAGGAAGATTTTGATCTGACCTTCTAAATTTCTTAGTTATCTTCATGATGTCAAAGATCTGCCTGAATTATGGAAGATAAAGGAATATAAATTGTATTTACTTAGAAAGTCACCTTTAGTCATTTTTTATATAATTTGGCCTTTTCTTCCAATTTTTCCCTAAGAGAGAAAAAGACAGATATCACAAGTGGTCTTACAACTGTCCCATGTGGCACGCTGGCAGCCACTTTGGTCTCGCAGCTGCTGTCTGCTCTGATGAGCCCACAAGCAGCTCTGCCAAAGAACCAAGGAGGCAGGTGAGGCAGCACTGGGCTCTCTTGCATGTCACTGGTCACCAAATCCTGGACTGAAGCCACACCAGCGGCATAATGGCTGCTGGGTATTTGACCAAGGAGTGAAACAAATTACAATTCCAGTCACAACCGAAGAGAGCCATGTCTTTAAATACAAACACTGCCACAGCAACTTGGGAGCAGAGTCACCAAATTCCAGGCACACTTGGCATCACTGCTTTCAGCCATCGGTGAACTAAGGCTTATCAGTCTTCTCTCAGAGACTTAGAGATCAACTTCTGACATGTCCTTTACAAATACTACAATGTCTATTTTAAAGAGAGGAGGGATAATGTATTTAGCGCACAATGCTAAAAAACAGAAACCAACTGGTGCTTCAACAAAGTGGCCTCTGCTATTAACTCTGGTGACTTTTCTTTTCTGCGGTCACAGACTAGGTAAGAGGGCCAGTGATTCTTTACAGCAGAAATACTCAGAGGATGTCCCTCCTGGGCATCCTCTTGGGAAAGTGACACAAACTCACAGAAGGGAAGTTCCTAACTTCTTTTCTTTTTCCCCTTTCTTTCCTTTTCTGCAGTACTGGGAATTTAATCCAGGATCTTCACTCTGAGCTGTATCCCCAGCCTTTCTTTATTTTTCAATTTTGAGACAGAGTCTTGCTCAGTTGCCCAGGTTGAGGTCAAACTTGCAATTTTCCTGACTTAGATTCCCAGGTGCTTGGATCGCAGCCTGGGTGACCACACCTGGCTAGGCAATTTCACTTCCAATGGCGTCCAGAGGCTGCGAGAAGTTACCTAAGCTTTCTGAGCACTGGTTAGCACAGACAGAAGGAGAACACAAAGGCCCTGCCTGTACAAGCTGTGGTAAGACCAGACCCACACAGCCCTGTCACCTCCTCCTCTTCCTCTCCTCAGGAGGCCCTTGCCATCGCTCACCTATGTTGCTCCAACAGCATCACACTCTGCAAGGGCAGCTTTTATGAAGGAAGAGAGAGGGAGAAAGAGAGCGAGGGAAAAGAGAAAGGAGAGACAAAGTCAGTATGAAAGATGTTAGCTGACAAACGTAGTGAGAGGACGGAACACTCACTGCATCCTTCTTTCACCTTTTTTCACTCATTCTGTTAAGTTGGGGAAAAAACTTTAAGTGCCTAAGTATTAAAGTCCTATCCCTTACCCAGAAGCATGCCTGGGAACACCAGGGGTAGGGGTGTGGGCAGTATGCCTTGGCTTCCATCCCCACACAACTGCCAAAAAGCACAAAGATACCCCAACACACTGTTGATAGCATTAAGGACTAATAAAACCTCAAGGCATGACTCAGTGTCTTCAGGAGACAAAAGCTGACTCATAAATTATAGTGTGGTGGAGGACAGCTGGCCTCCTTAGCCACAGTCCACCTCCCAGGGCCCCTAACTGCAGAACAAAGACATCTGCAAGAATGTTGCATAGCACCAGGAGACCATACCCTAAAGTGAAAGAGACTGGACACACACGTGTAAACACTGCATTGTTTCTCTGGTGTGAGAGACCCAAAGTGTAAATAAGGACCAAAATGGATAAAGGGCATTGTGAAATAGGAAGAAAATGTTCAAACAGAAAAGGCGAGTAGGGAGAGGGGAAGAAAGGCAAAAGAAAAAAAGTAGAAAAGAAAACAAAACAAAGCTTTTGCAAATGGAGGAAAGAGGGGTTGAAGGGAGGCAAGGGGAATGAGCAAAAAAGGAAGAATCAAAATACATCGTGTGCAGATCCAAATTCCTTGTCACCGATGCAATCACTGTGAATACCTAAAATATACCAATAAACTTTATTTAAGTACACACAAAACACTGCATAGCAGCTGACCTGTACTATTCAGTTAGGCTGCCAATAGTCATATCTATAGCAAATTCGTACAGACCATTTTCTTGTCATTATTCCCTAACACTACAGCACACAGCCACTTACAGAGCAGTCACACAACATCAACACCAACTTGTTGAGAGGACTGAAGCTCCTGAACAGTGCGTAGATTGTGTGCTACATCTTGGCACACAACGAATGCGAGCATTCCTGGTTTTACCTGTAGGAAGAGGGTCTTGGGGGCCATGCCTCTCAGACATCAGGGAAACTGTATTTATGTTTACGTAACACCTGGATGAACTGGTGCTGGACATCAAATTTTGTAAATCAAAACAAGTAAAACCTGAAAGCTCATTCCTTGGCACAGGTGGTCACAGACAGAGCTTAGTCATACCTTGCTTTGTCTAAAGTCTTCAGCTCCTCAAGCTTCTGCTCCGCATCCTTCTCAGCTCTATTTGAAACCCCTGCATTCTGCTTACTCCAGATACTTGGTTTCTGGAAAACAATTCAAAGAGACGAGAGAAAGACCACAGCATTGCAAGGTAATCTCTACCAGAAGGAGGAGGATATCACTGGATCTCAGGACCGGTGGGATAACTTCTGCTTCCAACAGCTAACTGTGTTCGGCAGATACTGACCATCTGCAGGGTCACTGGACCAGAAAAGCCCTGACTGTGAACTGTGGTAAATGAATTTCTCTAGACCACTTCACAGACCTACTGAACTTCCTGAATGATCACAACCTAATTCAAGGCCCTAAAGAAAATGCACAATTACAAAGAATTAGTAATACAAGTAACAGAGACCATGACTTATAAAATTAGAAAACCATTTTATAACCCTTAAAGGGCCTGCTTGTTTTGTTATCTCTTTTTGTATACAGAGCATCTACATAATAGATAATGTTCCACAGATGTATTAATATCATGTCTTGCCTAGCATGGTGGTACATGCCTGCAATCCCAGCATTTGGGAGGCTGAGGTAGGAGGACTGCCACAAGTTTGAGGCCAGCTTGGGATACATACTGAATTCAAGATCAGCCTGAGTGATATAGCAAGCCCCTGTCTCAAAAAAAAAAAAAAAAAAAAAAAAAAAAATCACCTTTTCGCAAAACAGTATTGTGATATGCTTTTAAATAATCATACTAGTTCGTGCTTTGATATTTAACACGTTTCATGCAGGCACCCAAATACCAGACAGGGGCTTTTTCCTTATCACTGGCATGAACAGACACTACTGACACTTTCCAAGCATAAGCGTGGAAATTTCACCCATATGGACACAATGGGGACAAGCAGATCATATTTTTACCTTATTAGCTGTCTTTGGTTTTCCCAAAACTCCAGAATCTTTCGGAAGTTTTTCTTGTTTGAATTCTTCTTGTTTTTGGAAGAGCTCAGCTTTAAGATCTACCAACTAGAATAAAACCAGGAAAGTAAAACAAACATTTCACTCAGCACTAGCAGTGGATAGACTGCGACATTATTGCCCACTCAGGTAACTGTTTCAAAAGAAAGAAAACAGACAAATGGTTAGGGATGCAGCTCAGTTAGGGACAACAACCCCGAGTTCAGCCCCCAGGGCCTCACACAGAAAAAGAAAGAGAAAAGGCATCTGAATGGAAGAAAGGAGTAAAGTTCAGCTATGAAATTCTCTTTTCTGTCCAGGTGATCAGAGGAAGTTCTGAGCTGAGTCTCAAAAGCTATGCAAGATTTAAACATCTAGAAATGAAGTGGGCTGAGTACACCTCCAAGTTTGATCTACTCTGTCACAGAAACTCTAACTTGAGCTGAATCTCAGGGTTAGAATGGGAAGGGAGGAGGAGGCAAGAAGCAGGCCTGGGAGGATGCTCCCCCTCCCCTCTCCCACAGCAGCTTACAAGGCAAGGCATCGCTAAAGCAGGTATTTATCACCAAGCAACAGTTAAAGAAAACAATAATAAAGTCAATGATTGCCAGTCTGAAGGAAAGTTAAACGTGGGCATGGATTTTAAAGGTCAGTTTCATCACAGCACCTAATATTCTAAATTCTTCAAAGAGGCCGGGTGTGGTGGTTCCAGCACTGGAGAGGCTGATGCAGGAGGATCACAGCGAGTTTAAGGCCAGCCTGGGCTCCACAGTTGAAGGACAGCCTGAACCTACGAAGGAGACCCTATCTCAAGAAGGATAGCAATAAATTCTAGTCCGGCGTGGTGGCTTACTCCTGCAATTCCAATACTTGGGAGGCTGCGGCAGGAGGATCGCCTGTGAGTTCGCCGCCGGCCTTAACTACATAGCAAGACCCTGACTCAAAAATAATATAACTAAATAAATTCGGAAACACTTCCACGCTTTCTTCCGAGCCTGTATCGACTTTCCAGCCACACGTTCCCTCGTCTGCAGCTACTCCTGAGTTCTGAAAGGGGAGTTCGGAGCCGCCCAACGCAGACCGCGTTCCCAGCGCCCTCCCTGGGCCGCCCCGCCGCGGTCAGTACCGCGGCCCAGCGGGTCTGCTCGGCTCCGGCCCCGCCGCGCTGGCTGAGGAGCGCGCAGAGCCGCCGAGAGGCCGTCCTGGC
>NW_004524830.1:2591148-2593409 GCF_000260255.1 Octodon degus | reverse complement strand
TAAAGGTAGGGGAAAAAAATACGCTCTGCAGAGAGGAAGTGGACAATTGAGACTTCACAGTGGCCACAGGTAGTTGCAAATGTCTTTTGTAGCCTTTCTCCTTCAGGCTGATGTTAGATCTAGGCCATTCTATCAAAAACCTGCTTGATTTTGTGCAGGTAGAACTGAAGGTAGTACTTTCTGTTGGCCCCAGGAGTAGGGCTTGGGAACTATGTTCTGGGCTTGGATCCTGGATCTCCCTGGTTGACAACCAGGTCACATCCACTTGCCCAACCTCTTTGCTATGCCCTGATCTCTGGCCTCCTACTATGTAGCAGCTTTGAAGAGGGAGAATGCGACTGGGGCTGTGTGTACATTCGTACAGGGGCTCTGTACTTCCTGTGGAATGAGAGAGGCCTCTAGAAGGTAGAGGAGACAGAGATGTGTGCCATCCTGCAGCAGAAGATCTCTCTCCCCCACCCCACCCCTGCCAGTATACCCCAGATTGTTAGTTGCTCAGGTAATAGTTCCAGTTCCAGTTCCTGTCACTTTTGGTTCTTAGAAAGGGCTGGTATTATAATGCCTAGCTGGTAAGGACCAATCCTCAATTGACAACCATTCTGACTCTGTACTTCCTGCTTGCTTATCCCATATAAGCCCTAGACCACAAGAGATCAGGGCCTGATATTCCGGGAATGATCCCCATCCATGCCCATCCATGTAAATAAATCTGCCTCCAAAAGCTAGGTGTTGTTTTGGTGTTTCTGTCTGCGAAGAGAGCCTGGGTTTTCCTGCACAGGGACCAGGGCTCAGGCCCAGCTGCCCCCTTTGTTGCCCTAAACCTGGATACTTGAACCCAACCAGGCACACAACACATGAGAGCAAGAGTGGACAAAACCTGTGAACTGCATCGGTGTTGTGCTCTGCGCTGACAGGAGATGAAGCTCTGCTCAGTGGCACCAGCCCCCAGCAGAAGGCATGCGTGTGACAACAGTGTGCACTATGTTGCATACTTTGCAGTATGTCAAATGCCAGTTTGTCCTCTCCCCTGCTGGACTGCCTGGGAGTGAGGCTGGGCTGCTGGTAGATTATCTTTTATCTTCCCCTTCCCTTTGTCTCAGGCAACGTTAATTGCCCACCAGGCTCATAGGTACTTTGAATAAAGGGGAGAGAGGAGGCTGAAACAGACAGGCACAACCACCACCCTGTGCCCCATTTTTCCACCCTGAGGTGATTTCCCAGTAGGAAGGTGCCCAAAGGTGAACTGTGACTTGACTCCTGTTGCGGCTACTGCGATGCATTCATCAGGTTAAGGTCAGGGGCCTCTATGTAGTCCCAGTGTCTTTGAGTTTGTAAGAGCCATTTTTCTACACAACCTGTTCCCTCCAACTAAACCTGTGTCTGCCCAGGTGCCAGCCCACAGCCTCTTAACCTTTTTTCCATCTCTGGCACGGTAGTCTTCAATGGTAAATTACTCAGCAGGAAATAATGAATAAGCTGAGCTAAATGTGTGAAGAAAAAAAGATCAGGCTGCATCTAAGACAATGAGGTTCTAAGCAGGGCACAGGACAAGGCATAAATAGCGAGACACAGGCCCTGGATGGCAGGAAGCTGACTTTGACTGGCAGCATCTGCTGCTACAGTCTTATAGAATTCCCCCAGCAACTCCAGGGCAGGTTTTCTCATTCTTCCTATGTGTAAAGGAGAAAACTGGAACACAGAGAGACTAAGTGACTCGGCCAAGGTCACACAGCTTATATGGTCCCAGTATTGAACTGAGCCAAACAGCCACACGACCTGCTTCTCTCTTCTGTGGCTGCATTAGCTTTGCATATTCATGCATCCCTTCCCTCCAATGGGTAGAGGGGAGTCTGGAACAGCTGCTCCAGAATCTCTGCAGGAGGAGCTGGTCCTTAGGTCACCATGAGCGGAGGCAGTGCAGCAGGAACAGGCCAAGAGGTGTGACCCGGTAGACTCATCAAGGCCCTGCTGAGCTTACAGGGCTGGAGTCAAGGTGGGGAGTGTGGCTTTCCATGCCTCACCCTGATGGGCCACAGCTGGAAGACACAGTGCCCAGGGCCAGCAGCCTCCTGCATAGACAAGGCCTGCTGGGAAGTTGGGGAACCATCCTACTATGAGGTGCTGGCTGAGGCAGAAGACACAAGGAACAGTTCTCCAACCCCCATAACCAAGTGAGGGGCTCCAGTGAGCCATGAAGTCATGTGAAGGACCTGGCTGTGCTGGACACCTGTGATCTCCTGGGACCACAGGTGTGTTCCGCC
>NW_004524830.1:2584624-2590338 GCF_000260255.1 Octodon degus | reverse complement strand
GACGGTGCTGCTCACAAGAGCAAGCTCGGGAACTGAAAGGGAGAAACAGGGAAGAGGAAGGAAGCCCGAGGTTCTGTGCTCTGCAGCCAGGTCTGGTCTCCCTCCTGAGATTTCATTCTCAGAACAGCAGCACATGGGGATGCAGCTGTTCTCCCTCTTTGCCTTGCTCGCCTGTGAGTTCACGTATTCAGTGTGCACCCCATAAACAGGGGCTCCTGTGCCATGGGGTCCCCATAGCAGCTGAGGACACTCAGGGGGCTCCTCGGCCTATTTCACTGCTGTGGAGGAGTCCAAGGTTTGGGGGACCTGGTGTAGACCTGGGAATGGGGTCTCAAGGAGAGGACTTTGAGGCTGTGATTTAAGAATCAGAAGGGCAAGCAGACCTCTGCGTTATTTGGCCAAAGCAGTCTTGTCCCCAGCTCGGAGCCCAGGAGAGGGTGTGTGCTCCACACAGAACATTTGCAGACCAGGCTGCATGCAATGTGTGTGCCACTCACCCCTTCTACTTCCACTGGAACTCAAGGTCATGCCCCAAGCTGCTGGCATCCCTGCCCAGGAGCTGAGAATCACCATCCAGGTTGGGCACCAATGCCATCTGCCATGGCGGACCTGGAGGATAGTGGAGGGCAGGGTAGGACACTGATCCCCAGTGAGCTCCAGAAATGGCATAGGGTAGAGTCCCAGGGCTACCCCACAGGTTCAAGTGGACTTGATGGCTGTGGTCAGCTCCAGTGTCCCCCACTCTTTAGTGAGATCCCATTTTTGTTTGGGGATGTTAGGGTCGAGCTCCACACATCCCCCTGAAACCTGGCATGTTGAAGACTTGGCCCCCAGGGCAGCTGTGTCCGAGGCAGGGGCTGGGAAGGGTCTGGACTGTGTAGTTCTCAGTGCATTAATCCCCTCCTGGCTTCTAGCCTCTGGCTTCTGGGTGCTGGTGCAGACAAGGGGAAGTGGGTCCAGCCAGAAGAAGCAGGTTACCGGGGCTGTCCTTGAAGGGAATGGTGGGACCTCTCCTGGTCACTTTCCAGTCCCTGAGGCTTAGTGTCTGACCTCTGCAGCTCAAAGGAGGAGAGGTTTATTTGGGCTCAGCTTGTAGACGTTTCAGTCTGGGGTCTGCCAGCTCCAAGGCAAGGGCTACATGGTGCAGGGACATGAGGGAGAAGCTGCTGTGGCAGGGTGGACAGGAGCAGAAGTCAAGGGAGAAGCAGGAGGGAGATAAACTCTTCTGGGTCACACTCCAGTGGCTGCTTCCTCCAACCAAACCTCAGCCCCTAAGAGAAAGTCAGCTGCAGCCCCAGGAGCCAACCACATTGTAGACAGCCCGAGGTGAGGGCCTGAGGCTCTGAAGACTAGATACCAGCTGTAAGAGGACCTGCCCATGTCTCCGTCTGCCTCTTTTGCCTGTGCCGGTGCCTCTGCTTCCTGGCTCCCACAGCCTCACCTCACTACTACAAGGTTCTATCTCACCCTCCTAGAGCTCTGTTTCCAAACAAGGAGGCCCAGAGAGGCTGAGTGGCTGATCCATGGTCACAGAGTGTGTTAAGGACAGCCAGAGCCTGAAACCAGGTATCCCTGACTCTACAGCTCACCTTTTTTTTTTTTTTTCTTTCCTATCTTTCTCTTGGTGTAATAAATTCTAACATCTTCCTTAGCTGTTTTAAGAGACAATGTCTGCTGGGAGCCATGGGTGTGCTGGCTACTCTGGAGGCTGAGGCAGGAGGGTGGCTAGAACCCAGGAGTTTGGGGATATAGGGTCCTAGGACACTGCCTGGGAATTGCTGCTTTGCTCTAGTCTGGGCAGCCTGGCAAGTTCCCAGCTCTTCAAACAAACTAAAAGCCCCAGGACCTGTTCTGGGCCATGCGCCTCTGTGAGGATGCACACCGAAGCCCCCAGGCATACACATCCACTGCTTTCTGCTTGTGTTTGCTCCTGCAGGTTGGGGCCCAGTGTGGGCAGCACGGTGCATGACAGGGCCATGCCACCCACACCAACGTGGCAGTTTTCCCAGCTGCCAGCTGTAGAATTAACTAGCCCATACCGCACATAGCAGCCAGGGATGGGGGCAGGACATCCCCTTTGGGGCAGGGTCAGTTGTGCAGGGGAGGACCCATGAGGCTGTGTGTATGAGCTGCGATTGCACCCGAGGCTTGTGGGTATGAATGCATGCAGGGTGTTGCTGTTTGCTGCTGCTCTGATGAGGAAATATCTTCCCGGGGATTTGGGGATGAGGAAGCAAAACCAGACTCTCAGGCACTGGGGGCCTTGTTAGCGTGCGTGATGGCAGACTGACTTTCTCCGCACAGCCACTCAGAGTGAAGCCTGTCCAAACTGAACCCAAGGCTGTTGTGTCTCCTTCAAGTGCAGATGGTGCACCTCCCCCTCGGGGTGAGATGTCAGAGGGCAGGCACTTAGGGGAGAGTACGGCCTCAGGAAAGGGCCGGCACTCTTTTAGGGGACCCTAGCACCCTGTCCCATCTGCTACAGAAGGACACAGCGCAAAGGCACCATTTGGAAGCCGGAAGCAGCTCTCAGTGAACACTGAGCCTCCAGGAACCCAAGAGATATCCTGCTGCTCATAAACCACTTTCCCCATTCTGTGCAGCAGCCACCCAAGCCCACTGAGCCACCAAGAGGAGGGTGACAGTCTGAAAGACCTTCTTCTTATTCTTCCCCTGAGCCCTGGGAGGTGGCTGTGGCTGTCCTCGCCTGCATGCCCCTGGCTGCAGGTCACTTGCATTCCGTGCATGGAGGGAACAAGGTGACTGCGTCTCTAGGACACAGGAATGGGGGTGGGCTGTGGCAGCCAGGCCTGGGTCCCAGGAGGTTTCTCCTTGTCCTTGTTCCCAGCCTGCTGTGTTCACAGTGTCCTAATTAATAGGGAGCCATCTTTTCTTCTCTTGCATACAGAAACCTCATGCATGGCAGATAAAATGTGGCACCGTTTTGAGCCGATGTGTGGAGCCATCTTAGATCTATGAAGTCCAGGGCCTCAGCTTGGGCACTCACAACGGTGGTGCCTGCAAGTCCTCCCAGCCCCTGGTGTAGGTGACAGGGAGCGCACAAGGCTTCCCCTGCCCTGGTCCTGGTCCTCTTTTCCTCTTCCTCCTGGTTCTCCCTTCTGCCCAGAGGCAAAATGAGCCCAGCTTCTGCCAGGTAGAGGCAGTGAGCTGGGTACACGAGGTGGCGTGTCCCATAAGAACAAACTGGGTCCCACAGCTGGAGGAGTGAGCCTAGGAATGCAGATCATGCCCTAGGCCAGTTTGCAACCAGCTGACCTCCAACAGGGGAGAGAACCGAGATCTGAAGTTGCAGAGCTGCCTGCCCTACCCACAGGTGACCTCAGACTCATGGCAGCAGAACTGTCCATCCAACCTATAGCCCTGGTCTCATCTCTCATCAATAGTCAGTGTGTGTGTGTGTGTGTGTGTGTGTGTGTGTGTGTGTGCTACGTGTGTGTGTGTGTGTGTGTGTGTGTGATTTTTCCCCATTGACATTGTTGCATTTGTTACACAGAAGTAGCTAACCAACACATCTCTTGTAAAGTTGTTCTTAGTGAGTGAATTAGAGCATAAGGTCTCTTTGCCCTTTTGTCCCAGCAACTGGGAGAAAATAAACTTCTATTTAGATTTTACTGTAACAGGATAAAAATGACAGAAATAAAGATGTGTTGAGGATAGAACCCCATGATGCCAGTCCCACACAGACCTTTCTCCTGGGCAGGAAGCCACTTCAGTGAGGTCATGAGTTGATATCCCTGTGGGTAGACTCACACTTAGCAAGACCCACCATCCCTTCTGGATGGCAGGAATTGAGAACCCTCCCTCTGGTGCTGACCAGCATGGCACGGGGCGTCTGGCCTCTGCCCACTCTCACTGAGACTTTTTAATTTTTTGGCAGAATTGGGGGTGAACCTCGGGGCTCTCTCATGCCAAGCATGTACTCTGCCACTGAGCTACGCTACCAGCCTGGAGTCCTTGGTTATCATGGATACTCCCCAAGTAAAGAGCATCACCTGGGAAAGAGGAAAAGACAGAGCGGTCTTAGTTCATCAAGAAACCCACTGAAACATTCTGCCGAAAGAAAAAGCACCATCTGCCTAGTTTATTTTTGATCAGTTTACAGCTGCTTTATTTTCTGCCAGAGGTTGGTATTGGCACAGCCCCCATTTTAGAGGTAAGGAAACTGAGGCTCACGACAACAAGGTGCCTGAGGTACAAGTGGTAAGGAGCAGAGTGGAGCCTGACCTGGCCTTCTGCTCTGGGTCTTTCAGGGTTGAGGGCTGGGGCTCGGGGAAAGACGGCTGGGATTGAGAAGCCATGGGGTGGGGACGTGTGTGTGTGGCATGGCTGTGTCTCCCTTTGTGCATCCGGAGCATTTCACCCTGATTTTCTAGAAGCAATGAAAACTATTGGCCTGTGTCATCTCCTGGCCGCAGGCACTCCAGTTTCAGTTCCCTTTCTTCTTTATAGGCATCTTCATGCAACACTGATAAAACCAAGGACCATGGCAAAAGTGTGCCCGGAACAGCAGAGCAGACAGCCTGCATAGGCTGGCCTTGATGGGACACAAGGGGAGAGTCGCCTGAATGCCCTGCAGCGAGCCTGGGCTGCCTGGTTCCCAACAGCCCATCCTTTTTCTCCACAGAGGCTGGTACTTGGCATGGGAGAAAGTGGCTCCCACAGCCCACACGCCCTTGGCCGCTGTACAGCCACCTCCTGGCAGTGTCTAGGACCTCTCGCGTGCAGCCAGACTTACTGCCCATGGCTAAGTTTACAGTCAGGGCAGAACCAGGCCATTTCCCTGGGCCCTCCGGTAGGACAACCAAACTCTCCCTCCCCAGCTTTCCCAAGTTACTGTGGCCTGGTGGGTCCTGAACACCCTCATTTCCCCTCTCTGTCCCCCAGCCAGGCCCCTGAGGAAATTCAAAGGGATGCAGGTGGTTTTCCCAAATCCCAAAGATAAGCAGGTCCTTCCTGCCCACCCCTTAAACTTAGAGCCTTTCAGAAATTATCAGAAAGCCCTGTGTGCCACACTTCATGCCATCTGGGCGGGAGAGGCCGGGTGTCAGGTGAGCCCCTGCAGTGACACTGCTGGCGGTGCCGCCTCAGACAAGCTTCATAGGTCCTTGGACTGGCTTTGGTCACCTGTCCCAGAGGGAGCTTCCCCACGACCCAAGGGCCATATAACTGAGCCCATGTGGAATGGGCCTGAGCAGAGCCTCAGCTGATGACCTTTCTTCATACTGACGTTGCCAACCATAGGTCAGACTTGCCTCCCAGTTACTGGCTGTGGTGGGTTGACAACTGTGCCAGTGTGGTGCGGGGTGTGGGAGGCCCACCTGAGGATTGTGGCCAGTGGCACAAGAGGCAGAACTGGAGAACAGAAGCTGTTGGGAGGCTGTAGGAAGCTGTTAGGAGCTGCTGGTTCTCTTGGA
Organism: Octodon degus; assembly: GCF_000260255.1. Taxonomy (NCBI): domain Eukaryota; kingdom Metazoa; phylum Chordata; class Mammalia; order Rodentia; family Octodontidae; genus Octodon; species Octodon degus. The sequence continues at coordinate 2,584,903 of NW_004524830.1, read as the reverse complement.
GGAGCTTGTCATGCTGGCTTTCCTGATGAACTTGGCTGTTCTCATCATTGAAGCAGGACCTTACTGTTGCTGAGAGTGGCTACAGTTCACTTTGGGGGAACTCTGGACCTCACTTGGAGCATTGATTGCTGACTCTGGAGGGGAAGATGGTGTACTGCTTAGTCTCTTGGAGAAGCTTGTCACATTGGCTTTCCTGACAGGAGTTCAGTTCTCATCATTGAAGGAGTTTGGGACCTTGTCACTGAGGATGACTGTGGTACTTTGACTCTTACTTTGAGC
>NW_004524830.1:2580082-2583524 GCF_000260255.1 Octodon degus | reverse complement strand
TCTCCATCTCTGTCTCTGGGGCACTCATTTTTGTGCTAATCTGGTTGGAACTGGCAGGGATGGGTATTGCCTCACATGGCAGTGAGACGGGCACATCAGGGGTTCAAGTGTTAAGTGTGGCTGAGGGGCGCCCTAGTTCCAGGACCACCTCCCTCGCCAATCCTTTCTGCCTCCACAGGATGAAGGTGCATCTCTTTCCCAAGTTCCCCAAGACTGCTACTTCCTTGGCCTTGACTGTTTGCCCAGGTTACAAGTTGCTGTCCTGCAGTACTGGTGCAAGGAGTACCTCCCAGGGACACCACAGACCCTTTGTCCTGTAGTAGGCAGCTCACAAATACCAGTGGTAGGAAAGCAAACCCGAAGACTGGAGCCAAACATGCAGATGACAGAAAGCCCAGGGCACCTGGCTTCTGGTGCAGTGGGATCAGGGTCTCCAGGAGCCTTGCCAGGAAGCTGCCTGAGGCCCAGGCTTATGTGTGCCCTCCCTCGGACCCCAGCAGGTACACAGCGTTTGACCTTCCAGGCTAGAAAACCCAGTGGAATGATAATTTCCTTCTCCCTGTCCTGTCTACAGAAGTCCCAGAGTTGAATCTCATTGGCCAGACTTAGGTCATGTGCACATCTCTGACTAATCATGGATGGGGGTGAGGAGAGGCATGCTCTGATTGGCAAAGGGGTTGTGCCTGCCTCAAACTCCCTGAATTCATCCAGCCTGAATAACTAGATAGGTAGAAGGCAAAGTGAGGTTCCCCAAGGGAACACTAAGAGTGTGAGGCCAGTGGGTTATAGCAACAGCAGTTGACAAGAGACCACCTTCCCTGGTTAGCATAGCACCTTCTATTTGCATTGTAACATTTATTGGCTTTTAAAAACTATATGTTAAATGTATTTGCATTTATAGTTTTGAACTTGATTAGTTCTGTCTGCCAACCTAGACTGAGGCTGAAGGATAAGGACTCCATGCACATAGGCAGTGGTCCCCAAGATGCCCATCTGTGTTGGTGCTCAGGGAATGCTCTGGAACTCCATGGAATACCTGCTTCCACTCACAGGGATGATCAGGGATGCTGGAAATCATCTTCCTGTATCAGGTCATGTTTGGTTATGGACACAGCTGAGACCTCTGCCCCAGCTGTGCCCAGGGACCATCTGTGCCCTGGAAATGCCGTCCTGTGGGCTAGGGACATCTGCTGCATGGCCAGCGGCACAGAGAAGCTGCTGTCAGATGGCACAGCCCCCAAGATAGCAGCAACTGGGCTAGGCAGAGGAACAGTTTGGATCTGCTTTTTCCTGCTGCTTGGCACCAGAACCCAGGTGGACTCAAGCTTTCAACCTCCTCGGAGAAGGGTTGTGCCTGTTTAGTCATAAGGAAACAGAGGTCTGGGGCATTGTGCACGGTCTCCTGGCCCACACCCAACACTGCCAGTGCAGAGTGAGTGTCCCCTAACTGAAGATCTGAAACCCAAAACATGCCAGAACTCAAAACCTTCCTCAGGGTTTGACTCAGCACCAACAGGCCATCACAAGCAGAAAATTTTTGGGTTCAAATCCAGGCTCCGTGTAACCCAGGCTAGTCTCTACCTTGGGGGCCCTGAGCTCCCCTTTATGAGTCAGAGCATCTCTCCTCCCTACCCAGGCAGTGCAGAAAGAGACCAAGAGCTCCTGTCCCCTGCACCTGAGTCCTCAGCACAAGCACAAGCTTGTTCCTCCACTTTGAGATGTTACTGCAGCTACTGGTGCATGCTGGGGGACTCCCGGGCAGTGACCAGCAGAGATGTGTGCCAACAGGGTCTGGTTCAACTAAAAAGTGAAATCCATACCCAGCCATAGGACAAGGGTGTCCCTCAGGACAGCGCAGGACCAAGCCTGCCTCAGGGTGTCACCATGGTCTCCTCACCCTCTGGATTTCCCTCCACTGCCCAGTGCTGGTCTTGTGTGGGCATCACATGACACCCAGGTCCCGGGGATGTGCATCTTGTGGTGGCCCTGAGAGTCACATCCCTAAGGGCCAGTGTCTCCTATTTACCAATGCCACACAGAGAGCCTCCATGTTCCTTGCAGAGACCTGCCCAATCACAGAGTCAGTCACACCCAGTCACAGGTGGCATCCTAGGGACATTTATCATTCATGTGTGGCCTCCAGGCAATTCTCCAACCAGCGGGTACTTCCACTAGGCTGTGGCATCCAGGGACATGTTCGAGCTTCTTCATCAGGTTTCCAGGCCCACAGAGCTGGTGAGTTAGCCCAGGTCCAGTTAGTTCTTGGAGATTTCTTCAATATTTCTCAATGCCCAGGCACATGCACATCTTTCCTGGGGTCCTCTCCTCCTATCAGGCTTGAGCGCTGGTTCTGCTGTTCAAGGCAAGAATGAGCAGCAGGAATGCAGCAATAGAAGTACAGAAGCTTTGAGTTTTGAATGCCTGGGTGCTCTGATTTCAAAAGCAGAGTCTTGGTTTTAAATGGTATTGGTTCCCCACTTAGGGTTTCTGAGTTTCAAAATCTGCAGCACTGAGTCTGAGCCCAGGTTCAGCACTTGCTGATAGGTTTGGCAGCTGGGGTCCCAGAACGCTGACCCACTGTCCCCACTAAGTAGAGGCTGGGAACTGAGGAGACCCAAGGGGACCTAGCTGTGGGCATCCAGAGTGGATCTCATCTGTGCCCCACAGTGCCTTGGTGTCCTGACTTGTCGGAGCACCCCACCTGCCCATGCATCTGAGATGGCAGGACCTGGGGCCTGGCAGGTGTTGGTAGCCAGGAGGGACATGTGATCCTGTGTTGAGTGGCAGAGCCATCTAATCCTGTTCACCAGCTCCAGTAGTAGACATCTGTGACTCAAGAAGATGGGATTGATAAAGCCTACACGTGAAGGCCAGAGCCAGGATGGCCCAAAGGAGCCTGCTGACTTGACTTTACATTGTAATTCAATGAGCAGGCTTTAGAGGCAGTGGAGACAGTGTTTAGAATCCAAGTTTCTCTGAGAGATGTGGGGCAAGGTTGTTGATTCATTCAACAAACCATTTCTCTGAACCCAGGATCCCCGGCCAGCTATATGGGAGGCCTGGTTTTGCTGGTTCCTCACACAAGTAGCCTCTCTCACCCACATAAAGGGGACAAAAGCAACACTCTTTCTTAAAATCATTTGACATTAAAAAAAATTGGAGACATCTGCAGACCATAGAGTCACAGGCACACGGGGAATCCTAGGCCCAGAGTTCCTGCCACCAAGGGCCTCCGCATTCTCAGACAGACGGCTACGCTGGAGCTTGTGGCACAGAATGTGCCTGTCTTTCCATGGGAATAGAAGGGACAACAGTGCATTGATGGTGACAGTGTTTAGCAAAGACCCCTTCTGGTTGCCACACTGGCCACTTCCTGTTCCTGCACCCAGAGCCTTTGGTGGCTGTGTGCTGCTGCTCCTGCTTTGGGCAGCCTGACAGCCAG
>NW_004524830.1:2575452-2578352 GCF_000260255.1 Octodon degus | reverse complement strand
TGTAGCTTTTTGGTCTGAGAAGGTCAGTGAAATGCCCTCAGGGTTTGTCCTGAGATCCTGTACCTCAGATTGTAGAACCTTTATCAGTGCAGCCATGTTTCACCTTCATTTTAAAGGACACTGTCCCTGCCTGTGGAAACTCAGGCTGGGCATTCCCCATGACCTCTAAATGAATCTTTCCACCTCCCACCATTTCTCCTAAGAAGCTCGTTGCAGGAATTGCCATCAATCTGAAGGAGTTATCCAAACGCCTGGCAGCTGAGGTGTCAGAGCCTCTGTGAGCCAGCTGTGAGACAGCCTCAGACAGAGCAGGTGGGGACAGGTGGGTCTCTGACTGAGATACAGGTTTGCAGCCAGAGCCATGCCCAGGACTAGTGACAGAAAAGCCATTGGTAGCCTCAGCACAGTCTTCTCTCACTTCCTGGTCTGTTCCAGGCAGCAACAGCTAGCTGAACTGTGCTCCAGGGACAGGACCCTGGAACCTTCCCTGGTGACTACTGGCAGTGGAAGAACAGAGTTGGGGTGTGGCATCTGGGCTGACTGGGGTGATGGAGACCACTGTGAAGTGGCTCTGAGCAGGATTTAATATTAACCAATTGGCTTTTCATATTTACTTATGCGTTTGCCCTAGGCAGCTTGTCTGGAGATGGGCAGCAGACTCATAGTAAGTCATCCTCTATGAATCACTGGTCCCTGCTGAGGTCTATAGTGGCCTGCGATGCCATGATGCCTCAGAGGACAAGGCCACAACAGCTCCCTAAGGACACCTGGCCCCAACTTCAATTAACTAGATAAAGACTGCAGCTGTAGGCGTCTTACTCCTGTGGTGAAATTCTTCTGGAGATAATATAGTTCTCCTAAATTAACATAATGTATTACTTGGAGAAGTCCTCCAGTGGACTCCCAAGATCCTCCAAAGGTCCTGTTCAGATTCCCACACTTTCTTCAGTATTCCCCTCCTTTGTTTGATAACTAAATAAATACAGGCCACCCAGAGAAGTTCTTTGTCTTAGCCCCTAGAGAATCACAAATTCTGTTAGAAGATTTGGAACCACCTGAAGCCCTAAAATCATACAATTTGACTCTTATTTAAGCCTTTGTGTTATACTTATTTGGGAGATTTCTGGCCTGATCAGTCTAAAATAGCCAAGTGATAATATTAACACATTACTGGGGGTGATGGCAGGCTGTGGGCACTGCCCCCCACTCCAGAAGACGTGTTTCCAAATGCCGCTTAAATACTCATACACCCTCCATCCATACATTTAGTGCCAGTAAAATTCCTCATTTTGATTCCAAAAACCAAAAATCAAAAGATATCTAGTGACAGTGCCTTCCCATGCACAGTGGTTGGGCTCAGCCACTGCCTCATGAACCCAGCCACACTCCTCACCTGTGCAAATGAACCCCAAGTTCCAGAGCACTGTCCCTATCTCCCAAGTGCCCTGGCCTGAGGCTGCTTGCCATGGCTCACGACCTAGCTGAGTGTGGTCTCCACTCTGGTGTAGCTCCTGAGGGCAGCGGGTCTCACCGCTCCCAGGAAACACAAGACGAGCTCCAACCCCAGTGTAAGGTGGTCCGGGCACACTGGGGTCACTACTGAGGCAGGTGTGGGCTTAGCCTGTCCTTGCCCTGGCTCCTCACTGGCTGTCCCCATTGGGACACTAGTGTTATTGTCTCCATCTTGCAGACAGAGATGCCGAAAACAGGTCAGAGTCACTGGAGGCCACACAGCTGGAGGTGACCTCAAGGCCAGACAGCTGCTGCTTGTCATTGTTCCTCCTTGTCATTGTCCCAGTGACCTCTGTCTTTCCCCTGTCCTACATAGGGATCTTCCTGCGACTCAATGACTGTGCTTACAGAGGCATCTCAGCCCCTGAAGGGGCTGTGTTCAGATGCACCATCAGCAGGGAAGCACATGTGGAGCTGAAGTGCTCTGAGCCTGCCCTTCCTGCTGCATTCCCAGCCCAGCTTGAATGCACAAAGCCCGATGTCTTCCTTAGTCAGGGTGGCTGGGAGGTCAGGCAGTAAAGCATGGTGGAAGCACCTTGAGGAGGAGAGCTGCTCACCTCACTGCAGCCAGGAAACAGAGGGGAGGGAGGGAGATGCACCTTTCCGGGTCACGCCCCAGTAACTGCCCCTTCCTACCATGCCCCTCCCCCAGCAGCACATTGACCTACAGCCCCATGTCCAATCCTCCTCCAAAGGACCCACCTCTGAGTGCAGGAGACTCTTGGGACACATGTAGACATAAATCATATGGAGCTTCTGCCACCATGCACAGCCTCTACACACGGACTAAGGCAACAGGGCCAACCCATCATGGACTACAACTCCAGCCTATGAGCCAAGATGAATCTTCTTTCTTTACAAGTTACTGCTCTCAGGCAACTGTTACAGCAGCAGAAAGCCGACTAACACATTGCCCAAATATCAGTCTCCCACTGCCACTTCTCCTTTTACTCTGCCTACCGTAATACCCAGTCTCCTATTTTATTCCTTCCCCCTGACCACAATTCTTCCTGTTCCTCTGCTATGATTTTTCTTGTTACCATTCTGAATACCACCTCTCCCACTTTTTCTGCTTTTCCTATGTCTATTTTCAACACTCCTAGTCAATCCTTTTTCCTGACTCCTCCTGTTACCTCCATTCCACTTCTCCTCCTGCCATCAATACTACTTCTTGTTACTTCTACCAGCAGTACTTCCCATTACTTCTAGGATAATGTTACTTCTGTTACTCCTACTCCCCTCTGCTTCCTCTCACCTCCCCCCATAAATTTCTAAAATAGCACTAAAAGCCAGGTGTGGTAACACACACCTGTAATCCCAGCACTTGGGAGATTGAGATAGGAGGATTGCCGTGAGTTTGAGACTAGCCTGGGCTACATAGTGAGTTC
>NW_004524830.1:2571661-2575352 GCF_000260255.1 Octodon degus | reverse complement strand
AAAGAAAGAAAGAAAGAAAGAAAGAAAGAAAGAAAATAGTAGTGAGCCCTCTCCCAAGACAAGGGCAGACTGCCACTATCTCTGGAATATTCACAGCTCATGACTGCTTTGCCCCATAGAGGAGATCAGAAACAGTGATTTCAAGGGCAGCTCGTAAAAGGGATAGGCCCATGCTGTAGGACACTTACTCTTGCAGCCTGAGCCCTACAGAGGCGGTTGAATTGCCTCCCCGCCACCATGCTGTGAGGAAGCCCAGGCTATGTGTGGATGCCACAGCAAAGGCTGGAGAAGGAGGCAGGTGCCTCGTCTCCAGGCCTCAGCTACTACGCCCTTGCATCCCACACTTGAGTTCTCCAGTGGGGCCTCAGGCACTGGGGAGCTGGGACAGCCCTTCTGCACCCTGATTCTATCTGGGCTTACAGTGTTGTATGTCACTCTCACCCTGTGTCCATCCACTCTTCTGTCCTGGAGTTTTGAGGGCTCCATCGAATTGCACCCCCTGAGGGGGCTTCTGGTTCTCTTCTAACCCTTCAGGCAGCAGTTCCAGCTCTCTCACTGTGGGCTTCCTTCTGTGTGGCCATCAGTCTGGGTGCAAGCAGCTCTATCTGAAGTGCCACGGTCAAGAGACACTGGCTTCCGTGTCAGAACTGTGGCCATTAAGATAAGGTCTAAGTAAACACTCTGCGGTCCTGCCCTCCCTTGATCAGGCCTGTGCCCACTGCCTCATAAGGATTTGGGGTCCATAGGAGTGGGGCGGAACCAGGAGGGTCTTGGGAGCACATAAGGAAGTGCTAAGTGTGGGTTGAAGGGGCAGTGCCAACTGGGTGCCTTGGAGCAGATCTGGGTCTGATGCCAGTTCTGCTCCTGGCTCTATGTGTGCTTAGACAAAGCTCAGCCTTTACTATTTCATGACTTCATCTGTTCAGCGGACTCATTATCCACCAGGAGCTCTGCTTTGCAGATGGGAGTTGGATTCTCCTCGGACACAAGATTGACTCCAAGCCTCCAGGAACCAGGCCAGGGCCACCAAATGGAGATGGAAACGAGGGTAGCCCACAAGTGAGGTCGCCAGTGCTCTGTCCCTGAGCTACCTCCCAGCCAGACACTTCTTAGCATTATTGTAAAATACAGTTGCCTAAAGGTGTTAAGCTTTGCTGGGTGTGGGGGAACGTTGTCAACAATTTCAAAAACATAAAAAGAGATTCATGGGGAAGTAAGGTAGTCCCTGCTCCTGTTCTGGGGCTCCACCCCAGGGCCCCCCTTCCTCCCTCACAGTAAGTCCCCACTTCCGGCAGCTTCCCAATGCTCCCTCTTAGGGTGCCAGCCCCCTCTGTCCGGTTCTGCTGTTGCGGGGAGGGGGTCGGCCGGCGGCCCTCCTGCCTCTGCGGCCCATTCATCTCCGCTTGTCCCGCCCTGGCCGCGCACCGCGCTCCCGCAGCCGCGTCCGCGCGCTCATTCACCGCTTGCTTCCGCGCCGCGGGCAGGCGGCGGTGGGCGGACCTGGCAGGTCCCCAGCCGTCCTAGTCCCTGTCCCCAGCCATCCCGGTCCCCGTCCTGTCCCGTCCCCTCCCGTTCGGTTCCCCACCCCATTCCCTGCTCCCTGCTCCCGGCTCCATCCCCTGTGCGCTGGGACCGGGACTGGGAATGCGGGGCTGGCGGCGCAACCTCGCGTTCTGCCTGCAGCGGCTGCCGGACGAAGGTAGGGGCGAGGGGGGACGGGAGAGGTGGGGACGGGGGAGCAGCTAGGGGAACGTCCGGGCGGGGTGGGGAGTCATACGTGGGGGAGGGTCCCTAGGTGGGGACCCAGAGCCCGAAGGTCCCCAGGGCACGTGAGCCCGGAGGGGTGGGGCCAGAGTACTTGAGACCCAGGAATCTCAGCGACCCCCACACCCTGCACCCCCGAGTCCCCCACCCAGCCTGCGCTGGACCCTGGGATCCTGCATCCAACTTTTCACGAAACCCCTGCGCCTGGCCCTGCCGCAGAGCAGTCCCTGTCACTGTCCTGTACCCCCTGGCTGGTACCAGAGAGCCTCCCTCTGTCCTTGTACCCTGGTGACCCGTGAGCCGTTTGGGGTGCCAGACCAGAGCTCAGCCTCTGCCATTAACTTTCACATCCACGTGCCAGCATACTCTCCACTCCCCAGAGGAGGACGTGCTCAGAGAGGCTGAGCCCCTTTCCCAAGGTCACACAGCCTGCAGGTGGACAGTTGGGATGGAACTGGAACCTGACTGACCCCAAAACTCTCAGTGCTCTCCTCCTCTTCCTCCAGGTCCCCAAACTTGGCCTTGGGTCTGTGGGAAAGGACCCACTTTCTCTTGAAGCCAATGTGTGGATTGAGGTCTGGTAGTGGCTTGCCTGCCACTGGGGCTGACCAGAGACCCTGTCCTGAGACTGCCCTGCACCCTGGAAGGCCCTGCACCCCTGTGGGCTGCCTGGTGCTCTTATGGTGCTGGATGGGGGCCTGGAGATGTGCCTGGCCTGGGAGCTGCCCAGGAGTGGTGAATAGAGGGGTCCTTGCAGAGCCAGGCCTGAGTGCGAGCCTCCAGGAGCCAGATGCTTTGGCTCTAGCCACCCTGCACACTTCTGGGAGGCTCCAGGAAGGAAGTAATGAGGCCTTGATATCAGTGTAACACAAGGCACCCATGAGTGAGTGAGTGTGTGTGTGTGTAGTGGATCACATGGACCATGTGCCAAGGCCCGTGCTGTGTGGTGGGTACAGGAGGCAGGAGGCATTGGGGGAACACATGGGTTGCCTGTTCAAGGCACCTGCACATAGGGCCGTGTGATTCACGAATGAGGCAGGGGGTCTTGTGACAGCCACAATTGCTTTGTCCATCCCTGGCCACATCTTACTCCAGGAGGCACTCAGATTTTCCTTGGAAAAATAATCGAGATTGATCCTTGAACCCAGCACTAAGTCAGAGGGGGCTGGCCCATCCACCTACACTGGCAGGAAGTTACTGGCTTTCTCTGGGCTCCCTGGGCTGGGATTCCCCACATGCCTGGGTCTTGTGGGAGTGGTTCAGAGATGGGGTGCAGGTGCATCCTAGCCTGGGCAGTGGTTGGCTGGAGAGCAGGCTCCTGTGCATCCCAGGCCCTCAGTGCTTCCCAGACGGCTCTGGATGGGCTCCCTAACTTTTGAGATTCCCTTTCCTTATGAAGCTGGAGGGCTGTCCTCTAGGTCTGTGCTGAGGTCTCAGGCAGCTGGCACACAGTGGCTGCTCATCAAGCCCAGCTGCCTTCCTGCTCTTGATTGTTAGAGCTACTTTATTCAGACTTGGGGAACTTGGACTCAAACCAGCTCCCAGGTTGTGGGGCCCATGCAGGGTTCTCCACTACAAGGTTCCAAGACCCTAGTGGGATTGTCTCCTGGGTGGTCTTGCCCCAGAGTGGGCTGAGCAATGTGCTGCCACAGACAGACCCATCTCAGCCTTCACTGTTCCAGTGTCCAGAAGTCCTAAGAACAGACAGCTGGGGCTATAGGGTCAGGGGCCCTGGGAGTCTTCTTTCATAATGCTTTGGGCAAGTGCTTCACCATGGGACTGTGCCCTGGGAAGCAAGCCTCCCCACAGCCTTGTGTGCCTGTGGGCAGTGGGCATACTTATCCTTCTGCTCACTGCAGCACAGGTTCCATGGTGATTCCCCACCCCAAAGCCTAGTTGTTGTCTGTGTGTGGCACAAAGGTGACCC
>NW_004524830.1:2562671-2571271 GCF_000260255.1 Octodon degus | reverse complement strand
ACTGAGCTATATCCCTGGCCCCTAAAGACAGAATGAAAAGAAGCAAGGGGAGAGGACTTTTTATGCATTCAACAGATATTTCCTGGGCCCTCAGCCAGCTGCTGTAGGTTCAGATGTGGACAAGCTGAGGACGCTCTTGTAAGAGTTTACTTTCTAGAGGGGGAAACAAGGAATGTAGACACACACGTGTGTGGATGGTGAGTGCCGGGGAAGAATTCTTCATATAGTCTCTAGGTTAGGGAAGGCTGTCAAGATGACGTTGGATTTGGTCTAGAAATGAGAAACCAGGAAAGAGAAGTTTGGGTCTGCAGGGGTCTGTGGGGGCAGGGTTGTGGAGGGTATACAGGTCACAAGAGGCAAGATGGCCTTGGGCAGGAGGACTCTGTGATGGAAACCTTCTGAGTACTTGGCCAAGGGCTTGGGCTGCCCCGGAAGAAAAGCCGGGTGGTAATGGTGTGGACCAGGAGGGAGAACCGGCCCAGGCCGGAGGGCTTGTTAGTGGCGGGTGCTGTCCGCGGTGCTGACCGGCGCGAGTGTCTGGTACTAGGCCAATAGGGAGGACGAGTGTGTGAGAGTGTGTGAGCGCGCGTGTATCCCTGTGGTACCCAGCTCGCTGGTGTGTCCCCGTGCCGGTTTCCAAGGAGACAAAGGGAAGACAGAGGGCAGGATTTGATTGGCTGTCCTTAGCGCTGCTCCTCTCTCGGTCAGAACCGCAGCCCGAGGTTACAAATGGCCCAGGCGGGTGCACCAAATGCCAGAGGATGTCGAGTGTGCATGCCCCAGGGCCTGTATGTACTTGCGTATACATACGTGTGCCTGTGTGTTATGTGCGTGCGTGCGTGCGTGTGTGTGTGTGTGTGTGTGTGTGTGTGGCTGACCAAGGAGCATCTGGGGCTCCTGTGCTCCTGCTGGGAAACATCTGCTCAGTCCCTCAAATCAGGGAGTCTGGCCGGCCGGACACATTCAGGAAGAAGCAGCCAGACGTGGGAAAGGGTCTTTTGTTCAGCTTTAATAGCTTCAGTGTCGACACTGAGCCCATTCCAGATATCTCCCTGCACCTCTAAAAATGCAAAGAGGTCTATGGATGGTGCAGTGATTTCCCATGGAGGAGGCTGGAGTAGATCACTGATCCCACTGCCTCTCTTTCCTGTAAAATAATAGGATCAGGTTTTCTTTGACTTTGTGGGTGAAAGGACACAAGTTCTAGTTTTGCATAGAAAGGCAGTGGTGAAACAATGACCATCAAAGTGGTTCCCCTGTGGCTGACTTTCCATGGCAGCAGCCCAGGGCAGCTTGGAAAAGAAAATTTGTAATATCTAGGTTCGGGACTGTGGGAGATGTGGTGATCTGGTCTCTCCTCTCCTGCCTTCTGCCAACCAGAGCTTCCCCCTCCACTGCTGTGGCTCTGTCTTGAGTACCAGTATTAGTGCAGGGAGACACCTTCTCTGGTCTCTTTGTTGTCCCCATGAGGATATTTTCCCTGAAAAAATAGGGGAAAAGTCATCCCAAGCCTTGCAGCCAGGCTCACTTCTGTGTCCCCTACTCATATGGCTTTCAATTCTGGGCTCTTTCTCCATTTCCAGTGAGCCCCACGGCTACTTGCTGAGCTCCTCTAGGATGCTCTTCCCTTTGGCCTGGGAGGTGCTGCATGGGTCCAGAAAAAGATAGTGGGGGTGGGAAGAGTTTGAAGGGGCCCTTAAGAAATGGGTGCTGTCCCATCCCCAGGGTGCACTGAGACAGCAATTGAGACTGGGTGTTGTGGCATGTGCCTGCAATCCCAATGCTTGAGAGGCTGAAAATAGGAGAATCACTATGAGTCTGGTCTACATGATGAGACCCTATAAACCCTGTAGACCCTGTACCAAATACATGAAAAAAGAAAGATTTGAGGGAACAACTAGCCATAGACAATCACCCGTGAAGTTGGGGAGCACAACAAAACAGTTATGGTTGCTAAAGAATTAGCACTGTCAAATACACTAAATGCATGAAAAAGAAATGGGGTGCTGAGGAATGAGGTCAGACATAGCCATACAGTAGGTGACTACCACCAAGGGTCCTGTAGCCATACCCAGTCTAAATGCTTTATGATCAGTGACCTTATGGTGTAGGATTCTTGAAGGCACAGTACAATGACATCTGTCATGGATAAAGGACTGTGTCTTGAGTGCTGGAGGACTTGCTGCAGACCAGATAGGAGGGGCGCACAGAGGGCCACAGTCCCAGACTTGCAGGAAGTTAGCACCACACTGCTGGGACAGAACAGAGAAAAACCGCTTGAGTAGGAAGTGCTCTCCCTGGCTCCTGTTCCCGGGAGCTGTCCATGGCTACAGGTCCCACTGCTGTGGGCTGAGACGAGGCCTAGTGTCACAGCAGAGGAGCTGGGGAGCTGGCTACTCCCCATGGTGCCTGGGAGGTGGAGAAAGTGAAAGAGGAACAGCCAGGATGAAACAGGCCCCCCCCCCCAGTCCTCCAGGCCTCCCTGGCTCACTTCCTCCAGGGCCCTCCTTCTGTCCACACCATGAACCAGGCAGTGGGTCCTTCCAGGAACAAGGTCAGTGTCTTTGTGTCCAGCCCCATCCTTACTTTGAACACTGCTGAGTAGGGGATCAGGCTGTCAATGTGGGATCCTTGGGGGCATTCCCATCCAGCTGTAACACAAGAAGAGACACAGAAGGCCACAAAGAGGGTAAAAGATGGACAACCTCACTAGTTAGGTAGGGAAAGGCAGGCAGCATCACCCCAATTTGAAGAGGCAGTTTTAAAATCCACAGAGCCTGGTGTCGGGGAGGCCTGGGGCAGGGAGACTGATCGGCCTATCAGCGCTAAGGCCATCTGGGGAGAACGGACTGGATCTGGGACATTCTGACCTTGAACCCAGCTGTCAGTCTAGAACATCCTGACCTCTGACCCATTTCCTTCCTGAGCATTGTCCTGAGAAATATCTAGCACAGACACAGAGAACAACGTGGGCGAGAGTATGTGCTGCATTATTAATGAAAAATAAAAAGGAATAGAGAGGACCAATGAAGAAGTGGAGGATCCCATAATTCAGCTGGGCATGGTGGTGCCTGCAATCTCAGCACTCAGAGAGGCTAAGGCAGGAGGGTGGCAAGTCCCTACTCAGTGACTTGGTGAGACTGGTTCAAAACAAAAACTAAAGAGGACTGGGGACATAGCTCTGTGAAGGCGTTCAATCCGCAGCACCATCAAATAAACAAATACAAATGAATCTCAAAGAAGTTGGATAGAGTGGCACAACCTGAAATTCCAGGTACCCTGAAGGCTATGGCTGGAAGATCACTAGTTCAAGGCCAATTTGGGCAACTTAGCAAGATTTTGTCTCAAAACAACAAGCACCAACATACATCTCAGTGGTAGAGCATTTTGCTGGGTTGCAGGAGGCCCTGGGTTCCCGCCTTCCCAGGGCCACAAAACAAACATGCAAACAAAGTCCAGCAGTGGTGGCCGTTTTCTCTCACCTTTGTCTCCTACCGCTGCTCGCCTCTCCTGTAGTGGTGGGCACTGCTGGGTCCAGCCTGCCCTTCTGGAAACTTCTCCTTCTCGAGAGCAGAGTGAATGCTTATCTTTGCTCCTTGACACAAACCTGGCTTTCCTGTCCCAGCTGCTGCTCTCGGCTTTGTCCCAAAGTGTGGCATGACAGACAGGAAGTCAAATTGTGTCTCTAAGGGGGCCACACAGGGAGGCCCTGCTGCTCCCAGGTGGAAGGGACAGTGCCATACTGCTCTCCACTGTGGCTGATCAAATCTGGCACAGTTTAGGATTTATGAAACTTTACAGAGGACTAGGACTTGGATGGTTTACCCTGGTCCAGGGTCCCTGGACAGTGGCAGCACCAAGACCCAGACCCTGAGGAAGGGGGCATGGCAGAGATGGCCACCAGCAAGGACAGGCACAGAGCCTGGGAGATCCCCATGGAGAGAGCCCTGCAAGGAGCTCTTGTCAGCCCAGTGAAGGAAGGGGTGTCCTTCTTTCCATCCACAATGGTGTCTGTTCTAGGTGGGAAATGAATTCTCCCACAGAGCCTGGGGTTCAGTGGCCACCTCCTGGCCAGTGGCACTGGATGGTAGGCTCGGCTGCTGGGGTGGGGGTAGCAGGTGGGGGTGCTGGGTGACACTGTGAGCTTGGCCCAATGGTCCATGCGTGCCTCCCACAGACCACCTCTCTCAAGTGACTGCAGGGCTCACAAATGTGGCACAGCCGAAGGACCTGCCCTCAGGGCTCTGAGGTTGGGGGAAGTGACAGAGTGCAGACAGGAGTGGCCTGGGCCTTCCGCACACCACTGGAGCCAGGCCCCACTGGACAGTTTGGTGGCTGTCACTCCCTGGTTCCAAATGTGAATCAGGATTAATCCAGTTCTTTCTAAACACAAGGACTGTGTCCCAGCCACTTTCAGGGATCAGGTTGCTCCTAAACATTGGGGAGCCCTGCAGATCAGAGGAGATGACAGAAAAACGGAGAGCCAGGTGTGGTGGTGCATGTGTATAATCCCAGCACTGTGGAAGCTGAGGCAGGAGGATCACTGTGAGTTTGAGACCGTCCTAGACTACACAGTGAATTCAAAGCCAACTTGCACTATAAAATAAAACAAAACAGGAATTGCCCTGGTGGATATTCATCTTTCAGCTCACTGAAGTTTCCATATAATGAGTATGATACAAAAACAGGTAAGATGGCTCAGTGGAATAAGCACTTCCCTGGCAAGCGCAAGGTCCTGAGTTCAATCCCTGGTTCTGCCACAAAAACAAAAACAAAAACAACAACAAAAACAACAACAACAACAACAACAAAAAAAAAAAAAAACAGGTAACTGATGAACGAATCAGAGAGGGGCAGGAAGTGTTTCACAGACAGGGTGGAGTGCAGCAGACAGGGGCCTGGGCTGGCCTCAGGGATACCCTGCAACATATGTTTATGAGCGCCTACTATGAGCCGGGCAGGCTCAGCCCCTCCACAGAAAGGATCCTTTGATGGCATATCCATGCTAGGGCATGGATATGGCAAACTGTTTGGTCTAGTGTGTGATTTACCTCTACTTCCTTTGGGGAAACCTGTTGTTGCTAGTAGGGTTTGGAGTCAGGAACTCTTTGCATGAAGTCCTAGGTCTCCATTTATATACCTGGCTGCTCCACTCACACAGCTCATCCCCGACGTCCTAGGCTCCTGGCACAGAGGATGGGAACCTCATCGTGCACTAGCACTAGATGTGGGGCTTTGAAGGGACAGGTTTAGGTCAGGTCATGGTGGGCAGGGGCTCCCTGGTCAAATCCTGGTGGCTTTAGAAGAGGAGGAACAGACATTACCCGGCAGGCACACCCTTCCAGCCGTGACCGTGCACAGCCTGGGATCCATCACGAGGCCCAATAGACCTAATGCAGGCAGCCTGGGGGCCACAGCTTCCCCTCTCCAAGGCCACCCACTGTAGGGGTGGGGTCTGCTAAGGAGAGGGTCTTAGGAAAGAAGTGACTTTGCCCAGCTCAGCACTGGCCAGGACCTGAATGCTCTGTCTTCCTGCCATCAGTTTCAAGATTTTTCCTTTTCCATGTTTCCAGTCTACAAACACTTGCACAACATTTGGTGGGCATTTAACTTTCCAATGATGGAGCACAGCAAAGTCGATCAACAGTGACATCACAGTGCCCCACACACATAGTGCTAATGCACATGGTGCAAACGCACATGCAGCTTTGGCCTCCACTGTCCCTAAGCAAAGAGTGCAGGGTGGCGTGCAGCTCAGTGGTCCTGGAGCAGAAAAAAAGAAGCCACACATCTTTCTTGCCCCCCTACAGTGCCCCACGCACCCCCTGAGCTGGACACCCCACTGCTTCCCTTCCAGCATTTGCTTTGACTGTGCTCCTGCTCTGAGGCTGCTGTGGTGCTCTGTTCCGAATCCCATGTATCCTCTGCCTCCTTGGTCATACAACCTATGAAAGCTGTCTCTGCTCTTGTCCCTTCTCAGCTGCCATCTCTGTGTCACTGCACCTTCTCCTTGCAATGTCTTCCTATGCCTGTGGCCTCCCCACAGGCCCCTGAGGTGGTCTCCCTCACACACACACACTGGGTTGCTGAATGGGGGGAGGGGAGGTTGGTGTCACTGTCCCTTCCCCAGGCTGGGTGCTCAGTCCTGTGGGGAATCTTCTCTGTTCTTCTTTTTGCAGTGTTCAACCCAGTAACCACAGACCAGGGAGGTGATGGGATGGAGGGCAGGGAAGTGGCATCCAGGGGTAAAGGGCTGGTGAGGCAGGGCCACCACTAGGGAAGGCCTCCTCGGAGAGGTGGTCTTGGTGCTACGTTGGGAGAATTGTCCCACAGAGAGAAGTTTGGGCAAATATCCTAGAATTCTGTAGGCCATATAATTCTGAGCTCTGTGGACCTGAGATTTCTGTTCCCCAAGTCCCATGAGCCTTGTGTCTAATGAGCTTCCCTTCCTGCACCACCATCTTCCTGGTAACCCCTTCCCTCCACAGTATCTGCTGCACAGAAGAGGAAACTGAGGTCTAGGGTTTAACTGGTGTGACTTAGTCTCCCTGGAAGCCTGGGTGGCACTGAGTCGTGTGTTGCCTCCATGGGGCTGGAACCTTGCGGTGGCTCAGTGAGGACCTAATTCTCCACGCTACCCACATGGTACCTATTCCTTCAACTCTGATTCACCTTCTGGGAGAGAAGGGCTAGGAACAGGAGAGGCATGGGGCATGGGGTTTCTCCTGTTGGTATGCAGGGCACCTGCTGATGGAGTATGGAGTCCCCCATTGTTGTATAGGGTCTCCTCTGGTTCTTTGCACCAAAGGCACAGAGCCCTGTGGGTGCCCTGCCTGCTCCCTTGCTGTGTGACCTCAGACACATGTGCTGACCTCTCTGAGCCTTAGCATCTTCATCTATAGGGAGAGTGACTAGGAGGATGGAACCTCGAAAGTGACCATAGTCACAGTGACTTTGTTTCTGGGTCCCCTGGCAGGTAGCAGCAGAGGAGGCACTGGCATCGGCCGCGGCTGCAGATGGCTGGCAGCTAATCTATTTACTGCTTCCTAATAAATATGTATGACACATCAATAAAATATCTTCCTTGTAGCACAGGCCAGATCCAGGCAGGCCCAGGGCTGAGCAGCCTCAGGCATGGAGTCTGGGAGGCAGTGGAGCCTGGGGTCTTATGTTAGCCCTATTTCTTCTGCAAACCCTCTGTGAGGGGAAGCAGGGCTCCCCGCTTCTGCTCTGCTCACCCTGCAGAGACAAGGCCACTAAGATGGAAGCCCACTGAGGGGCCTGCAGGTTGCACAGGCCTGAACTCCTCATCCTCCTGACATGAGGTGCCACATGGGCCTTGACACAGTTGCCACAGCCCCGGGCAAGTGGTTTCTGGGTGCCAGACCTGCCTTGGGTCCTGGGCACATGGTTGTGGCTGAGGTGGCCAGGCCTGGATCTCACTGGGCTTCTGTCAGCTGGTGAGGAAGCCATGCACACATCCGAAGACTGACACACATATGACGATGGGTGATGCAAGCAGGAAGCAGGGTCAGGGTCATGCCATGGGGCAATGATATGGTGCAAGTTCATTTCAGTGCCCTCCTCCCTGCAGCTTCCTGCTATCCTTGAGGCACTCAGACCCTGTAACCCTTGTGAGTGTCGGCATGCAGGCACTAGTGTTGAATGCAAAGGCCTCTCGAGTTTTCCTGACATTACCATGTCCTGTGGTGGCTCCCATTCCTCCTTTGCAGCTGTGTTTAGTTTATGCAGTCAACAAAGGGCTGGATCCACAATATATAAAAAGCTCCTTTTGGTCAATAAGAAGATGACCCAGAGCAGCATAGACCCAGACTTGAGCAGGTGCTCATGGAGCAGGAGGACCAGTGGCAGGGGCAGAGGTACAACGGGGTCTCCAAGGTGACGCACAGCCCTGGTGCATGTCCTCATCACCTATTTCTCTTGTGGTCCTGCTTCTCCTGTCCCCCTCTGACACAGCCTCTTCCAGGCTCCAGACAGAAGCCACACCACCTATGCTGCCCTGGGCAGTGTTGAGTGAGAAAAAGACTTACATTGACTGGCAAGCCTGGCTTATTCCTGGCCTCAAGCAAGATCAGCCATTGACCACAGAGCAAAGGTGGGCATTGTTTCCTGGGGTAGAAGCAAGTGATGTCCAGTGCAAGGTTTCTGCACATGAGGGTGCCTTGCCCGCCTGCCTATCTGCCTGCCTGCCATCTGACTCATTGCTGCGGAGCAACAGCCTGCAGGCTCTGGTGGGCTCCTGCCCTGCATTCTAGAGGTCAGTTCATTCTTCTGCATAGTCGAGGTGCCCTTCAGGCCATCCACTGCTTGGACAAGGCCCAGCACCTTCCAAAGGGGTGACCACTTTTCTGTGTCCCCTGATGGAGCCACATCAGCAAACACCTTCCTGCCACACCCAGGCTCATGCTGTCCAAACACCTGGGCACTGCAGCAGGAGAGCTGCCCAGGAAAGCAGAGGGACTTATCATTCACCACAAGCAGCTTGAACCTGTGCCACCCTCTCAGCTGAGGTGATGATGGTGGCATGACCCTGGCCAAGCTCTTCTCTGTGGACTCAACTTCAGGGGCTGAGGATAGGG
>NW_004524830.1:2560704-2562071 GCF_000260255.1 Octodon degus | reverse complement strand
GCTTATTCTACTGAGCTATCTCCCCAGGCTCTCAGACTGGTTTCCATCTCTGTCCTCAGCCTCCCTTTCTCCTTCTGACTCAATTTCTCCTGGATTTTCCAAGAAATAAACATAGACCATTTGTCTCAGAGCCGATCCATTCCCAGCTCCATCAGCAGGGGAATCAGCACAAAATAAAACTGACGTCGGCCACAACTGGTGGCGTAGAAGCAGCCATCAATCTAAACATTAACTAAGAGGTTGGATCTCCGCACCAATGTCAAGTTCTGCGGAATTCACCCTGAGAGAACTGGAGTTGACAGAAACCCAGGCCATCTGGGAAATCGCCTCAGAGAAGCTGTCTGCAGTTGGCACATGCCTGATGGTTTGGATCTTCATTGCCAGTTTCACTTAGGAAAGACCAGATCTTTCCCAGGAAACGGACCTCAGGAAGCAAGGGTGGGAATCAGCAAGGCACCGAACTGTGCTTTTCAGAGGATTAATCAGTGGTTTCAGTGGACTTGATGGGGACTCCGGCCTGAGAGTACATCCCCATGGATGGCCTCAGGGGCCCAGCACAGATGAAGACACGCTGTGGGCTGGCCCATCAGGGCCTCTGGCTGTCCCCCAGCTGCTACCCTAGGGGGGCAGGAATACTGGCAGAATCACCTGTTTCCTGGCAGTGGCCCTGAGGGTCCACATGCCAGAAGCGCCTGTGACGTGACTTGGGTTTCCTTGGGTGGCTTTCCTGACTTCTCCCCACCTGGCCACCCCCAGGGACTTTGAGGCAGGAAGGCAGGGAGCCACCTCATGCTCTGTGAGGCCACTGGGTGTCAGCATTTCCCCTTGAATTCGGGACTAGGACATACAGTTGGTTGTCCTTGTGACTGGGTGAGGCTTGAGGCCCACTGAATGTTGAGTTCTAGCAAGTGTGCCAGACACCTCCCCTTCTTTGTACCCACAGATGCCTTGGGGACTGTCCCAGACATATACCACCCTTCTGGCTATCCTGTGACAGACACCAGAGCCCATGACAGACAGGGCAGAGGCTGCGTCTGCCAGACCCAGGGCTCTGGTCTCACAAGTGGCAGGTAGTGCTCTGGACTTCAGGGCCTCAGGAAACAGAGAGGAACACAGGCAGTATCCCACTGTCTCCTTCCAGGGCACAACTATGTCCCTTGAGACCTCTCAGGTCTCATCTCCCAAGGGTGCCACCACCTCTCCATGGCACTGCAGGTTAGGACCAGACTGTGGCATGGAGTACTCAGCATTTCATAGTATGGACAGGAAAACTGAGGCACAACCTGTTGGACCCCAAAACATTAGCTCTTAACCCAGAGACAGGTGCAATGCCATGCAGAGCCCATGGTGCCCATCTTCAGTGCCAT
>NW_004524830.1:2451238-2560369 GCF_000260255.1 Octodon degus | reverse complement strand
GCCCACCATGGTTCCCAAGCCATACATGTTTGTGCTCTGTCATCTGCAGTGTTTTGTCTCCTTTGTCCCCACTCTAATGATCAACTGTGACATAGCTGAATATGCTCGGGGTCATTGATGTGTTCCTTTGTCCCCAACTCCTGTCCCTTTCCCTGGGATTTGAAGCTGGGTCTAGTGTGAGCCATAATTCATGTGTCCAGTTTCCTGGTCTCTCTGAACGCTGAGTGTCATGCTGAGCCACTGAGTGGAGTCTGTGCCAGCCCCTCTTTCCTCAGCATGGACACTGGGGCTCCCAGCCCTGTCACTTCCCTGTGAGTGGGGTATAGGTACCTCCTTTGTTTGTAGATAGAGTGCCAATGGGAGCCTTAAGGAGCTCTGAAGGGGCCAATAGGTTCTTTTCTGAACCCTTTACCACTAGAAGAGCTCTACAGATTCTGAGTTGCTCTACCTTTTGAAGTTCAGGCTAGCCCAGATCTGGGGCACAGGGCTGGCCGTGTCCCTCCCTTTCCTTCTGGTAGAGATCACCATTAGCCAAGGTCCTTTCAGGGCAAACAACCTGAGGAAACAGCTCACTGTGCCCTGATACCCTCCCACACGTGGTTACTTCTTTGCCAGGGGCGGCTGTGGCTTCTTTGTGACTCCTGTCACTTGCCCCTCCACCAGGGCATGGGCCATGTCGCCTGGTTCTATTCCCTCAAGGTGAGCATTTCTACCTGCCTGGATGGTGCAGAACAGGAGGCACCTGCAGAGGCTCTTATAGATCCCAGGCTGGGCAGGCAGCAGGCAGAAAGATCACTGGGGCCAGGAGGGATGGGAGGGAAAGGCGGCACAGATGAGATGCAGGGAGGGGAGCAGCAGGGTGGCACAGGTGCCTCCTCCCTCCCGGGTTTTCCTCTTCCCATTTTCTGGCCCCTGAGTGTGCTTCTAAGAATGCTCAGTCCTGTGTATGAGTCCCAGCCTGGTCATTTATATAGCTGTGTGAACTTGGGTGACAGGAGGACCCTCTCTGGTTCCTGGGCCACAGAGCGAGGACACCGCAGTGGGTTCCAGGGCTGCTGTGATAGTATCCTCTGTTGGACTTTTTCTTTGCACTCTCAGTGTCATGGTAAGCTCCATGCCTCTGTGCCATGGCAGCCCTGTAGCCTCCAGTGTGGCCCTGTGCATCTGGGGACTCTAGGGATGGAGTAGGCCAGGCCATGACCACTGGCTGCAGGGCAGTCTGGACCTGGGGATAAGGCAGCAGAACAGTGTGGTAGATTGGAGAGGGTGGGCTGTGGATGGGGAGAGGGGACCCTGCTGAGCTCCATCCATGTACGGAGCTTTACTCAGGGCAGCACTGTTGCGCTCCATCCCAACTTCAGTGCAGCTCTGCTCCCTGACAGCACCAGTGCCAGGTGCACATGAGCAGTGATTGAGCACGTGCTATGAGCCAGTCATTGAGGGGAATTCATGTCTGGGGGACTTCCATTGTCCTTGCAGCCCAGGACAAGGCACTCCCTGTTATTTTCTTCCCTTTGCCCTGGGTGTGATGGTAATTGTAGCACGCAGGAGGCTGAGGCAGGAGGATTGCCACAATTTCAAGCAGGCAAGGAAATTGAGGTGCATCAGGTTGAGCAACACCTATAACTAGGCAGTGACAGTGACCTTTAGGGACAGCAAGGGGATGCCACCTAACCCAGGGCTACACAGGTGGACAGCCCAGGGTGAGTAGGACAGCCACTGAACCCTTCTATCCAGGTCTGCGGTGGCACTGGATGTCCCCTGCCCCATGGGTCCAGGCATCCTTTGCCCATGGCAAACACAGGCATGGGGTCAGGCACCTGTGCTCCAGTCCTTGCTGTATGGCCTACTCTCCTCACAAATGGGCAGAAGGTGGGGGCAGCCTATCCTCAGGGACCCTGAGGCAGACTCCACTCCCAAGCAGCCCCCCAGCTGGGACCCCAAACTGACTCAGCCTTGTGGAACTGTCTGGCCCCATGACATCTTACCTCCCTGAGCTTCCTTTTCTTTGGTGAGACTGGGTCTTTAAGGTCACCCCAGGGTGCTGGGCATTAGGGGGGAATTCCTGGAAGGCCATGGAGCCCTTCCTGCCTCAATTCCCATTTCTGGGCACAGGGCCCGGCCCCAGCCAGCAGTCGTAGTGCACAGCCACTGTCTGTTGGGATGGAGCACCTAGTGTGCCGCCCTAATTCGGGGTTCTAAGCAGCTGTCCACTGCAGAGCCCAGCAGGAAAGCCAAGGCCCAGGGTGTGGGGTGCTGGGTTTGGACCATGTGTGTCCCCCAGCCCTGCTGTCCAGTGGGAGGTTGTGGTCTCTGTTCTGCCCTTGGCACTTTGTCCCCACAAGGAGCTGGGAGCCCTTGTGTCTCCCTCCAGCATCCTTGGTGTCCCCGAGAGTCTCTGCTTCCCAACAGTGTCTGTGCTTGGCCAAGACAGCAGCAAAGCTGGGAGGAAGGAGGCTGAGGCAGGAGGCTGAGGCAGGAGGCCTCCACTTCCCTCCAAAGTCTTGTCCTGGGTCTCCCACAGCCTGACTTCTTGGCAACCATGAAACCAAGAGCATATCAGGTGTGTGTGTCACTTGCCACAGGTGTATGGAAAAAAGGCAGGGGACACAGGGGCTGAGGGTCCTGCTTTAGTCTTTCCAGAGGCAATGTGCTTGCCCTGCCTACCTCAGGAATGAAATTGGGAGGTTGGGGGCTGCTGGGTGCCAGTTTCACAGGTGCCAAATTCACAGAGCTTCTGTCAGATACATGTGTAGGGTCCCCTCAGCCCCAGCCACCCAAACGGGCTGGCAAGGAAGCCGAGCCTGAAGCGGCTCCAGTGGCTCAGGCCCCAATGCAACTCCATCTGAGGCCTGGCATGGGGCTATCTGCTGCTGGGACACAGGACCTTGGGGACAGGAGGGCAGTCCCAGCAATATATGAAATGC
Source organism: Octodon degus (assembly GCF_000260255.1). Taxonomy (NCBI): domain Eukaryota; kingdom Metazoa; phylum Chordata; class Mammalia; order Rodentia; family Octodontidae; genus Octodon; species Octodon degus. The sequence goes on along the minus strand of NW_004524830.1, from coordinate 2,557,442 downwards.
ATGACAGTAGCCATGATTTCTATCCCCTGTGGCCACTGGGACCAGGATTCCAAAACGGCAGTGGTATAACTCATGTATAACTCATTTGGTCTGTTCAGAAATAAACAACTCTCGTGCTAGTTAGTGTTCTGAGAGGTGCTGACCCACCCAGCCTGTGTGCCGGCCTTTACCCAGCTTGCTTACTCTCTGGTGCTACCCACCTGTCAGGGCTGGTGTCCAGAGCGGGTCACATGCCTGTGCCTCCACGAGGCTCCGACTCCTCTCATACATCTTAGGTGGCTGAGTCGGCACAGCCTAGATATCCAGTGGTGTCCTGGGAACTCCCAAGCTGCCCTGTCAAGACACTGTTGGGGACCCTGGGACTTGCTCAGTTCTGGCCACCAGCTGAGACCATGAAGACCACAGCTTGTGTTTCTTCTGCACAGACAGGGATTTAGAGTGGCTTCTGCTAAACCCGTGACCTCCCCCTGGGCCTGGGGCGCAAGGCCTGGATGCTGCTTGCTAAATCCCAGTCCTTTCCATGCAGAGTGTAAGGCAGCCTGAGTTCTTGGCCCCTCAGAACCACAGGCACCTACGCCCAGAGGAGTGGCCATTGCATAGAACCCAGTGACCTTGGACTTCTGCAAAGCCCAAGAGACTGTGACACCCTGGTCAGAAGGATTCTGGCTGAGTTACAGTGATCTATGCACCTATCCCATACCCACACCCAATATTCCAAGCGCCCCATGAAGTGGTCTTGTCTGCAGGGTCCTCCTTGTCAAAGCTCCCCCCAGCCACTCAGGCTAGGCTCTCGCCTTAATCAAAGCCTATCCTCCAACATGTACTTTTGTTTAAATTTCCATTCTCACTAAAACTAGGACCCACACCAGCAGTGACCCACTGTACTTCACCACCCTAGATGTGAGCACCTGAAGCAGCCCGTGTAGGGGCGGTGCTGTATGTGGGTCCTTCCTGGGGTACAGGCAGCTGTGCAGGTAGCTGTAGGCTAGTGCACCCCAGGTGGAAGGGAAGGGGATGTGCCCAGGAGGGCCAGTAGTGTGGGTCGCAGCAGAGGGTCTGGGGAAGAGGACTTGGAACCCACCAGGCCCTCACAGCCATGGCTGTGAGGAGGGGGAGGAGGGCAGAGATGGCAGGCGCTGCTCGACTCAGCTCCGGAGGGAGGACGGTCTATTTTAGCAACCCGGGAGGGCGGGAGGGATGGAGGAGGGAGGCGGTGCGGGGCTTCAGCAGCAGCTGGGCTCCTGGGCCAGTGCAGAGGCTGCTGAAACCCCTTCCGACCCAACCCAACCCGCCCAACCCGCAGGCCGCAGGACAATGCTAGCGGTGTCACTCAAGTGGAGGCTGGGCGTGGCCAGGCGGAGGACCAAAGGTACAGTGATGGGTGGGAGTGGGCAAAGAAGTCCAGATTTGGGTCAGGGTCCCCTGGCCTCTGCTGCCTCTCTGTCCTCCTCTCTTTGTTTGGGCTGCTGCCTCCCTGCCTCTGTTTCTCTGTCTCTGCCTCTTTTTCTGTCTCTGTCTCTGTCTCTGCCTATCTCTGTCTCTGTCTCTGTCTCTGTCTCTGTCTCTGTCTCTGTCTCTTTCTGTTCCTATCCTGTCCTCTCTGTCCTCACTGCCTGTCCTTGTTCTCTTGGGTCCCTTTCCTGGTCTCTGTCCATCCTGGGTCACTCCATTACCACCCTTGTGGGGAAGGGTGCTGGGTCCGCAGCTGGAGACCCCAGGCCTCACAGTGCCCACAGCCTGCCTGAGCACGTGAAAAGCAGGGTGGATTTGCAAGCTCTGTGCTTCAGGATGTGAACTAAGAATAACCACTGGCTAGCAGGTGCAGCAGCTTGGGTGTTATTGTTGTGCTGTTGCACACTGGGAGTCACCCTACCCTATCCTGATGGTGCAGGAAGAAACCAAGGCACAGAGAGCTCAAGCAACTTGCTTGAGGCCACATAGCAGGCCTTGCTGGTAGGGTCCCCTCTGGGGACAGGCAGCTGTGCTGGGCTGCACTTTTGGGCCTGTGGCTCCTGGGCAAGGTATGTACTGGCACCTACTGCCTGGGCAGTTATGAGTCTGCATAATGAAGTTTTCCTTTTTTTAAAAATGCAAACATTTTAATGCCTGGCACCCCTTTCCCTGGCTCACATGTTTAATCTTTCCTGGGTAAGACCTCAAGTTCTGTCTTCACCTCACAATTGCTTTACAACCACTACCCTCTTGAGTTTTGAAGTTTGAGGCTCCTGATGGTGCCGAGAGAAGAAAGCAGTGACTTTCCTTGAGAGGACAGGGGGCCTAAGTAGAAGTGGAAGTTTGCTGGGTAGAAAAGAGGGAGTACTGCTTGTGCAAATGTCTGGCAGCTTGAAAGCTCTCCTTGCAGGATCGGGGAGACCTGTGCTCAGCATATGGGCATGGGGAGGAGGGGCCAGGCATTGTAGGAGGAGGGGTTGTGAGGCTGGGACTCTGCCCCAGGCGAGCAGGGGTCACAGGAAGCTCTGAGGCTGAGAGAACAGAGGCAGCTTTGAGTACAGGGTGGTGTCGGTTTGCTCTGCAGGACAAGAGGATTCTAGGACCCCAACCCTGTCCCCATACTTCGGGCCATAGTAGGCTCCACCCCACCCCGAGGACCTGTGGACCTGCAGCTTGATCCCTGGTTGCTTGATCCCAGAGACCTGCAAAGCTCCGGCTGGTTCTTTGTTCTCCAAGCATTGATCTAGTGACTTCTATGTGTGGCACTGTGCACACTTGGAATAGGTGTGACCTGTGAGCTGAATTGTCCATCTGGCATTAGGGGAAACTGAGGCCTCAGAGGAAGTAGCTCCCCAAGGTCTGCCCCCCAAGAAAGGAGAGAGGGAGTAGGGGCTCCCTAGCTGCTCTGCCCTCTGGCCCCTCCCTGGTGGCTTGGCAGAGTTTGCTCTACTTCTCTATGCCTGGCCCTGCAGCCCTCTTCCCTGCTGTCCAGCCCAGTCATTTTTGCAGCCTTGAGGCCAAGCAAGGTGGTCGGAGCGGTCCCAGCTCCAGCACCGCTGAGTGCTGGCCTCCACCCTGTCCAGGTCCCACACCTGGCTCTGGTTGTGTCTGTAGCCAGGTGGTCAGCGAGGCAGCATCACCTGTCCCACTTGCACACTTGCAGAGGCTGTGCATCTCCCTCTGTCCCGAGTAGTCACTGTGCTTCCTAACCTCAGTTTTCCCTCTGTGTCTGGCTCTGGTCCCCACGTGGGAGCCCCCCTTCTTCCCAGCCACTCTCAGGCCACACTGCCTCTCAGCCTCTCAGCCCCGCCTGCCCACTGTGTCTGGCAGAGGTGCAGGTGACTCACTGCAGATGTGATGGCAGCAGCCACGTGACCTGGGTGACAACATTAGGCCAGGTTCCAGCCCTGCACAAGTGGCTTGGGGGCCACAGGACCACTGTGGTCCAGGCTAGGACGGAGGTGCAGCTTTCTCCTCCCAGCCACCCAGCTGCTCACAGGGAGCTTGAGGCTGCTTCCTCCAGCTCCCGGCTAGTGGGTGGGGACCAGGCTGCAGCTCAGCCCTCAGAGCTGGCATGTCCCTCTGTCCTCAGGTCCTGTCCTTGCAATGCTCAGAGCTCCATATACATGTGAGGCTCTAACCAATGAGGACTTGGGTGCCAGGAATAGACAGAGACATATAAGCACTTCCTCCAATAAATTGGGGACCCCTTTGATCGAAAGGACACCCCAAGACATGCTGGGATCCCACCCAGTTGTGGTCAGTTTGTCCACAGCCCTTATAGGACTCTAGCAGTTACCTTGGAGGAAACTGAGGGGAGGCAGGAAGGCCAGCAGGGGTGCAGCTCCACACAGGGGTCCACACAGGTAGGAGAGGCAGGGACCAAGACGGGGCCAGACAGGAATGTCAACAAGGGCCAGCATTAGTGGCACCTTTGGGCAGTGCCGACTCAAGCTGGCATAGTGGTGATGCCTGTGACCCCAACTAGCTTATGGAGGCTGAGGAGGACAATCTCAAGCTTGCCCCAGGTTCCTAGGTTGGGGAGTTAGCACCACCTTCTTCCTCTTAGGATTTGGCCTGTCTCCTCCCTAAGTCCCCATTCTCTGTGCCATCCTCTTCCCCTTGCAGCCCCCAGACACCTTGCCTGGTCCATGTCCCCTGGGAACTGTTGCCAGGCAAGTACCTGTGCAGCCCAGCCAGATCACAGGTCTGACTGCTAGATGCCTGCCACCCTTCTGCCCCACTGAGTTTTCACAGGTACTGGGTGCTTGGTAGACATTCTCTGACAGCCAGGTGTGGCAGCACAAGTCTGTGAGAATCCCAGCCCTCAGCAGGCTGAGGCAGGAAGATATCGAGCTCCAGGTCACCTGGACTACTCAGTGATATCTTAGGAAAAAAAGCAAAGCAAAACTACATCTTCATTTGGGCAAGGGAGCTGGAACAAGGCTGTGGCCACCCTCACCCTGTGTTGTCCTCAGCCTCCTACTCATCCCTATGGAGCAGGTTGCCATCAGCACTGTAATGGCCGCTGCACCACTGGCCAAGCCCTGGGATGGTGACAGCAAGACCCACCTAGCTTGGTGAGACTTGGCTGGCATCCACTAGATGCCGGAGATTGGCAGCACACACAGAAAGAAGCTTGAGTCTGCACTGCCCAAAGGTGCCACTAATGCTGGCCCTCAGGCTGTGCTGGTCTGACATTCCTGTCTGGCCTGTCTTGGTCCCTGCCTCTCCTACCTGCATGGACCCCTGCATGCAGCTTTGTCCCTTGCTATGGCCTCCCCTCTTGCTGCTCCTTCATGCCCTTGTGTTTCAGACTCCAAAGTTGATCCCCAGGGAGCCAGGACAGAGCATCCTCACCCCTCTGCACCCAAAGCCCTGAGCTGAGCAGCCCTGGGAGGGTAGGCTGCTTAGCCGCTGTGTGCAGAGTCACTGATGTAGCTCCTGCCTCATTCCAAAATAGTCCACAGTGTGGGTGAAATGAGGTGAAAGTGAGCAGCCAGGTATTAGGAGTTGGCAGACCTGGAAACTCTACCCAAAGCCCATAATCCTTGTGACCTTTCCCTGGCTCCTTGCCTGCAAAGGTAAATTCCAGGGAAAAGCTGGGGCCAAGCTTGGCTTCCTGTTTGCCAGGAGAGATGTGGCGGCTCCATGCACCCCAGCTGTACCACCCTGGCTGGAGAGAAGACACCAAATATGGGCCCCAGGGTTCTGAGCAGACCTCCAAGCCTCCGACCCCAGTGCTGGGTAGCACACACCCCTGCTGGTTCCCAATGCAGCCTGGATCCTCTGTGTCTGCTGCCATCAGGGGTGCACTGTGCTACTGTGCTGTTGCATGGGTTGTTGACACCCCTGTGCAAGTCCCAGCATCCTCATCACTGCCTGTCTCCCCAGGTACCTGAATGACCTCTGGCTGTTGGCTGGTGGATGAGGACAAGGGGGGAGGAGGCAGGTGGTTAGAGGAGTCCCAGGCATCCCTGAGATGATCAGGGCTGTGGTTGGCTGAGCAGAGGGGCAGCTGCCAGCTGTGGCTGGAGAGGCCTAGCTGCTCTTACCAGGCTGCCAGCACCCTGCCTGGGTCAGCTCACAGGAGAAACTGGTACTGGAGGAGTCTTGGGACCTGTGGGAAGGCCAGGTTGGACTATGGTCCCAAGTACCACTGTGCTTCACCTTGGATCCTGAGCAGCCCTAAGTTACCACACTTGGACGAAGCTCATATCCCTTTTTGATGCCCCAGGCCAGGCAAGCACCTGCTAGAGCCATCCACACTTCACGCCCACACTGGCCATCCATACTGGGCATCCACACTCCTGTCCCGAGCACTGAGGATGGTGAGTCCCCTTTAAGCAGAGAGCCGCCCGCCTGGGAACTGTGTCCCTCCCCTAACCCCTCCCTAGGGACAGGAACAGCGACACTGCAGGCCGTGGTGGGCAACAATGAAAAGCAGCATGCTGTGTGGGCTGCGTGGTGAGACCCCTGGAACAGAGGGTAGGTCATGCCCAAACACAGGCAGAGGGGCAGGGGTGGTGACAAGCCATGACAGCTGGCACTCTGGTGCTAGGGCTGCTGCCCAGAGACAGGATAGGGTGGCTAGAGCAGGTTATCCTCCCAGGGCCCAGGGCTTGGGGAGTGCTCAAGGACACTGAGAGAAGGGAAACTGGATATCCCCAGGAGCCCAAGGACTCCAGGTGGCTCTGTGTCACACCAGGGTGGGTTCCAGGCCACATGGGTGCAGGGAGCTGTGGGCACTCATGAGGGGCCCAGTGCCATGGCAGGGAGGGCGGGTATGGCTGCCCCATCCTCTGTCCATCTCTCTGGTCTTGGTCTGACTCCCGAGGGAGGTCACTCTTCCCTCACACCTTGGTCCCACCCTGCCTGGTGCCTTCACCTTTGGCATAGCTGCTGGCAGAGGGGAAATAGGTTGGAGAGGGCAAGGTAAGCAGATAGCAGGGCCCAGGGGACTGTGGATACAGAGGCAAGACCTCGCCAGACTCAGGGCAGTCACTCAATCCTCGTGACACCCAAAGTCAGGTATTTTATTCTCCCCATTTGGCAACTGGGGAGACTGAGGCCCTGGCTGTCACACAACATGCTTGTCATGCAGCAGATTGGGATAGCCTGGCCCCATATGGTGCTGTGATAACAGGCACTACCTTCCTGGCCACGGTGCCCCATCCTTCCAGCTCAGTCTGAAGGGTCAGTGCCAAGGACCACACCCTACCCTGGCTTGGGCTATGGACAGGTCCTCCCTGCTTCCTAGTGGGTGCCTGGGTCCATGGTGGGGACCTGCTGAGACCCACATGTGACTGCAGCTCCCGTGCTGGCACTCAAGGCTTCTTCAGGCCTCCTTGGTGTCTCCTCTCTTCAATGACTTCCTGGACCCAGCTTCACTCACGTGACTCCACTTGGCCTCCTCCCCAGGTCTCAGAGCCTGGTGATCACTCCAGCCTCAGTTGACATGGCTGAAGTTTGGTTAGGAAAGCCCTGAAGTGGAGCTTCAGTCACTGTGGGGTCCAGATGTTCAGATGCTGTCACCAGGACGCTGGGCTGGCTACAGGGCCTGACCTGATCATGGGGCTCCATGGAGCCCATGGGGGATCACCCTGCTCTGGTGCTGCTGGGGTCTCTCCTCAGCCCACACCCCTCCCCCAGGGCCCCACTCACCTCTACCACTTGAAGGGTCCTGTTGGGTGCATAGTCTCTGCAGTGTGGTCCCTGGCCCCCTGTCAGGCTATGGCCCAGAGCTCAGGGTTGTGTCTGTGCATCTCTCTGCAAGGCTTTGCCCTTCCTTTCCTCTGGTCATCTGTACCTCTTCCCTGTGTCTGCTCTCTGGTGACAATGGGAAGTGAGTTCAAGCCAGACCCTTGGGCACTGCAGTACTGGGCAGTGTCTCTTTCCCTGACGTGGAGGCAGGAAGCAGACAGGATGTGCATGTCTGAGGGCAGTGGGGCCTGGCACTAGAGACCCTGGGGCATGACTGTCCCTGGAGGGGAAGTCCTCCAGGGGGCACTTGTAGCATCCTCCCTGCTCTGTGGGGCCAGAACTCCCTGTGTGGGCACCGCCTGCCCATCTGAAGGGAGACCTGGGGTGAGGAGCAGCTGGGGGGAGGTGCCCAGCCTGGATTTCCATCACTCTGCTCACCTTTCTGTGCCATGGGCTCCCTGTCTGTGAGATAGGCCCATGGGATGAGCTGTCACCTTGTGTCCATCCAGAGAAGGCTGCTTCTGCCCCCACCACCATGTATCCCTGTCCCAGCACCATGGGCAGAGGGTGTTGGTGGTGGAGACACCCAGGGTACTAAGGCTTTGAAGCTGAGGACTCCAGTGCCACAGGGAGGGTCCCTTTTCTCCGTCCTGGGCAGGGGGCAGGCCGAGGGCCTCATAAGGGGCTACACAGCCCAGTATGAAGACTGGATCTGCTACCAATGGACTGTGTGTCCCTGACGAGTTCCCTTGCCCCTTCTGCACCCCAGTTTCCTCATCTGTAACATGGGGATGATGGTGGCCTTCACTGCTTACGATGACCTCCACCGCTTAGGATGACCATAAATATAAAATGCTAGAAACCTCAAGGCTCTTACACCAAGGCCTGGGTGGCCTACACTGGCCTTACCTCTCAACATTACTTAACTCCTCTGCGCTTGGTTTCTCCACCTGGAAAATGGGAATGATGATTCTACCACCTCAAAAGCAGTGAGGAGTCAGTGAAATTGAGCCTCAGAAGCACGCAGAACAGGCTTTATGCTTGTCAATCGGTGTGGATGTGGTGGGAACCAGGGAAATCAAATCCTCCACAAGGGACGGAGGGGTCACAGCCCCCACATACCCAGCATCATGGTACATCCAGCACCTCTCTTTTCAGGAGCTTAACCTGAGGTTCAGAGAGAAATGACTGTTTCACTTTGCTCCCCAGTCACTGGGATGAGTTGGACCAGGCTGCCTGATCTGGCCACAAGCTCAGATTCTTCTGCCTCAGCCTGTGCTTTGGGATCACAGTCATGGGCCATCGCTAGCATTCGAGTAGCCCAGCTGATGACAGCCATCACTGCTGTCCAGGAAGCCTACAGGTTCTCATCCTGTCAGGGCCTCTCAATCCTCAATGCCCCTCCTTACAGCTGTGGAGCCAGGCTTGGGCAGTGCCCACTCAGCGCCTGCCTAGGCAGGAGCCTGGCACAGCTGCCTGGCAGCCATCAACTTCCTTTTCTTTGTCAGAGCTCAATAGCTCCCCAGGAACCCAGAGAGAGGCCACTCACAAAGGCAAATTGGCAACAATACTGAGAGAAATAAAATGAAAGAGTGTCTCACCCACCCGTGGCCAGAGCAGGGCAGAAGGGGCTGGGGTCTGCCTGGGCTGTGTCTTCCCCTCCTTGTTCCTGTGCCCAGCCCACGCTGCCCAGTTGTGGAAACTGATCTCCCTCCAAGCAAATTCTTACAGGATGTGGATAAAGGCAAGGCACTAATTGCCCGTTGCTGGAAGGAGACAGGAAAAAAAAAAGGATAAAAATATCCCTGTTTTTTATGCACATTTCCAGCTGAAAATTGGTGGGAAAGCTGTTTTTGAAAAGCCTTCATCTCTAAGCATATAATTACCAGGTCCCAGAACAAATGAGAGTGAGCATGCGAGTGTACGCAGGACCTGGAGCCAGGCGAGCCCGTAGTTTCTATAAATAATTGCCCTAATGTCTCGGCCAGCTGCCCTCAGGGAGGGGCAGCCCTCATGCTACAGACAAGGGTAGAGATGCCAGGCCTACAGCTAGTGAGTGGTTCTGACCCTGCTCAGTGTTGAGTTGAGTGCTGCCTCATTTTCCCCATTCAGGGACTCTTAAAAGTGGGCACTCCAGATCTTGAACGCCCAGACACTTCCTGCCTCAGAAGAAGCTGGGAACCAACTCTGGAGGTGGGGATGTCACCCTGCAGAGATCCCATCCCCCTGGCAGCCAACACCTGACCAGGTCGGCCCTGCTGTGCCCTGAACCTGGCCTGGACTCTCTTCTCTTATGGTTGTGATCAGGGTTCAGGGGTCCCTGGTCCTAATCTGCTCCCTGGGGCTCCCAGGCCTGGCCTGAGTGAGCTTGGACCTCAGTTTTCCTGTCCTTCCCAAGAAATGCCTCTGTTCTCCCCTTACACACACACACACACACACACACACACACACACACACACACACACAGAGCCTAGGGGCTGGATTGCCTTGCTGACCCCATGCTGATGGGACAGGACCATAGCAGTGTCTCTTGGGAAACCCATGCAGCAGTCATATAGGTGTGCACTGGCTTTGATCTCAGTACTTAAGGATCATCTGGGGCTCAGGAAATGGCTCTGGTGGTTGTCATGGAAAGACTCTGCCTGGTGGCATGTTGCCCATGTACAAGGGGGTGCTCATGTGAGCAGGGTCTGGAGGAGACTGAGCCAGGGTAGCTCCAGAGGCCTAGATACCATTTAGGCTTCCTTGTGGTATGTTTGTTAGTTATTGGTTTTGCAGCTTGGGGCAGAGTGAAGGGCCAAGCCCCACCCCTTTCCCAGCCTGAGCCCTATCCCTTACCAGAGCCTTGCTCCAACTGCAGAGCAGAGCTTCTCTTGGTGTGACATTGCTGCCTTAGAGGACATTTGTCTGTGTCTGAAATTGATCCCTCTGTTGTCACAGGTGCTCCCAGCATCTGTGATTAGAGGCTGATGTGCTGCTGACTGTCCTGCAGTGTGGAGGTCTAGAAATTGTCCTGGTGTGGCAGAGAGACTAGGCAGATGTGAACCCCCCAGGTCCCCAGCTGGGCCTGGGCCCACAGGCTTTCCTGACTGGCAACACTATCTGGCTGCCCACGCAAGGGAAGGTCTGGTTCCTCTGCAGCTGAGAGCAGGGACCAGGCTTGGAAGGGACCTGGTTGATAGCAGGGTTGGGTGATACAGGGCCTGGGCCTGGGAGCTGGTGACATTTTGGCAAGGAGGCTCCGGAAACTGGGTGCACAGGTGGCTTGGTACATAGGCAGCCTGATGGAGGATGCTCAAGCAGAGGGTGGCAGGGCTGGGATCTGGTCCTGTCTCTGTTAACAGTAGCTGGAGCCTTCCCTATGCGCACTTTTGTTTCCTCTTCCATTAAAGGACTTATTAGTGGCACCAGCGTTTTGCTAGGGTCACTGTGTGAGGTGAGAGATACAGGGGCAGCAGCACAGGATGTGGGCTGGACCTAAGCACACGTGGCATATGCAGGATGGAGAAACAGGGGGGGAGGGCTGGCACTGTCACCTAGCAGGTGACCTGGAACTACTTGGGGGTGCAGAGGGCTGGTTCACGGGAGAATCAGGACAACACAGGCCAGGATGTGCCTGGTCCCCCACCTCAGTTCTCAGGGTGTGGCCAGTGCTAGGAAATGAAATGAAAACTATGAAAAGAGATATGACATTTCAACAATAAGAAATAAAACGGTCATTTTTATAGATGACATGATCACTTATACACAAATCTTTTTTAAATCTACAGACTAACAGGATTAGCATGTGGATGGGCCAGAGATAGAGCTCATTGGTACAGTGCCCTCTTGGCAAGTGTGAGGTTGTGAGTTTGATTCCTGGTACAGAAAAAAGAAATTAGTACACGGTCTTAAAAGTTAAAGAATATAAAATTGTATTTTAAGCATCCAAAGCAACTAGTAAATAACATTTGAAAACAATGCCCCTTATAATAGCTTTAACATGCTTCAAATACCCAGGAAAACATGAAAGAGGTCCAAGATCTTTGCTAGTGAAACAAGACAAAGACCTAAGCTGAAAGCCAGCCATGAGGGTATATAACTATCATCACAACACTTGGGAGGCTGAGGCAAGAGAATCGCTGCCAGTTCCTGGGCAGCCTGGGCTCTGTAGTGAGTTTAAGGCCCGCCTGGGCTATGTAGCAAGACATTGTCTCAAAAAAAAAAAAAAAAAGCCATATAACCCAAGCAAGTAGATCCAGCCTGATGGGAAGAAGAGAAACTGTTACATCAGGAAGATGGTTTTGAAGGGGTCAGGGGTCCTCAAGGACCTCCTGTCTCCCCTTGGGTATCTCTGGGTTCCTCAACTCCACTCCTATGAAGAACAGGGAAGTGGGGTGCACCTGGCTCAGAACTGAAGGCCCCCAGTGGAGAACAGGGAAGTCAGGTCTGGTGCAAAATGATGAAATCAGAAATGAAATTAATGCAAAGCAAAGGTTTTATTTATAAGGTTGGGAATGCAAGGAACAGCTGCAGGTAACAGGACACGCTACAAGGCAGGGGGAGTTTGACCAAATTTCCCAAAGGTCAGGGGAGCACTGAACTCATGGGGTAAGCTGGTTTCTAAAATAGCTGTTTCACTGATCATGTAATCTGGGCCAACTAGGGTTTTAGCCTCTGGTACAGGGTCTTGCCATGCAGTTTGGACTCATAGTGATCCTCCAGTCTTAGCCTCACCAGTGCTGAGATTACAGGTGTGTGCCACCACATAGGGTTTCAGGGCCAGCACTGTGTGACTGGGATTCTGCAGCCAGCACAGCTTACGGTGCCAGAGATTGAACTCAGGACTTTGTGCTTTCCAGGCAGGTGCTTAGACTGCTGAGCTATCTCCCCAGGCAAGGTCTTAGCCTTTGTTTCTGAGTTGAGGAAAGTCAGGGGCCTCAGGAGCACATGTGAGTACATGTAATAATTTCACAAGAACCCACTTCCTTGAGTACCCACCATACAATAAGCTTGTGGTAAGTATACAAACATCAGCCATCCAGGCCATATACCACATGATCCCTACCTACACCACCCTCTAATGATCCCTCAGAACCATCTAGAGTTTCTTGCCAAGTGAACCAAATCCCTTCCACACAACCCTCCACTCCTTCCTGGACCACTGGCCACAGGCAAAGGAATTATGCAAACAAAAGCTCACAGTAAATGTTTCTCATCATGCTTGGCTCCAAATCACCCATCTTAGGGCCAATAAAACCCGCCTTTCAGCTGGTGAATGGTTAAACAACCTATTTTGTGGTACATGTGTGGACATCAAGAAGAAATGGTTATGGACATACATGCATAAGCGTCAAGCAACTGTGTGACATGATAAAAACAGGACTCAAAACCAATGATATACATACTCTGCAACTATTTCACACCCTTCTGGAAAAAGCAAGAAATCGCGGGGCCAGAGTGGATCCATGTTAACCAGGACCCGAGGATAGGAGAGATGGATATAAACAAGCAGTGAAGGAGAACTCGGGGGGGGGGGGATGGAAAAGTCTAGCTGGGGGTGGTCAGGGATGAAATGCACTCCACAGAGTGTACATGGAGACACTCATGTACAGATTGCCAGACCCTATCCAAAGTCTCTGACTATCAAGTCCTCAGTGAGGCCCAACATTTACATTTCTGTCCAGTTTGCAGCCATATGGGTCCTGCTGCCAGAGACCCTGTTGTAGGAACCCTGTGTTGTGCCGATCTGCAGTCTATAGATCACAGGGCCCCACCCAACTCCACAGCTCCAGGGCCCTGAATAAAGCAGCTCATGTTGGCATATGACTATACACACCCCCGTATACAGTCAGCACCCCATAACTGTGGGTTCAACTGATTGTGTCAAAACTCTGAAAAAGAACGGCACCCTCGCCGATAGTGTGCAGCCTTTGTTTCTTGTTGTCCCGAAGTGGTGTGAGGAACTCGCATCCATTGTGTCTGTGCTACACAGGGTGACAGGAGCGCTCTTGCTTGGGTGCTGTCACATGGTACCATGCCAAGTGAGGGCCCGAGTGTCTGCAGATTGGGGTGTTTTGGTGGTTCTGGGCACTCAGATGACTGTACCTTAAATCGCGTTTAGTTTCTAATAAGACCTAGTACAGGGCCAGTGCTCTGCCCATGGCTGCATGCTGCGTGTCTGGGGAGGAAAAGAAGAACATTGCTCAGGTACAGACATAGAACATGGCTTCTGCTCCTAGCTGTTCTCCCCTGCAGGTGGCAGAATCTGCAGATGTGGAATCTATGGATAGAGAGCTGCCTGCCCTTTTTGTTTGTTTGTTTTTATAGTCCTAGATTGGAACCCAAGGCTTTTGCTAAGCTCCCCAGCTCTTTTCATCTATATTTTTTATTATTTTAAAGCAAAATCTCACTGAGTAGTCACTAAATTTCCCGGCCCGGGTTTAAACTTGTGAACTTTTTGCCTCAGCCTCACACTGCTGGGATGGTGGCCTGAGTCACTATACCTGGCTATACTTTTCTGATGTTCGTAATAGATGAAAAATTTCCTAGTAACTTAAAAAAACCTCCCAAAAGATAGATTTCACTGCAGATTAGATACATCCCAGAAAGATGGGGGCTTCAGGAACCCCGAGGGTGAGGTGGGCTCTGGGTTGTGGAAGTCAAGAGTACTTTTCCCGGGGAGCTGGAACGTCCCCTTGGGGTGCCATGAATGTTGGAGGACATGGCTCATACACTGTAATGTGCAGGCCCCATGAGGTCACAGTTCGTGGGTCCACTCAGGACGCTGGTACAGTGCCACCTCTTGGCATATCAGCACCTGTGTGCATGTGTGCAAGCCCTCATCCCAGCCGGTGTGCAAGCACACCCCCAAGAAGAGCCAACAGACCTGAATCTCACCATTACTGTCAGTGCCTGGCTGTATGGTGGGAACATAGGTTGTCTTGTCTAGGCCTCAGCTTCCTAATCTGTGTGCTGGGGTCATTTCAGCAGTCCTGGGTATCTGGCAGCTGTGATATCTGGGGTGTGGTGGACACCTACAGAGCCACTCAGCCAGAAGAGTGCAGGTGCTCCCTGGGGACTGGCCATTGAGGACTCAACCCAGACCCAGGGCACTGGCACAGAGGAACCCTTGCACAACACTGGAAGGGTCCTGGAACCAGGCCAGAGGACAAGGACTCAGGAAAAGTCTCTCCACAGACGACCGGCCTTACTGCAAAGGCGGCGAGGACGTGGGTGGTGGCGACGGGGCCCTGGCCTGCCGCAGACAGAGCATCCCAGGTATGGCCTCCCTGCCCCTGCCCCCATGTGTCCTCTGTCTGGCCCTGGCCACGCTGCCTCACTGCCTACCTATTGCCCATCTTTGTCTCTGGCAGAGGAGTGCCGTGGTGTCACTGTGGTAGAGCTTACCAAGAGCGAGGGCAGCACACTGGGCCTGACTGTTTCAGGTGGCACCGACAAGGATGGGAAGCCCAGGGTCTCCAGCCTCAAGCCTGGGGGGCTCGCGGCCAGGTGAGCTGTGGTGTGGGCAGCAGACCAGGCCAAGTGCGGTGACAGAAGCAGAAAGTGTTCGTTCCTGAACTTGGCCTCTCTGAGGCCCCAGGCCCCGGCACTCCACTTGTCCCTTCGCTGTGCCATTCCCTCTCCCTGGGGCCTGTTCCCTGCGGTTCATCCTCTCCCGTGTGAGACAGGCCGCTGCTCTTCCGGGAAGCCCTCTGACCGTCCTGCTTGTGGTATGACCCTGGACCAGCGAGTGGCCTCTCTGAGCCTCTGTAGAATGAGAATCAGAAGCTCTCAAGGGTCCCAGGCGACAGGTGTGAATGCCAATGCCGGGCCACCAGTCACCATGTGCCGGCCTCACACAGGAGTGACCTGCTGACCGTGGGTGACCACATCCGGTCGGTGAATGGCATCCGCCTGGCCCGGCTACGCCATGATGAGATTGTCGCCCTGCTGAGGAACGTTGGGGAGCGCGTGGTGCTGGAGGTGGAGTATGAGCTGCCCCCGCCCGGTGGGTGCCTCACCTCGGAGGCCGGGCCAGGGCCATGTCAGGCGGGGGCGGGAGAGGTGTGCTAAGGCTGTTACCAGAGGCTGCAAAGCCCAGGCTGGCTATGGCTCTTCATAGCACAGGGAGATCTGGGGCCCTGGCCGGGTGTCATCCCTGGCCTGCTCGGAACCCGTAACCTTGGGGTCTGAATTCTCAGTGTTGCTCTGGAGCCTGGGCAAGTCTAGCCACAGACTGGAGCCCAAGGCCTC
The DNA here is from genome assembly GCF_000260255.1 of Octodon degus. Classification (NCBI taxonomy): domain Eukaryota; kingdom Metazoa; phylum Chordata; class Mammalia; order Rodentia; family Octodontidae; genus Octodon; species Octodon degus. The sequence continues at coordinate 2,542,052 of NW_004524830.1, read as the reverse complement.
CTGGCTCCTGGAAGTGAGTGGGGCCTTCCTCTTCCTCAGGGGGTAAAGTGGGCATGGGGCGAGGGCTCCTCAACCCCCCCCCCATATTCCATAGGTCCTGAGGCTGGTTACCCAGCGCACCTGGGATGGGCTCTGGGAACAGCTGCCAGCATGGCACTTGCTGGAGACTCACAGGTCTCCCTCTCCTCTACAGCTCCGGAGAACAACCCCAGGATCATCTCGAAGACAGTGGATGTCTCCCTCTACAAGGAGGGCAACAGCTTCGGCTTTGTCCTCAGAGGTCAGTGTGGGAACCACCTGACTCAGGGACAAGGAGAGGCTAATATAGACTACTCCATGTACATTGGGCTTTGCTTCCAACTCTAAAGAACCCTAAACTATTAAGTGAAGTGTCCAGGGCTTAGGGAAAACGAGAAAGCCTCTGATACTGAAAAGGGCTGGGAAATCACTGTGGAGACTGAAAACAAGTTTGGAGCTGCCTTGCAATCAGAACAAAAAGGGAAATAAGATGAGATCTCAGAAAAGGAAGCAGAGAGATTTGGGACCTGGGTCCTGTCCCTTGGTCCACCTCTGGGGAAGTTACAGTTGGTGTCTGGAGAAGCCCACTAGTAACAAGGACAAGGTGTCAGGCAGGTATTCTTGAGGGAAATTCACAGGGCTGACTGGGCTGTGGACAGAGGGGAAGGAATGTGAAGATGAGTGCCGCCTCCTGTTGAACCCTGCCCAGGAGGCACGCACGAAGACCTGCACAAGTCCCGCCCGCTCGTCCTGACACATGTGCGGCCAGGGGGGCCAGCTGACAGGTGAGCCTGAGCCTGAGGAGACCCACACTGCCTGGGGACACCCATCCTTGTGCAGTGGGCAAGTGGGGCCTTGCTGTCCTCCCTGGCTGAGCCCATGGAGACCAGATGAGGCCCCAGGAGAGGGACCCTGGGCTGGATCTGAGATGGCCCAGAGCCTGAGAGTGCTGCCCTCCCTGGAGAGTCCTGGCACAGCCTCATGGCCAATCTAAATCTGTCTTGGGACAGGGCCCAACTGAGCTATTCCAGGATGGCCTGGAACAGCCTGGGCCAACTTTCAGGGCTGGAGGGACATCAGCCAAGGAGCTGCTTGCTCTCCTGGGGCCCTCAGGGGTCCTTCCCACTGGTGGTGTCACCAGGGTAAAGTGGAACAGGGCCTTTGGGTGGGAACATGCTGGTGCCCTGTGGCCCCAGAAGGCCTGGCCCTCTCTCAGGACCCACACTCTCCTTGGCCCATCACTAAAGGGCACCCCTACCTTCTCCCTATCCTTCCTGCAGGGAGGGCTCCCTGAAAGCAGGAGACCGGCTGCTCAGCGTGGACGGCATACCACTGCATGGGGCTAGTCATGCCACCGCCCTGGCCACCCTGCAGCAGTGCGGCCATGAGGCACTCTTCCGGGCAGAGTATGATGTGGCCGCCCCAGGTGCTGGCCCAGGAGAGGCGCACGCTGGGTGTTGGGTAGGGGGCCAGCCTGGGGACCCATGGAGTACAGTTCAGATGAGGCCTCTGTCTCACAGAGCTGGCATCCAGTGAGGAAAGGAAGTCAGGCAGCCAAACAGATGGTAGTGTGGTCCACTGGTTGTCAGGCAGGCAGGAAGAGAGTCAAACCTGGTTTTAGGGGTGGAAGGTGTGGGGTATTGGGACAGGAATTTGGGATCCTGCTGCCACCCAGGTGTGTGGTTGGCTGTTCTCTGATGACAGTGACTGTCACAGATGTTACCTCTACTCCACCCCCTCTTTGTGGAATAGGGAACTCACTCTCCACTCAGGTGCAGAGCAGGGTGGGTAGGGCTGTATACCCCATTTCCCCCAACCCACCTGTCTCTGTGAGCAGACTTGGTGGCTGGGGTGACCGGGCCACTGGTCGTGGAGATTGTGAAGACGCCAGGCTGTGCCCTGGGCATCTCACTCACTGCTGGCTGCCACCGGAACAAGCCAGTCATCACGATTGACCGCATCAAGCCAGCCAGTGTGGTGGATAGGTGAGGCCCATTGGGCACCTCCTCTGGGGTGTGCAGGGTGGGGGGCTGAGCTTTGGCTAGACCAGTTTCCATGTCTACCTATTCAGGAGCGGGGCCCTGCGTGCGGGAGACCACATCCTATCCATTGATGGCACCAGCACAGAACGCTGCTCCCTGCAAGATGCCACCAAGTTGCTGGCGAGTGTGGCAGAGAAAGTGCGGCTTGAGGTCCTGCCCTCACCACAGAGCCGGTGGCCCCTACAGCCTGTAGATGCAGGTGGGTCCCAGGCTTGGGCCCAGACACACAGAGGCTGTACTACCTGCCCCAGCCCTGCAGCTGGGTAGGGTCACTGGATCCCTTGAGCTCTTGGGCCAGGCAGCCAGTGTATTGGAGGGAGTGCTGCTGGGAGTGTAGACTTTGTGGGGTGCAGTGTCTGGGATGGGGATCCTGAAACAGTAGGGCATGCAGGACTTGGGGAGGCATGGGCCAAGTGTGCAAGAAAGAGAAAGAAATGTAAGCCATGGCCCAGGGTGGCCACACTGTGGCGGACAGAGGGCAGCTGTGGCCGTGGCAATACCCATGGCTGAGACTGCCAAGCCTAGACCTGATGCCTTGTCCTGGAAGGAGAAAGGAGGCCATGGAAGGTGCCCCTGGATGGAAGACCCCAGCCTCCCTGCCCTGCCCTGCCCTCCTTGCCAAGCCCCTCTCTCCTGCCCACAGTGAAGGTGCAGAGGTTCAAGTCCCCTGGCTGGGACCCCCACGTGCCCTCCTGCCATAGCCCACGGCCCAGTTGGGGCCCAGAGCAGAGCCGAGGTGCGGATGCCTATTTTTGAGGATTATGGGGGGTCCAGAAATGGGGCTGCCCACTGTCCCCTATATGTCAGGGGTCCCATGTGGGGCTCTGGCTCTCTGGGCCATGCAGCAAGACCCATGTGTCCTCCTCCAGCCCTGTCCTCCAGCCCTTTCTCCTCACCACCTGTGGACCACACCTCTCCACGCATGCACCCCAGTACCCTGCCCCGGGGCCCACCACCTGGGAGCCCACGCACCACTCCGGGACACAGGTGGCCACGCAGGAGGGAGCACAGGAGCTCACGTAAGTAGACCTGGTCTCAGGGTGGGCATGGGCACCAGAGAGGCCCCAGCAGTTCCCAAGTATAGCTGGTCACTCCTCAGCACACAGGGTCACCAAAGACCCTGGGGATGTCTATCCCATGACAGAGCCAGCTGCAGAGTCAGAAGTGGATTGATGGTTGCAGGTGCTAGTCTGGGCAAGGTGAGGCTAGAGAACAGAGAACAGCTCTTCTCTGCCTTCCTTCCCCTTGGCCCCTACCCCTACTCCCTCTTTTCCTCTTTCCTGTGCTAGAGATGGAACTCGGGACTCCACATATGCCACACAAAGCCAGGGTATCCTCTGCAGTGATGAATGCATCCTAAAATGGGGCTGGGACACATGTCACCACAACTACTCCCACAGAACTACATACTTTATGCAATGGCTGTGACAGACATGACTCATATCTCAATGCACCATCACCTCAGACAGAGCATGCAGAATACCAGCATGTGCACGAGTATGGTCCTCTCCTGGGTTCTGTCACCATGACCAGATAGCTCAGAGACAGCAGATGGAGGGGCAGGCACAAAGGACCACACGTGACTCCAGCAGCTAGTGAAGCCTCTAAGCAATCTTTCTGTCCCTTCATTTGACTGGCCAAAGCCAGCTGCCCCACAACCTGCCCCTTTCTGCCCTCACCTGTCACCATAGGACAGGACTTGTGCCCAAAGCCCTGACATGACTTAATCATGGCCCAGAGCATGGAAGCGAGGGGCTGGCAGATAGGATGGGATGTGGTATGGCTGCTTCACCTGGTAACTGGGTACTGACAACCTCTCAGCGTGACTAACCTCATCACAGGGAGTCCCCATGGGAGGAAACATGGGAGGAAACGACCAGGTATTTCCTGCTGTTGTGTCCCTGCGGGAACAAGGGGGGAACTATGGGGGTACTCCCTGTGGTCCCTGAGTGATGTCCCCTTGTCCCACCACAGTGTCCCTGGCGTCTAGCATGGTGGGGCCAGGTGGGCAGATTGTGCATGTGGAGACCACAGAGGTGGTGCTGTGCGGGGACCCTCTCGGCGGTTTTGGCCTCCAGCTCCAGGGTGGCATTTTTGCCACTGAGACCCTGTCATCCCCACCCCTCGTGCGCTTCATTGAACCTGACAGCCCAGCAGAGAGGTAAGCCCTTTCCCCGGGGCCTTCCAACCCTGACTAGAGGCTCTGTGACAGCAGGGAAACTGAGTCACAGGCACTTCCCTCCCTCATCCAAGGCCTCCATCAGCCCCATCTCCCTTCAGTGAGGCTGAGCCTCAGAGATGATGACTCCCTGGCCTGGGGCCATACAGTCGGGTGTCCTTTCTGTCCTTTGTGGGGCATTGGGTCTGGCTGGTGATGTCACCCCAGGAGACAGAGGGATCAAAGCTGGCATCCATGAGTGCCAAGGAATGGCTCTGTTATGGACTCTGCCCCTGCTGGGCCCAGGTGTGGGCTGCTTCAGGTGGGTGACCGAGTCCTGGCCATCAACGGTGTTGCCACGGAGGATGGAACCATGGAGGAGGCCAACCAGCTGCTTCGGGATGCTGCACTGGCCCGCAGGGTGGTGTTGGAGGTGGAGTTTGATGTGGCGGGTGAGTGGGTACGCTCTTCCATTGCCTGATGTCTCTGCTGCCCACACCCTGCATCCTCTGGGCATCTGCAGCCTTGGTGGGGAGGTTACAGGGTGGGGCCCAAAGAATTCTGAGCGCTGGCCCAGGGCTGCCACATCCATGGCATGGCACTTGATGCTTCTCACTGCTCCCTGGCTCCCCCTCTGTCAGGGTGGGCAGAGCAGGCAGAGGTGGGGGTCCAAGTAGGATACCCACAGGTAAGGATCCCCATAGTTTGGTCCAATCCATCTCTGCAGAGTCCGTTGTGCCAAGCAGTGGCACCTTCCACGTGAAGTTGCCCAAGAGGCGTGGTGTGGAGCTGGGCATCACCATCAGCTGTGAGTCCCCGTCATCCACCCAGGGCCAGCACAGCTGTCGTGCTGGGTGTGTGGTGTTCCCACTCCCCATTCTATACAGGGGCTCTTCATGGACCTGGAGGCACCCCAGGGTCTCACAAGCAACCTGTAGGGCCACATGCTGCACTGGCCGGATTTCTGGTCCCACTCCTTGCTCAAAGAGCCCAAAAAGGCTGGAGTACAGCAGGTGCTGAGTTACATTTGCAGGGAAGGACAATGAAGGTGGCAGAAAAGTCCAGCTCATGTGCTGGGTAAATCTGGGATGGGCAAAAGCCAAAGCCCTGGCTCAGCCAACAAGGCCTAGCATCCCTGCTCCTGTGACCTCAGGGCCTTTACACAGCTCTGCACTTGGCTCTCTTCCCATCCATCCGAGGGATGTGGCTAAGAGGAGCACGCTGGCCTTGTGCACATGCGAGCACACATGCGCGCGCACACTCACGTACACACATGCACACATGGCCTCAGTCCTCCATGCCGCTCTTTCTGTCTTACTCTTCTCAGTGCTCTCTCATCTAAGAAGCCACCCCTGTCCTTCCTATCCTTCTGGTCCCTGGTCAGGTTCCCTGGGGCTGTGTCTCTGCCGTGGGCACAGAGAACAACCAGGCTGCCCTTTCAGGATGCAGTCGGCTGGGGGAAAGGTGAACAGGAGAAGGCAGCAGGCACTGAGCGCCTACGTGGCTGGCAGGGTCCTAAGCCCACGTCCCTCGCCTGCCTCCACTGTGCTTTGTCCCGTGGGATGTGGCGTGTCGCGGAACAAGTGGGGTCCGGGAGGTGTTTGCTTTGCTCAGGATGCGGGTAGGGAGGAAAGGGCAAGACAGAGACAGGCGGCTGCAGCAGGCTGGCCCCCAGGGAGCCTCCACCCCTCGTCAGACCGCGCCCTCCCACAGCGGCCAGCAGGCGGCGTGGCGAGCACCTCATCATCTCGGACATCAAGAAGGGCAGCGTGGCACACAGGTAGGCGAGGCCACGGGCACGAGGGTAGCAGACGCCCTGAGCGTGAGGGACAGCTGGTCCCCGTCCTCCCTGCAGGACCGGCACCCTGGAGCCGGGCGACAAGCTGCTGGCCATCGACAATGTGCGGTTGGACGACTGCCCCATGGAGGAGGCCGTGCGCATCCTGCGCCAGTGCGAGGACCTGGTGAGGCTGAAGGTCCGCAAGGACGAGGACAACTCCGGTACGCGCCCGGGCCCCAGCCGCCCCCAGCCCCGCAAGCCCCGCTGCCCGCTCACGCTGCCCTTGCAGATGAGCAGGAGGCCACGGGCGCCGTGAGCTACACCGTTGAGCTGAAGCGCTACGGGGGCCCGCTGGGCATCACCATCTCAGGCACCGAGGAGCCCTTCGACCCCATCGTCATCTCGGGCCTCACCAAGCGCGGGCTGGCTGAGAGGTGAGCAGTTGAGCATGACAGTGGGGGCCAGACACAGATGTGTCTCCTCTATTCGCCAGGCAGGGTCTGTAACCTGGCTGTGGGGACACTAGGGGCTCCCCAAGGAAGTGGGGCGAACTCAGCACCCACGATGCATCTAGGCCAGTTCCTGCCGGGTAGTGCCCCAGGGAGGGGTCCCTAGAGTATAAGCACACACCCGGCCTTCCTCAGCAGGTAGAGAGGAGGAACAAGACAGGGCGTCCCTGTGCCTGGAGCGCCCCCTGCTGGTTGTGGGACATGGGCGTGCTGACTGTCCCCTCCAGCGAGGCCACCTGGCACTGGTACAGTCTCCTGCCCTCCCCTCTGTGTGGCCTGTGGAATGGAGTCCGAGCTACAAACCAAATGGTCAGATTTCTAGTAACCTCTTCTAGAAGGATGAAAAATCAATTCGAGTCAAAACATCCTTGCTGCAGACAGCGGCAGGGCACTTCCTGAGACCGCTTGTGTGGCACTTCAGCTAGGCTGCCTCTCACCCCACCTGAATTTACTGGCCACCCCGTCAGGGCCATGGCTAGTGGACACACAGTTTGCACCCTTCTGATGCCATCATCTCTGCTGCACCCAGGTCAGAGTAAGAGTGGGAGCAGCTCCTAGCAATGTGTGACTCTTGGGATCTTAGACTCTACCAAGACATCGGGAGCCTAGTCCCAGCCTCTATGAAGGCTCCAAACAGTTCTTTAGATGCACACTGCGCCATCCCCTCCTAGGTTCCAGACTGAGGACTCTGTTAATGGAACTCAAAGGGGGCTTGCGAGTTAGCTCAGTTTTTTAAGCACCTGCTTGCGCAAACCCAGTCAGGCAAACCCGTGGTTTGATCCCCAGACCCAACCTTAAGGCAGCCTGTGCCAGAAAAAAAAAAAAAAAAAAAATCCGAATTCAACCCAAGACCACAGTGTCTACCTTCTTTTTCAGTTGGGCATAAATGGGTTTGACTACGGATTCAGTTTGGGCCCCAGGATTCCCTGAGAGAGAGGCCCATTCTCAGGTCTGGGTGGTCCTGATTCTGCCTTGTCCTCCCACCCTTAGGACTGGTGCCATCCATGTGGGGGATCGCATCCTGGCCATTAACAATGTGAGCCTCAAGGGCCGGCCACTGAGTGAGGCCATACATCTGCTGCAGGCCGCTGGAGAGACTGTCACACTGAAGATCAAGAAGCAACTGGAGCGTGAGCCTGGGGCCCAGCCCTGAGGTGGGGGACCTCAGGCAGGGAGGGTCAGCTGGGTGTTACTGCTGAGGGCAGGGAAGAGGCAGTGGCCCTGGATCACAGATTTCAACAGGTCTGGAGTGGCTGATGTCCCCTCCCTTCTACCTATACTATCTCTTATGTGTCTGTGACAATACCTTATCCATCCTCAGAGTCCCTGATCCTGTCCCCAGCTTTGGTGGTGGGCAGAGTTGAGTTGCAGGCTGCGTGACCTGGGCCTTAGTTTCCCTGTCTGAGGCCCCTGGTCAGCAGTACCTCTTCCCCAAGGCCCACTCGCGCCCCTCAAGTCGGGCAGTGTCAGCGAGGCCAGTGACATTGAAGAGGACCCACCTGAGGCCCTGAAGGCCGGTGCGCTGGCCACCCGCTTTCTGTCTGCAGTGTGCAGTGTGGACAGCGCTGTGGAATCCTGGGACAGCTTGGCTACTGAGGGTGGATTTGAGGGCCCAGGTAACTATCAGGCCTCCTCTGTGGGGGGTTCCTGTCCTACTCCTGGGCTTGCTATGGCCTTGTCCTTTAGAGATACTTCTGAGGACCCTACTCCCATGGCCACTCCTAGGGGTCACTGGTTCTGGGACCTTGGCCAGGAGCATCTATGTGTGGCTGTACTGTGACCCCATTTCTGTTCCCACACCTAAGGCCCAGGTCACACAAGTACTCAGGCCATGTTCCCCATATCCAGCTGGAGATAGGAGGACAGAAGGCACCCTCCCCATCCCCTAAAAGCTCAACTTGGGGAGATGTACCAGTTCTTCCCCTGTGCCTTCTGTGCATACTGGGACCCTGGGGACAAATGAGCCAGGTCAGTGGGGCTTTGGGGGCTCTGGCCTGACTCTCATGGGATGGACAGCTGTCCTCTCTGGTCCCACTATCCCTATCCTCCTGTGGGAACCCTGGGCAGGGCCTCTGAGTGCCAAGATGAGGTGGGCTTTTTCCTCATGAGCCACACTCTCTGGGAGGTGATGGGGACAGGGTCTTACATCTGGGGCCACTTTCTGCTATAGCTGGGAGCTCCAGGGAAGGCCTGGGATGGCAGAAGTCATGCAGGCCTAGAGGATCAGCAATCTCTAACTCCAGAAATGGGGTCTCAAGGAGGCAGAAGGGACTGAACACAGACATGCCTTCTGCACCCCCAGGTGCCTACACCCCGCAGGTGGCCATCCAGGGAGCAGCCCCCCAGCAGCGGCGACATAGTAGGCTGCGGGGCAGTCCCCCACCTGGGGAGCCCCGGAGGACGAGCTACACCCCGGGCCCTGGCGAGCAGTCCTTCCTTGAGGATGTGGACAATGACTGGGGGTCACCCGCGAGGTCGGTGGTGGGCACAGGAGAGACACAGTGGCTGGGGTATGGGGGCTTAATGACCAAGAGGGCCCCTGTGACGAGGATGCTGTACAGAGCCACAGGGCCATGGATCAGGAAGGGCACAGTGGCAGAGAAGGCAGTGGTTGTGGCACACCACCCTTGTAGCCTCCAAGAAACTGGGCACAGCTGTGCCAGGTGATATCAAGGACCCTCAACCCAGTGGGCCTGTCCTACTCAGCTCTCAGAGCACAGCTGAGTCCCTGCCCTCCTGCCACAGCCGTTTCCCTGGGTAGCACCTGCCACAGCTGTTTCCCTGGGTAGTGTCCCAGCCATCATGTTTTCTCTGTGACACTGTGCTTGGCCCTGGGACTTGGCCCTGGGGAGAGGCCAGCTCCCTGAGTGTGACATACCTTGACCCCACCATCCTTGGACCCAAGAGCATTGGTGGCATCTGCATCACAGCAGTGAGAGACTTCCGGGCCATGTGGTGTGGCATGTTTGCCTGTGACCCGGGGTGCCACTGCAAACCCTCCACCTCTCCGTCATCTGTCCTGTCCTGTACCTGTCCAACAGCACCATGTGTCTGGGTGGGCAGGATGTCCTCCAGACTGTTCAATGGATCTCCTGTCTCTGTCTGTCATCTCTCCCCAGGCATCCTGTGTCACCGCTGTCCACCCCGTCTCGTCTGCCCCTGTTCTAACCGACCACCGACAGTCTTGGTTGCCCCTAACTGCGTCTTCCCCTCATTTTGTGTCACCAACTACTATCCTGGGGCCCCAGCACTGCCACCAAGGACGCCCATCTGCCCACCCCATGGCCCTGAGCCCAGAACTGGCCTGGCCTGAAGACTTCTCGGAGCTGATGCTCTGGTTCCTACGTTGCAGCCCTGTCCCTGTCCCCGGCTCCAGTCAAGAAAGGGGCTTCTGGCCAGCGCTGGGAGAGGCCCTGGAGGACCTGGAGTCCTGCGGTCAGTCAGAGCTGCTCAGGGAACTGGAGGTATGGTCACCACTGTGGGCCTGAGAGCGAGCAGGTGTGAGCAGTGTGCAGGCATCAGGTGAACGCTTGTGAATGTGTGCCTGTCCCATGTGCCCCTGCATGCACATGGAGAGCACGCTCCTCAGGACCCTTGTGTGTGTGTGTGCAATGCCTGGGCAGGGGTGACATCTGCATGTGATACGTGATCAGGACCCAGTACTGCAGACACCATTGCCCTAGGCAGTCCCTGTCAAGTGGGGCAGGCTGCAGGGGACCATGGCTCCTGTGTTCTGCACAGTCTTGGTTGGGTAGCCCAACCCCACTCCATCTGCCCTTGCCCAGGTTCATTCCCAGAGTTTCTGCTGGGGGGCAGGGACAGGGCTGCGGTGCTTGCTGTCTCCCTCATATCCTTGTTTTCTGCCTTACTTTTTTTGTGTTTGGCTTTGCCATTTCTTTCCTACACTTTTTATGTCTAAGTATTGACATATACCTGGCTTCTTAGCTAAGAATTTGCCTGAAAGCCCTTCTTTGGCTGTGATTCCCCAGTTGTGATGGGTGATATTCTGGACTCTTGGTCCTGGGAACTGAGTCCAGGGCGTCATGCACTCCAGGAAAGCTCCGTAGCACTGAGCTACATCCTCAGTCTTTGTTTTGTTTTGTTTTTATTTTTTATTTTTATTTATTTATTTATTTATTTATTTATTTTTGAGGCAGGGTCTAAATTGCCCAAGCTGGCCTTGAACTTGCATTTCTGCTGCCTCAGCCTCCCAAGGGTCTGAGATTCTAGGAATGAGCTACTGAACCAAACAAAGATGCTTTTGTTGCCCACTTAATTTAAAATCTTTTAAAGTTTTGCACTGACATTTTTACATAAGCCCTTGAATTCTAGAGAAGTAGGGCTTTTGATTTTGGATTACTTAGTTATTTTTTAAAATCCATTTTTAAATGCCAGTTTATATTGGTTGTTAACCTTTATATACTGTGACCAGAGGATGTATTCAAAAGTAATTTTAATTCCCTGGAATTTGTTATAATTTAATCCTTCATGGTCTAGCATGTGATGGCTTTTTTTTTTGGGCGGGGGGAACCGGGGATTGAACTCAGGCCCTTGTGCTTGCCAGGCAAGCGCTTATTCTACTGAGCCATCTCCCTGACCCCTGTGATAGCTTTGTAGATGTTTCTTGTTTGCAAAAGGAAGTGATCTCCTTTTTGTTGATGTAGGGCTCTAGATCAATTTAGTCATAAACTTACTCAAATCTATATATTTATCATACCGTATAGACTTTATCTTCATTTTTATTAGCAGCATAGTAAACTTACATTCTGTTAATTAGTTCATTTATTTTTGTCTTTTTGAGACAGGTTTTCCCTATGCAGTTAGGCTAGCCTTGAGGTTACTTTGTGGCCCAAGCTGTTCTCAAACTCAGAGCAATCCTCCTGCCTCAGCCTCCCAGGTGGTAACAGGCGTGCACCACCACTCTCGACCCTAGCGGCCAGCTCAGCATGCCCAGGGGCATGGCCAGCTCAGCATGTGGTGCCAGAATCAAAGGCTGGTCCCTGCACTTACCAGTGCAGGTGCTTAGTCCACTGAGATATCTTGCTGACCTTGATTCTGACAATTTTTATTTTCTATCCTTTGATGTTACATTTTTTGTTGACATAAATTCGTGATTACTATGACTTCTTAGTGAAATTTTCTGTTTATCATTAATTATCATTCCCTCTTACTTTCTACCTTAAATTCCATTTTCATCTCATTGTTCGTTCTGCTGCTAGTAATATTTCTTTTTTCTAATTTAGTTATTTTCAGGCTTCCTGTGCCCTTATTTGAAGTATGTCTGTGGTATATATAGCTGAGTCTCTCAGGGACAACTGTAGCTGTTTATACTTCTTATACTGTTAATATAGTTCAACTTAATTCTAACACATAGTGTTTATTTTCCATGCTTTCCCCACACTTCCAGTCACTTCTCTTTTCTTCTTTTGTGTAGACAAGTTTTTGAGTTTGTTCTCTCTCTGCTACCTCTTTAGAGAATTTTAATTTCAATTTTACAGTTTTAGTGAATATACCTAATTTATTGGCTTTACTTTGAATAGCCAATCTTTACACTTAAAGCTTTTCATTATCATAGAAATGAGTTATGAGCTGGGTGCAAAATTAGATGAGCAAAATGAAATTAAAATAAGCAAAGCAAATGCCAGCTTGCAGCCTTCCCAGCCCAGAGGCCTGCTCTCGAGTCAGCTGTGCCTGAGGGCAGCAAGATCAGGGCCGGGCCACTCTGTCCTTGAGGCGGGGACTCACTCTCTCGCGTCTGAGCTCCTCAGCTCTGCCCAGCTGCACTCCTGTTCCCCTGCTCTGCTCTCAGCTGGCTTTGTCCAAATGACATCTCTTAACTATCTCTTCATTTTAGTGCATGGTGTTTCTAACGACATTGCCTTTTAAGTTTTTAAAAATTGAGATAAATTCACATAATGTAATGTTTAGCACTTAGTTATTTTAAAGTGAACCTGACCTGGCACCCAATGCACTTTTCTGCTCACTCTGTGATCACAGAGGGGTCACAGGACCTTGCCTGCCTAGCTTGCTCCCCTAATGTGGGGCATGGAGCTGGGCTCTGTCCTGTTGCTTGTGGATTGTTCCGTGCCCTGTTCTTCACACCCCAACATCTGTCCTTGATTTTATCTTTCTCAAGAATCTCAGTGACTTTTGTCCCCTCCTAATGAGATGTCCCAACTCCCTCCACTCTGCTCCTCCCATCTCTGGCCCAGGTGTGTGAGTCTGACCGGTGTCTGGGCAGTCCTTGTCCCTGCAGCATCCTGTGTCCCTGTATCCCCTGTGGATGTTCACTGGGGAAGGCTGGGACAGTCTTCAGGGTCCTGATCACATCTACATGAGCAGAAATTTCTGATAGCTGCACTGCACTGGGTGCAGGTCAGGGTCTCTGGCTGTGGAGACCAACTGCTGTTCTAGGGCACAAGTGTGTTGCCCTTGAGCTCACTGTTGCCCCTGAAGAGATATGTGCAGGGTGGTGTCACTCTTGGGAGGGTTGCTGACCACCTGTGGCCTGAGCCTAGGCCCTGTGGCTACAGGCTTCCATCATGGCAGGCACCCTGCCCAGCACGGTCCTGGAGGGCAGACCTGGGTCCCGGGCCTGGAGGGGCACACGGGAGCCCCGTGCATCTGCAGAGGAACTGCGTGAGCTGCTGCTCCCCACCGCCCTGGAGATGCACAAGGTGGGCATGGGGAATAAAGAGGGCCTGCCAACCCAGCCCTGCCCTTGCTGTAGCCACGCCCCTGGTGCAGCCCCCTCCTGGCTGTGTTCTCCCACTATAAAGCAGTGATTTTGTCCTAGGTTGAGTTTTGCACAATCCTCACCATCTTGCTAACACCCCACACATGCGTGCAGTTAATACTTTAAGTAGATTTGCTTTTATCCTCACTTGAGTGTATGAGTATACGTGCATAGTCAAGCATGTGGAGATATGTATATTTGCACACATATACAGAGGTCAGGCCCTACCAGGGTGTGTGTGTGCATAGCTGCCCTTACCTACCACAAGTCCTGTATCTACAGAAGCAGCCTTTCACACATGGAGTGTATGCCCTGAAACTGCATTATTCTGAGCACTGGAAGACTTTCAGGTCCTTATTCCCTAAAAGTACAGCACAGCACAACTGACACCATGTGCACACAGACTGGGAGTTTCCCAGACATGACCAGAACAGACAAATGCGAGTGTGTATATGGACCTGAGGAGGGCAGGTGGCATCCCAGGGCCTTTACACCTACTCCCTGCTTCCCCTCACCTACCTCATGAGCCAACTCCCCATGACCCTTGATGGTTTGCTCTGTGGGAAGACAATAGAAGTCCCTTACCTGGCGTTTTCCACAGTCTGCTGTCTGGGGGCACAGGAAGGGACTCAAGAGCCACCTCTCCTTGCATGTATGATGCAAGTAGAGGCCCGGTCTGGTGGAGGGAAGACATGCAGGACACTGGGGGGCTTGGCCCAGGGACTCCAGTTCTCTGGGAGGCTGGGCCAAGGTCAGAGCTGCAGGGACCCTCCTCTGCTCCCAGGTGATGTTGCACCGAGACCGCACACGGCATGATTTTGGTTTCAGCGTGTCTGACGGCCTCCTGGAAAGGGGTGTCTACGTGCACACTGTGCGCCCTGGTGGGCCAGCCCAGCATGGGGGCCTGCGGCCCTTTGACCGGGTCCTGCAGGTAAACAGAATTTGGGTACACAGCTATTCATCTGTGAAAGTCATGGTGGGGGCACAGTGGGCACAGCTGTGATCTCAGTGCTCAGGAGGCTGTCAGGGGGACCTCAAGCTTGAGCCCAGCGCGAGCAACTTAGCAAGATGCTGACTCGAGAAAAGTGATGGAGATGTAGCTCAGTGTGAAGTCAAGAGTTCAGCTTCCAGGAAGAAAAGCAGGTGCTAGGGGGTGGGAAGATGAGGTCTGGCTAGAAGCCTGCACAGAGGCCTCACATGTGTAACTTAACCTGAGCCAGGCCGGACAATACCTGAGTTCCACCCTGCTGTGCTACATACAGGTCAACCATGTCCGCACACGGGACTTTGACTGCTGCCTGGCAGTGCCGCTCCTGGCTGAGGCGGGTGATGTCTTGGAGCTAGTGATCAGCAGAAACCCGCTAGCACCGGGCAGCCAGGCACCGAAGACACCTGGTCCCCAAAGCCCCCGGATGCTCTAAAGCCAGGGAGATCTTGACATTGGGGTGCTGGGGACCTCTGTGGGACTGTCTGAAGATAAGAGAACCCCACTGTGCATCTGTCAAGCTGGCAGACCCCGTCTGTTCTCCGGTCCTGTGGCAGACAAGGTGTCTGGGGTGAGGTCCCTGCCTCAGCTGGAGTGACATCTGGAGCCCTCCCACAGGCTCAGCCAGGAAGAGAGGCCCCTGGAGAAGCTGTGTAGGGAGCAGCCAGGAACCTCCAGGGAGAGAGCTCCCAGTCACAGCTGAACAAGCCAGTGCTGGACATCAGTGCAGTTGGAGGCCAGCCGAGATGTGGTCCACATGGGCTCAGGGTCAGCTTCCTGATGGATCCACTGCATCAGAGACCCTGCACCCAACTCGGGGCTGGGCTTCCTGCTCTGGGCCTGAAGCAGGGCACTGGAAGTCAGTGTGTGACTCTCTCAGAATCTGGAACTTGAGAGGGATTTTGGTCCCAGGGTGACTTGGCACCAGGCTGTGGGTGCCCCTCCTGCCTGTGTCACCCTTTGTGTGGGCAGGAGCCTCTGGGGACAAAAGATGGGGAGGTTCTGGTGAGTCATCTGCCCCCTGGAGGAGGACTGGGAAATGGCGAAGACTCAGTGCTTATTGGTGAAGGTGCTGCTTTTTCAGGCCCAGTGCAGAGTAAGCAGCTAAGAACAAGCAAAAGGAGCCCTTTTCATTTTGAGATGAGCATGGGGCGGGGCTGCTATGGAACAGCTCAGCCTTACCTGGTTCTGTGAGAGTCTCAGGAGGGCAGGGTGCCCATACCATCTTCACCACCCAACCCAAGAGCCCAGAACTCATTTCCTCTGTGGGGACAGGTGGGGTCATAGGTTCAGTCCCTGACTGAGTGACCCCCTAGTCACATTCTATGCTAGATAGTTGAGGCAGAAGTCTCTGAACAGTTATCTGCTTCCAGTCACAGCCAGGACCTCGCTCTGTACCCCCAACTTCTAACCTGATTTCCAAGTGCACCTGAGGGTCCTTTACACCTGCAGCCAATTGCCTAGGGCTCAGCTGGACACCCACACCAGGGGACAGGGAATTGCAAGGGGCACTGAACAAAAAGCTAGAAGCCCCCTTGAGGGCTGCGATGTCAGCTCGGGCAGGTGGCTCAGCTTCCTGAGGGACAAGGGGGACATGCTCTCAGGGCTGGTGGCAGTGTGGGGACACTGCTAGGATGCTGCCTTAGGCTCAGGGCAAGGGAGGATGTGTCCCTCACTGGCTGCCCCGTGGTCCTCCAGACACATGCAACTGGCCCCCAGCGGGTAGGGCTTCCGCTGAGGCCAGTGGCCTTTCCTCCTCGTATGCAATTCCCTGCTTCTCTGGGCCATCCTGGTCATTCCCCGCCCTCCCCAGCATCCTGCCTGCTATGCACTTGGGCACTGCCGTGGCCCATCCCATCCCAAAGCTGTATTTTTCTGTGGCTGGGATTAGAGCAGATCCCTTGTAAAGTATTTTTGTACTCAGTTTCTTAGGGCTCTGGGAAGCACAGCTCACCTGGCTCAGGCCATCTGGGGGTTATGTGCTAACCGTGGGGCAGTGCTGTTGAGTGACTTTTTAAAATAAAATTATTCAGTGCACCTGGATAGGTAACTGCTTTCTCAATAACCACTGGTGGGAGAGGGCCAGTTTCTGTGTGGATCCTGCGGCATCTTACTTGCTTTTTAACTCATTCACCCACTTGAAGTTTGCCACTCATGCCTTCAACAGCCTTCGTGCCAGTACAGGACAGTGAGCCAGGCAGCACGACATAAGGAATTCCTGCAGGAGTCAAGCACATGAAAACAACAAAACAGGGAGCTGGTGTGGTGGTGCATGCCTGTGACCGCCGTTACACAGTACATATGATACACGGATGATCTGTGGAACTCCAGATAATATAAGGGAAATACAATCCCCAACATGCTAGATGGTCAAAATGCCAAGTTCATGTTTTCTAAAGTACATTCCACGAACAATTGGGGTTAAGAGTAGGACGAATTTATTGAAAGAAAATTTCTGCCTGACAGAGACAGAAAGGTTCCCAGGGGGGTGGCCCCAGTGATACCCACTTCTCAAGGCTATTTTATAGAGCAAAGCCACAAGGTGAGGTGGGTTCAAAGTAGAACAAAACTGTAGTCAACTAATAAGATTACAAGTACAGTCACTGGGCCAGCCAGATAGCTCAGCAGATCAAAGCACCTGCTTAGGCAGTCGCAGGGGCTGGGGTGAGAGTAGAGGGTTGGATACCCAGCCTACCATGCCGGCCCCGCCCCCAGGGTACACTGAGACAGCAAATGAGACTGGGCATGGTGGTGCGTGCCTGTAATCCCAGCTCCTGGGCGGCTAAAAAACAGGAGGATCACTATGAGTTAATGATCTGTGTAGTGACACCCTACAGATCCTATACTAAATACATTAAAAAAAAAAAAAAAAAAAAAAAAGTCCTGTCGCTTAGGTAACACTGACCCAGTGGAAAGTTACAAAGTGGGTGTGAGGTGGGGCAAAACTGTGGTGAACCAATAACTTCACAACTTTAGTCACTTAGGTTATACTGATTAAATGGTGATCTAAGCAAGTCACGCAGCTAGCATACAACAAAGGAATTCACGTTCCGGAAGGGGGGAGTTCAGGCAGTTTATGGTCCCCCCAAGGTGATTGATGCCTATTTAGAGTATCACTGCTGTTCATCCCTAGGGGAAGTATGTGGGTGTAGTCCTTCCTCTTTTTCTTGAAGCCTGACCTTCAGGGAATGTGCCTCTGGCCACAATTGTCTTCTATCCTGAGGGCCCAACCCTGTCTAATGACCTGTACATATTTACAATTTAATGGTCTATAATATTTACAATTTAATGGTCTATAATACCAGCATTCAAAAGGCTGAGATAAAAGAATCTCAGGTTTAAGGCCACCCTGGGCAACATAGAAAGAGCCTGTTTCAAAGTAAAATAAAAAGGACTGGAGTGTCATCTAGTGGTACAGTGTTTGCCTAGGTTATGCAAGGCCCAGCCAGGGTGCAATGCCCAGTAGTGTGTGTGTGTGTGTGGGAAGCCAGTAGGGAACAGAGGGCCTGTGGTGAAGGTGACAAAGTGGCATGTGCAATGAGAACTGAGGGAAGGCGCTGCGCAGAGCCTTGGAGGAAGTTTCCCACATAGCACATGCCCCTCGGTGTTGTAACCCAAAAATCAAAAACGGACTCAAAAATACAAAAGCGCTTTCTTTAGCTGAGCTCAGCAGCTGCACGTGCTCTTGGCTCCAAATAGGCGTGCGCCCAGGTAGGGAGAGACAGGGGCTTATAAAGCTGAAAACCGCAGGAGGGAGAGGTTTTGTGATCGAAGCACGAGAGAAATGCAGCACAGGGGTCAGCGTCCACTTGTAAGAAACAGATTACAATTTTTAACATATGGTTACACTTCAAGGAATAAATAATTACAAATAATTAACTTTATGGCGTGGTGTTGGTCACAGAACATCATAGAGAAATATCGAGATAATTTTGGAAACGGGGAGTCATCCTTAGAACAGAGTTTTTACCTTAGGAAATGGGGTTGATCACAGGAGACATTGTATAGATTGCTCTTAGCAATTTTGACTCAGAACAAAGGAATAGTTTAATATTAACAAACTGTGTTCAGAGGTCAGAGGCTTGAGCTACAAAGATGGAGTCTAAGTTGTCAGCTTATACCACACAATCCTCATTAATGAAGTTACAGTGGTAACATACAAAGTTAAACATTTGAATCAATTGTACAGGTTATAACACTCGGTAGGCGTGAGTGTGGCAGGTTCCAGGAGGGAGTAGGGGTGCTCCAAGGACATAAATGGCAGGGAATCAAGGGTAGGTGAGGGGCACAGTGGGGCTGCCTTGTCTCCAGAGCGAAGTGAGTTCTGGGGAATTGTGGCTCCAAGGTGGGAATGAGCAGCCCTTCTTGGCAAGGATGTAATCAGCAGGCAGTGTGGAGCCATTCTATGTGCCTGGCAGGACACGAATGGGCCTCCACAGCCTACAGATTGAGCTCTCACTGTGCCAGCACCAAGCAAGAGCGGTGAGGGCACCCCAGGGAAGAGCCAGAATGTGCCCAGCCATGCTGTCAAGACACATGGGGGTCTGATCGTGGTCTCTGTGAGGTCCTGGGAAGGAGGCATGACCCAGCAGCCCTGGCTCTGTACACACAAAAGGCTACCCCAACCCCCAGGAGGGTGACCCTGCAGGTAAGGTGCACTCATGTCACCTCCCACCACCACTCTAATTCCTAAGGCTGCCTTCAGTGATGATGGTGATGGGTCACTCCAGATGGGGAAACTAAGGCTCGGGAGACTCATGCCAGGGCCCCCCGTGGCTTAGGGCTGGGCACACAGGCAGAGCCAGCAGAGCAGACTCAGCGCCCATGGGCCATAGAACTTCTTTCTTCCATGAGCTCCACTGACACTTGAAGTCTGCATTGCCCCAACCTGCCACCCGGAGTGGCAGGTCGCCACTCATACAGGTGCACTAAAAAGGCATCAGTGCAAGATGTCAGTCCATCTTCAGAGGCAGACGGTGCATTCAGACTCAGGTCCAATTTTCAGGATATCCCATGAGGTTCAGATAAAACCCCTTTCTGAAGCCCTCTGGGTAAGGGACACTCAGCCTGAAATTTCTCTTGCTGAGGACCCTCAGGTTGGGCAGAAAGTCTACCTGCCTGCCTATCTACTTCTGTCTATCTGCCTATGATTTTTTATTTTTTGAGACAGGATTTCATGTATTTGAGGCTGGTTTTAAATATAGTGATCCTCCTGGCTCAGCCTCCTGAGTGCTGGGATTATAGGTGTGCGCCACCACACCCAGTTTAGAGAGCTCTTTACAAACTGTAAAGCACTTGCCAAACAGAAGAGACAGCAACCGCCCCCCACCAACTAAAACACACCCCAGGGGCCGGGGAGATGTCTCAGTAGAATAAGTGCTTTCCTAGCAAGTGCAAGGGTCTGAATTTAATCCTCAGTTCCGCAAAATTAAAATAAAAATAAATAAAATAAAATAAAACACACCTCATATGTATGGAATTTTAAAAAGGAAATGTTTATTGTCATGTTATAAGGTGATTACAAACTCCTCTAAAAAAAGCAAAGATGAATTTAAAATATCAATATACATATTTATCTAAAAAGCAAAAGGGGGAAAACCCCCACACACCACAGGGATTCGGATCATAAAACATTTACACATAGAAGCCTGTATACCATGGGACTGAATTACATACCCAGATCTTGTCCCAATGCAGTCTTTTGTTGGTTGATTTTTTTTTTTTTACAAAAGTTTAAAATATCTTAAAAATATTTTGATGCTTTACAAAATTCCCGATAAGCCAGACATGTTTCTGGAAGGAGGAGAAACCCACGTCTCCATTTCTCTTGTGCTGAATACAGCGTCACAGTTGTCAGGGACTGGAAAGAATTGCCCGGTAGAAAACCAGAGCTCCTGTTTTACTTTGAAGCCAAAAATATAACAGGTGCCCCACTCCCAAACACTTGCCAGTGTGGTGACTCCACCGGCACTGAGGGCCCTCACTGTGGGCATCTTCCTTATTGCCCAGAGGTATTTAGGGCACAAGGTGGATATGGGAATGAGGGCCAGTGGGGCCCAGGTCACTCTTGGGTCCTCTCCTGGCCCATGGCTGGGTCTTGGGGAGACGGGGGTACTTTGCCCTTGGACTGGCTGCCCCCAGCACCTCATTGAGAGAGCAGTACTGAGGCCATGGGCACCATGGTGACACCAGGCCAGCAGAAGCTCGCCTATGCACCTTTCATCAGCTGGCCTGGGCCTCAGCCTCCTTTCATGCCAACAGGGCTCTCAGCGCCTAGCTCGCAGAGGGTTGGGAGGAAGAAAGATGGTGGCCTGGGAAGTCCAGGGCACCATCTTGTGGAGGTACTGCCACCCCTTCCCCATCTTACTGTCCCTTGCTTACTTATGGGGCCCCCAGGGTTACCCTGGGCTGCTCCCTGGCTGAGGCTCATCCTGGTCCATAGTTCTTCCTATCCAGACCTGGCAGAGCAGTGGGGACCCTCCTTATTCTTGGAGCCATGGCTCTCACCAGCAGTGGCATTGCCATGGGGACAGAAACAGGTGACATTGTACATGAACTGGCAGGGCAGGAACGAGGCCAGAGGAAGACAGGTGTCTGGTGGGGCCTGGGCACTCAGCCTGCACGTCTTTGGTCTAGGATTTGGTCTGAGAACCATGCAGAAAGGTCTTCCAGCTGTCTGTCTCCAACCCACACATGCAAACTCCCTGTGGGGCTGGAGCCAGAGGGAAGCTCAATGACCACAGAAGCCCAGGCCACCAGCCATCGCCTGCCTTCTTTTGCTGACAGTGGTTAATAAATTCCATAAGATAAGATGACAAGTCACAATGCCATGTGGTAAAACCAGGAGGAAACAAAGAGTCCAATAAATCACATACACAGCGACCACCAACACAGGAAATGGGGACACAGGATGTCCGAAGGCTGTGAAAAGTTGGGTGGTGTTTGGCAGAGTTTACAGCTTTGGAGGCAGAAATACACACATCACAGACGAGAGGTCCAGTGCTGCCCCTAGGGAGGGGTGCTGAAGATGTCCCAACTCCTGAATCGTGGGGTGGGGGTGGGGGGGCTTCCAGAATTCTGAGAGCCCTGCTCTGCATGCTGAAGCCTGCTTGCTTCCCACTCCATGGACTGCTACTGCCTCTGTACTGGTCCTACTTTCTGCTCTGAGCTTTCCAGGTCAGGCTGTCTGTGCTGGGCGGCATCAATGTGCTGCACTTCTACTGGTTCTGGGGTGCCAGATCCCTGGCTCCCTGCTCTACACATCTCCCACCTCCTTCCTTGACCCTCACACAGCAAATGTCTGACAGCAGTGACTGCCAGGTTGGCTTAAGGACCAGGACACTGGGGCAGCCAGGTCAGGGCTAAAGGTGAAGAACCAAGGATGCACTGATTGTGACCAAGGCCCTGCCTTGAATGCTGTTCCTGCCAAACTTACTGGGAGCTGGGTGGTGTCAGGGGTCTCCTAGCCCTGAGAACAAAAACAGGAAGGTGGCCCAGGCAGAGGGTACTTGTGCAGTTGGGCCACACCGTACTTGGGGATGGCCTGAGACCGACAAGGACCCACCTGGTAGACCCTAGCTGTTCTTGGACTGGTTCTCAGCCTAGGGATCTGCTTGGGATAGCCAGGAAGCCTGGTGAAACCCCAGCCTGAGCCCTGTCCCCTGCTACCCATCCAGGTCCCTAACTACTCCATGTCCACCTGGCTCTGATGGTCCTGCTGACCTTCCAACCTCAATTGCAAAATTAAAGGTGGAGTTTGGCCCTTCTACCATGCTCAGCTTTGCCAAGAACCCTTCTCTGGGCTCTGGGCAGCCCCTCTGGTCAGGGGGTTGGTGGCTGTCTTGGCGTCACTCTTCTTGGCACAGTGCCCTCACGGTACCCTCTGCCCACCTGGACTGGCTTGGAGGCTGCACCTGCGTGGTGTCTGCGTCTTAGGAAAACCCTGCCCTGCAGGCTTGGGGTGGAGCTCTGTGCCAGCTCTGCAAGCACCAGAATTGCTTTTGAAAACGAGATCTTGCTGGCAAGAAGGTCCACTCATGTGGTAGAGTGTATGACAATCTCAAAGTGTATATAATTTTATGAAAAAAATACAAAGAAAAATTTACCAAGTTCCCATAAAATACATCTAATCCCGTATGAAAGCTCGGCTTCTCCCCGGGGACTTCTGCCCGTGAGTTTTCTTTTTGTACAAAATATTCCCAAATCAAAGTAAAACACACGCACGCACAATACACACACGCACACACACGTGGAGTAACGTTTTCTGTGACAATTACAAAAAAAAAAAATCCTAGTGCAAATATAAAGCTCTGTAAACCTGGTCCTATGAGATCTAATGTTAGTAAACAGCAGGGTGGTGTCGGGGTCACATCATGGTCTCCACCACGATGTGCGTGGGCTGCATGAGTGCCCCATTGGCGGTTGGGTGTGCAGCGAAGGGTATGGCCCCCTCACGCTCCACAGCCCAGCGGTTGGGCTCCCTCGGGGCCAGCAGGTACTTCAGCCTCTGTGGGGAATAAAGAGGGGCCAGTGAGGCCAGAGGAGGGGACCTTGCTGCCCTCTCCCAACCTCACGGTACACTGCCTGGCACCTGGCACTGCCACCTTCCTGAAACTCCTTTTTGTCTTTTTTGCAAGGATACATGAACCAAAATGATCCCACGATCCCAAGAGGCCCCAACTCAGGACCAGCTTTTCCTTAGCCAGGCCCCTGCCATTTCAGCCATTTGCAGCCCAACTCCTGTGGCTGTGAGTCTGCTGTCTCTAGCCTTCCCCAAGGAGAAGCTCCAAACAACTGCACTGGCTGCTCTCTGTGGGTGGATGATCCAGGTGGGTGCACACGTGCACCTCCCGTGCTACCCATCAGGGAGCTGCTTGTCATTTGCCTGGCACATGTGGGGACCTGGGTGTCACCACAGCCCCACCAAAGGAGAAAAGCACTGGAGTATGGGTGGTGTTTCCTTTAGAAACACTCCTCTGGACACATGTAGGCTGGGCAGTTCAGGCCAGACAATCAGCTACGGCTGGAATCTGCCAGGAAGCTGATTTGGAAACTCAGCCACTGGAGCTGGGGGAGCTGCACACCCGGGAAGTGGCCAAGGGCACTCTTGGAAACAGCTGGTAGAGACCCCCACTTCTGTCTCTCTGATGCCAATGTGTACCCACAAACTTCTTGAAGGAGCAGTATTCACAGTTAAGCTTCAAAAGTAGAGGCCATCCAGACCTCTAAAGACCCTGCCCCACAAGAACCGCTGTCTGTGCAGGAAGGGATACAGGGCAGGCTCTAGCCCTCAGTGCCATGGCACCTGACAGGGCCATTGGGATCTGGCCCTGTAGCCTTCAAACACACAACAGGCCCAGCCCTGAGCGACAGGCCTAGCTTCAAGTACCACTGCTGTTTCCTCTCCTCTCTATCCCTGTCCCCACCATGGCTCCATGTCCACTGTTCATGGGCAGCAGCGCCTCAGCACAGATTTTTAAGGGAGTCATATGCAAGCAGCCCAGACCCACTGGGCCGGGTGTTGGAATCTGGAGCACAGAGCAGGCCCAAGCCCAGGGAGGCTAAGGAGCTTCTGGGAAGGGTCCTGGGCTCCCTCGCTGGAGGAGTCTGAGAGGAAGAGATAGAGATGGGTTGGGACCTGGCTGCCCACGGGAGGAGGGGGACCGGAGGTGGCTTCTGTTGGCCAGGTTATCATGGGTACCGTACTTGGCTGGAACAGGACTGACGCCCTCCTGAGGAAGAGCCCAGCTGCTAGCTTGGTACTTGAAGCTATCATTACTTTAGTGTCCTTCTCCCTCTCCTGGGCAGGTCCCAGAGGCCACAACCCTATGCAGAATGTGCCACCCTGTCTCCTCCTCTGACCACTACAAAGGAGCCATCAGTGTCCACAGCCACATAGGCCAGGAAGATGTAGTGTAGGAAGATGGCCACACAACAGAGATGGCCACCACCCCCCACCCCGCCCAACCAGCTTACCACACGCAGTGGCCCCTTGGTGCGGCAGAGGCGGATGAGCACGGCCAGAGGGACACACACCATGGAAGACAGGGCCAGACCCCAGCCCAGCCCAATGGCCCAGGTTGGGTACTTGTAGACCTTGTTGTAGGTCAGGGGCACATACTTCACGAGCGAGAAGACAAAACAGCCCTGTGTATGAAGAGGTGGAGAGATGGAGTCAGGGGCAGTCCAGCTGGGAGCAGTGTGCACGCCCAGCCTCTCCACCTGGTCTATAGTCAACACCCATTTGCATTTAGCACTGGGCCCCTCCGCCATGCCACCTTGCCTTGGAGCCTGCCAACTATGAACTGAAACCTCTACAAACTGGGAGCCAATAAAACAGAAAACCTGACTTGACTTTGGTCTCTGTCATTACTTGGAGAACAGCCCCACTTCTCTGGTGGCAGCACAAGGCCCCATGCTCTGCGCACAGACCAACCAATGTCAGACCAACCTGTTCAGGTCCTGCACTTCCAGGCTCAGAAGAAAACCCTCCTCTCTACCCATGACAGGAATTGGAGCTGGGTCTGCACTGAGGTCTCAGGGGACATCATAGGCCATGGACAGTAGCACCCCTACCCAGCCCTGGTCCTTTGACTCCATCATGGGCTGCACGGGGACCAGGCCACCTGCTCACACTTCTTCTCCTCAAGGTCAGATACCTACAAATGAGACTTCAGGGTCAGGGGACAGGATTGGGCTGGAGCCTTGCAGACTGTACCTAACTTGCCAAGGGGTAGCGGCTGTGGGATTATGGGGTGGGGGGAGCAATATATGCTTGGCAGGGACAAAGGCCACCATAATATGGTGTGACAGTGACCTCCTTGTTTTACAAACAAGGAATCTGAGGCCAGTGAGGGCTCAGGATGGCCTGGGTCGCACAGTGCTACCCACTTATCCAGCATCAGAGCTGCTGGAAGATGGCAACTCATCACTGGCACCTAGTTCCAAGTGCAAAGGACAACTGGGCCGTGCCCGCCCCCAGGGTGCAAGTTGAGTGGCAGAGCTGGTTCACTGTAGAGGAATCCATGACCCTGATGCATGAGGGTATGCGACATGCCAAGGTTACCTCTGAGATGGGAAGAGTTGTGCCCAGGGCTGCTGTGGCTTTCTTGCCCTCTGCGGGGATGTCCCTTCCTAGTGAGCTACCTCTACCTCACATGGATGTCTGTGTTCCTACTTGACATCCCAAAGGTCCTATGCAGCAGCACCATAGCAGCTCAGTGCCACAGGGGCTACAGAAACTGTGTCCCAGGCAGACACTAGACTTCTGCAGCCCATACCCTCCTCTGTCACTGTGACCGGCTTTACATACACTGTTCCTCTGCCAGAAATGCTCTTGCCAACAAACTTCTACTCAACCTTCAAAACTCAACCCAAAGCAGCTGTCTGGACAGCCATCCCTCACTGTCCCAGGTGGTGCCCAAGCCCACCCCATGGGGAGTAGCTCCTGAGTGCAGGCCATATGACACTTACAACACAGAGAAGAGGGGTGACAACAGCCCAGCTGTACTTCATCCAGGGTCCAGGCCGGTAGCCAATCATGTCCTCGATACCATCATAGAAGTTATCACCCCCTGCAAAAGACAGCAGGGAGCTGAGAGGATGCAGCACCCAGGGTCACGCTGCCCAGGTACAAAGTGCCAGGGCATCCCTGCACCATACAGATGAGCACTTGGGCAGTCAGGGCCATGGCCCTCTGGCTTGTTTGGCAACATAGGCAGGCCCCAAATTCTATAGCAGCCACCAAGGTCTCCAGGGGTCATTTCTGGACCCCAGGGTAGGAGTCAAGGACAGCTCAGAAACCCAGGTTAACCCCTCTGCCATGTCAGAATGCCCATCACACCCCGCGCTCCAGCAGGAGGCAGCTCAGTCCCGTTCCTGCTGTGTGTAGGGAATGAGCTGAAAGGGAAGGGAGGACAAGTAGACCCAGTACTCACCATAAATCCAGGCAATAACAATACATTCAAAGAATGCAACCCACAAAAGGCATACACCGCTAGCTGCATAGTAGTCAAAGAGTTGAAACACGTACATGCCACCCTGCGGAGGAAACCACGCATGGGGTTGGTGCTGAGCTAAGTCCTTCCTATGCAAAGAGCTTAGCGAGCAATAAAACCCTAGGGCCAGGAGTGCAGCTCAGTGCTGGGGACCGCCTTCCAAGACCCCCACTTCTACCTCTAATACTAAAACAGCACTCAGGAGCCTGGGGCAGGAGGGTCTCCACAAGTACAAGGCCAGCCTAAACTACATAGTGAGACCTTGTTTCAAAAAAACAAAAAACAAAGAACAAATAAACAAGGAAAAGCAGAGACCTCAGGTCTGAGCTGGGCTGCGGATGACCAGTACCACCCTCGGCCTCCCACAGGACAGAGCACCACCCACACTCCCAGCTCCAGGCTCCAGGCTTTTGTATGTTACCTAGCACCCTCGAGGCCCTGCCAGGCCAAGGCTCCTTTCCCAGCACAGGAGGAGAAAGCAGGGACTGAGACCCAGGCACTGCCAGGTCTGGATCAGTGCTCCTGGGTACAGCAGGCCTAGACAGACTGGGACGGAGGTAGAATGTGACCAAGGGAGAGCGGGATCCAGCAGGGCACAGCAGGACCTGGCAGGGTGCAGGTGCAGGGCTGGGGATGTGGCACCACCTACCTCCGTCACCATCGTCAGCCCCAGCAGGTAGCTGATGCTGCACACAATGGCAATGAAGACTTCCCGGCGATAACCCTTCCTTAGGAAGGATGGGTAAAGATCCACCAAGGATGTGATCTGTCCCTCGACTTCGACAAACTGTGGGAGAAGACAGGCCTGAGCGGCGGCCATGACTCCCTCAAGGGCCAGACCTGACCCTGTGGTCACATGCAGGTCCTTCCCGCACTAGCACCGACTCATCACCCAGGCTCAGCTATGAACCCTGAATGTCTGGAAGGATGTGTGGACCCCAGTGTCACCAAGACAAATGCCCTCCTCATCATGGTCTTCTCCAGGCCTTGAATGCCAAGCCAAGCCACAAACTTGTGGCCCTCAACACTAACTTACTGAGTGACTCAGGACAAGCCTGGGCCTGTTTTCCCATCAGTGACCATTTAGGTAGGTTCCCAGGGCAGTCTCTGACAGTGGCAATCACCCATGTGGGTAAGCCATGGCTGTGTCTGTGACTTGGGAACCCCTCTCCAGGCTCCCAGGAAGGCCCCTCTGCAGGTAGCATTCTGGAGTGACTCTCAGGTTTACTGAGTCTCCCTGTCTTGGGGCCTCACAGTTTCTCTCAGAGATATTGCCCTGTCATTACACGGAGAATAGCCCCACTTCTCTGGTGGCAGCACAAGGCCCCACATTCTGCACATAGACCAACCAACATCAGCCCAACCTGTCCAGGTCCTGCCCTTTCTCTACCCATGACAGGAATTGGAGCTGGTTCTGCACTGAGGTCTCCGGGTGCAATACTAAGTTCAAAAGGCCCAAGGGCACAGGCTGTACTCCAGCTGCCCCAAGCCACCTGATCAAGACCCAATTTCCTTCTGCTCCTCTGGGGTTTTGTGGGGTGGACAGGAAGGGGATGCCAGTGGAGAGAAGCCCTGTCCTGCACTATGTGGTGGCAGGTGTGGAGTGGGGCTTCTGTGGGCTACAGGGACCGGGAGCAAAAGTGCAGCCGTTACAGACAATGCATGCCTCAGCATCAGGCCTTGCAAGAAAGGTCCTTCCCTTTCCCAAGTCAGGAAATTAAGACAGGACGGTCCAGGGCCACTGTACATACATGAAGGGCAGAGACTGAACCTCCTTCCCAAGCCCTCTACAGCCCCTCCAGGCTTTTCTGTGACTGTAAGGAGATGCTGAGCAAGGTCTGCAGCCAAACAGGACCCAGGTAACTGTGCTGGCTCTGGCTCCTGGGTAGAGGGGAAAGGAAGGCCTGGCTTACGGCACTTGGAGCTGATGGCTCCAGGCTGCACACCCTTGAGCATCCTCATATCAACAGTCGTCTGCTGGCACTGGATATGGAACATCTCCAGGAAGCAGGAGGGTGTTGCTATCTCCCTGTCCCATACAATGCCCTTCCTGGGGACTCAGAGCCAAAGCAATTAAGGCACTGAGCATCTGGGGACAGGTGGCCCAGGGTTGCTTTTAACTGGCTGTGTGTGGCTTTGAAAAGGACTCAGTTTCTCTCAGCCTCCGTGAAAGGAGGAGGAAGAGAGGAAGAGATAAAGAGGAGAAGGAACAGGAAGAGGAGAGAAGGGGAAGAGGATAGCATATGTTTAGCATAGGCTCCTGCTTGGGGAGGCTTGGTGTGCACATGGCTTCCCAGCATGGGAAGATGCCAATGGCCCTAGAAGCTTGATGTTGATGGGTGACATGAGCCCAAGATAACACTGCAGGTAGGGCAGGGGCAAATCTGGTGATACCTGGTACCCTTGGAATCTCGATCCTGTTGAGAGTGGCATCACTGCCAGCTGCAAACCTTCCCTGACCATCTGTCAGAGGGAGAGTGGCATCACTGCCAGTGCAAACATGCTGAGCGAGGAGCCCACTGCACACTCAGCTCGGATGCCAGCTCCTCCATGGTCTGAGTGCTGGAGGCCAGGGACCCAGTTGGCAGTAGACTCCAGCCCCTCTCTGAGTGAGGGGTGTTAACAACCTTCCCAGAGGTTTTCCAGGACATTTAGTGCAAGAGCCCTTCCTCATTGGAATGCATGACCCCAGGTCAAAGGTGGATTCTCCCTCTGGGCTCTGGAAGGGCCTGGAACTGTGCCCCTGTTGTTGACAAGTTCTGGTCTACAACCACCACATGTTTATTTGGTCTCTTCACCCTGTCTCCTCCCTGACCCTGTGAAGTTCCTGCCGATGCCTGCCAACCAATACCTAACCTTGCCAGCTACCCGCTCTTCTGGCCTCTGACAGCTATGGCCCTTGGGGAGGGAACTGGGACCACATAAGGCCTGTATCCCATGCTACCTGCCCTGCATACTACAGCCCTAGCCTGAGGCCACACACCCTCAACAGGGGCCCAGCTGGAAAGGCCAGCTTGGCCTTGGAAGCACAGGATGGAGGGCACCCTTTGTTGCACAGAGTGCATGCTCTGCGTGTATGAGGTCTAGGTGGCTCCTGGCCCCACCCCCAGGGAAACAAACTGAGTATGGGTCAAGTCCTGCTCCAAGGCCAGGACACTAGGAGGCTGAGGCCTAGATGCTGATGGAGCCTGAGGTGAGGATGACCACCTGCTTGCTGCAGTAGTCTTCTGCTGCATAGTGACTGCCTCTTGGCATAGACAGTAGCCAGAGAAGTAGGCCCATGTCACATACCCTGGCTTTGGTCATGACCTCCAGTGTCCTAGCCATTTCCCCTTGCTGGGGCACTGGGGTGGACAGGTGTCAACCTGCTGCCACTGGAGTCCTTCCCTGAGAGCAGCCGTGCAGATACCTACCTGGCTATCCAGTCCCAGCAGGAGGAGCATAATGAAAAAAAGAATTGACCAGAAGGTGGGCAGCGGCATCATGGTCACTGCCTTCGGGTAGGCGATAAAGGCCAGGCCGGGCCCTGAGGAGAGAACGGGGCATGAAGAGAGGCCATGAGCTACACAGCCTCAGACCCGGCCTCAGAGCGCTCAGGCCAAGGTCTGGCTGAGTACAGGCCAGGTCTGCTCTGTGAAGCAGGTATGCGGGACTGGACAGGGCTCCCGTTTACCTGTGTCCCCTCATGGACCTGGGGCGGGACACAGGCTCCTCAGCTGGGACCCAGGAGAGGGCAGACCCCCCCTCCCACCCCAGAGCCACCGGCCCGCAGGACAGTGGCTGGGAGTCTGCCTACTGGGGCCTGAGCCCTGGACGGACTGCAAAGAAGATGCTGCTGTTGCTGAGCTACTAGCTATTACTGCGGGACTGGAAACGAAAGAACACAGCACTATGCCTGCAGGGCAGGGCCCTCTGTGGTGCCCAGGAGGCAGGGCATAGCCTGGCCAGACATGGTAGCCCCAGCCTCATTCCTGGACCCTTGCCCAGGCCTGTTGGGGCTTGGCCTCCCCTTGGGACAGAGGCCAGAGCTGTACTCCTTCAGCTCCCTGAGGCAGCTGCCTTGAGCTTTGAAGCCAGGGCCCCCAAGGAGCCCTGGAATCACCCTGCACATGGAGATGTGGCCTCCTCCAGCCTCCATGGGACCCGAGGATGACTGGGGTTACCAACATAGCACTCTGCAAAGGCCAACCCCAGGGCCTGGCTGTAATGTCCAACCAACTGCTAAAAAGCAAAGCAAAACCACCCCAAGAAGCAAGACACAATAAGGGCTACAAGCGGGAAGCCTGGAACATGTTCTAAAGCAGACACCAGAACCACATGAATGGCTTAAGGGAAAAGAAAACCCACAAAAACAAACTTTTTTGCAAGAAATCGGAACCAGGAGTCACACTGTAGGCACGACAGTCTCTAACATGAGGGGAGGGCAAGTCTTCCACAACGCAAAGTCAGCTCGCCTGAGAACCCCGCCAAGATAGCGGCGCTGAGCATGGAGTCCTTACCACGCTCAGGCCACCCGAGGGACAAGCAGGAGACAAGGATCCAGCTCCGAAAAAACCTGCCCCTCCCAGGACCCCTGGACATACTCTGTAATGATGTTGGCATCCAAAGATACTGCATGTCCATCTGGGCGGGGAACCCTAAGGTCCCTGAATGCACAGCTCTGGTTCTGGCTGACGCACACCGAGAGAGAGAAACTGAGTCCAGCCAGATGCGAGACAAGTAAAGTGGGGTCACGTCACCCCTACCCACCAGGGTGCTGGAAGAGCCCCAACTCTCTCTGATTTTACATTTCAGCTATACGTTCCTCGAGCCTCTGGAAGTCCTCATGTCCCTCTCTGAAACCCAAAGCCACGGAAGTCCCAAGGAGGGACCAGAGCCCAGAGACTCCCGCTGTCGAGGAGCTGGGCTACACCCAACTACATGCCCACAGCTGCATAACTACATCTTCTTGTGAGCACAGCTCAAGCCGGCGCCAAGTGCATCAGAAATGTAACTGCTCTCGTTGTGCCCCTGTTCAGACGCCAGCAAAGGGTTGAGGACAAACAGACAGGAAGAAAACAACTGAGGCTGAGGCACAGAGCACCTCAAGAAGGGCGTGTCATGCCCTCACCACAAGTGGCTCTCTGGTGACTGGAGTTGGTTTCCTAGTTATCTGCTGAAAGACCACGTGAAATGGGCTCTGGTGACCTGGTCCCTGCCACTCCACCAGGGTACACAGGCTCTGGGGCCATCAGGAGGGAAAGAGTAGCTCAGAGGCTGGGTGAGAGAGGTGTGTGGGTCTGGGCAGATCCTGAACAAGGGACCACAGCCCTAGGTGTGGGAACAGAGTCATAGCTCCAGACCGGGAAGCCCAGTACACTGTCACAGCAGAAGGCTGAAGGTGGTCACACCTCTGGGGAGCAAGGGCCTGGAGAGAGACCTGTCATGTGGGAAAAGGCAGTGTGAACGGATGGGCATTTTGCCTAACCCTAACCTAACTTGAACCTAACCTAACTAATCTACCCTAACACTAACCCTAGCCTAATTCCAAACCTAACACCAAGGCCAACACCATCTGTGATATGGGCATCAGCCCAGGTGCCCACTGACCCTCTGTGTGACACTCAGGTCAGGTCTGGGGAACTGCAGTATGACCTGGTCTGCCCAGTGTGCCTGTTCTGTAGAGGTCCCAGTCACAACCTGGGCCTCAACTCAGTGTGTAGCACAGAAACTTGTGGATAATTGGTGACCCCTGCTTGGGCATGGGCACGACAGGGCATGGACAAGCCAAAGGGCTTGGGAGACCCCACCCCTTGTACCCACATCCACACTCCAGCAGCTAAGTTGTCCTGGACTCAGGTACCCAGAGCACCATGGTGGAGTTCAGTGCTCAGCCCTCCCCTGTGGCTCTGGGGTCCCAGGTCCCACATCCTAGGTTGTGGGCTCCAGGAGTCCCAAAGAGGGGCATGTGGCCAGTTGGGCCATGCCTCAGAGTGACAGTGTGGAGTCCTCTGTCTCCACCCTATGACAGCCTCCTGGGCCTTACCTCCCCATCCCTCTCCCCTTGTGCTGCAGTGGAAGGAATGAGGAGGGGGGTTGCATAGAGGTGCAGTGTGGCCAGCCCATGTCAGGACAGTGGTTTCTGTGACCAGGAAGGGATGGAGGCCACTTGCGCTCTCCCAACCTGACACCCACACTCGCTGCCCCTCGGGCCACACTGTGTGACAATCCTTGGATGGTGCCTCAGTGCAGGCGGGGCCTTTGGCGGGGGCTTCAGAACCAGGCTCCCCCCGACCCGGGGTCTGGCTTCGCGCCGGCAGCGCTGGGCTCGCACACTAGGTGGCAGTGCCCACCACCACTGCCACCGACACCACCGTACCTGACTCAGCCACATCAGCAATGTCCACCCCTTGCTCTTGTGCCATGAAGCCCAGGATGGAAAAAATTGCGAAGCCAGACACAAAACTGGTACCACTGTTGAGGCATCCCAGCAGCATACAGTCCCTAAGTCACACATGTCAGGGAGCAAGTTAATCACAGCACAGGAAGCTGGGCTCCCTACTGTCTGTGCATGGCACCGCGGCCGGCGGCGTGGCTCATGGCGCGACACTTGCCTGTACGAGTTGTACTTGTATTTGTTGTAGCTCCCCAGCGATGTCATGGCGCCCAGGCAGATGGCATAGGAGAAGAAGATCTGTGTCCCTGCATCAATCCACACCTAGGTAGGCAGGGAGAGAAGTGGGTGCCCTCAGGGCCACGCACCCTGCGGCTAGTAAGGGACCTGGTGACAATGCTTGGGTTTCCCATGCCACAGGGCTGGCATTGCACCCACCGAAATGGCAAGGAGTGACCATCTTCACAGGGCCACAGACGTCACCTTTGTAGAGCAAGGACTCCATCCCACCCCATGGAACTGGCCCTCACCTCTCAGAAAGACAGATTTGGGTCAAAGCTGCGAGTCAAGACTGCGACCCTGACCATCATGGCTGCTGTCAGGGACCTGAGTTCTTTGGGCTGTGTGGGTGAGGTGGCTCAGAGCCAGCATGCAGCTCCATGGCTGGGGAAGTGCTCTCCTATGGCTCCAGACTGGCCACCCCTCTGCCTCTTTCTTGTTCTGCCCTCAAGGGGCAAGGGACAAGGAGTATCCTCAGGTCCCATGCCTTTCAGATCTGCCCTGCATTCCCAGGGGCCACTATGATGGACTTGAAGTAGGCATCCCTGGCTGCAGGGTCAGGGCACCAGCCTGGGGGACATCTCAGGAGTCCTGCAGGAAAGATGCTTGCAGCTCTGGCTCCGAGCCCAGGATCCCCTGCTCAGCCTACCAAGCCACATACCTGTGGGTCCTCCAGGCGGCTGAGGTCGGGGTACAGGTAGAACTTGATGCCCGCACCTGCGCCGGGCAGCGTCAGCCCACGGACCAGCAGCACCAGCAGCATGGCAAATGGGAAGGTGGCTGTGAAGTAGACGACCTGCAGGGACAACAGGCAGTGGGCCGGGGCCTCACCCTGGGCTGGGACCTGGGCAGAACCTGACCCCTGCCTTGAGGATCTTAGGGATCTGGGGGAATCCAAGAATGCTCTTCTCATTACCAGAGTATCATCAAGCTCAGATGATAAGGACAAGGCTGGAACTGAGTCCCAGCCCTGTGGGATACAGCTCAGGGGGCATCAAAGAACACAACTGTTAGCTCACTTCCCATGGTCAAGGGTCCTAAGCCTGGTGCAAAGGCCATCTCTGACCTTCATTTCCTGGGGGACACTGGGCATACTGCTTAACCTCTCTGGGGCATGGTTCTCCATGTATGAAGTGGGTACACCTGTAGCCTCTGCTATGCAGGAGCCTGAGGCAGGAGGATTACAAGTTCACACCCAGCCGTGCCCTCTAAGTGAGATCAAGTCTCCAAATAAAACCGCAAAGCCCGGGGCTATGGCTCAGTGGTTGGGGCCTGGCCTAGCAGCTGTAAGACCTGGGTTCCATTCTGGTACAGACATGGAATTGCCTCACAAAGGGGTGAGAAGGCTCACAACACCATCCATAAGGCACCCAGACTCCACTTACCCAACATGCAGGGCTGAGCCCCAAGCTCTGGGATCCTAAGACCTTACCACAGCTGGTAACAGGCCGCAGCCAGCATCTTCAGCCGTCCGCTCCACCAGGACGACCCCCGCCCTACCTCCACCACCCTCCCTGTGCACATACCCTTCCTCCAGACTTGTTTCCCCAAACACTCTTAGCTCTTTTCTCCTAGCTGGGACCCCATGGTTCTCCAAGGCAGGGCAGATAGACAAGAACAAGGGCAGGTCAGGAAGTCACAGAAAAGGATGGGCCTGGCTCTTCCCTTCCTGTGGACAGGCAGGCAGGTGATTGGCAAAGCTGCCATCTTGCCCATATTACCATACCCTGCCTGTGGACAATAGCCACAGACAGCAGCCTGGCAGGCTCCCACACTTCAAAGCAGACTCGGTGGCCAGGCAGGGCCTGGGGCCTGAGGACCTGTCTGTCCCGACAGCCTCCTCTGAAGGCTGCCTTGTTTTGCAGCCTTGTGCCCCTGAGAGCTGTGCTCCCAGCTTCCCGGGCTCCCCGGGGTCCTGATGAGCTGTGCCAGGCACCACAGCGGGCCACAGTGATTTTCCACTTGCAGAGAACATCCCTGGCTGCTCCAAGCACTCGACCCCAAACCCTGAAGTCCGGACAGCCAGAAACAATTGTCACTGCCTGCTGCCTATTGGTAGGGTGGGGAATTGCTAACTCATTCCATGTAAGGAATCTGAAGCTAGGAGCAGGAAGCTAGCCAGATCTGGAAGACAGAATGGAGATCCCACTCTGATGCCCACACCCTGCTTCTGAACCCCAGACAACCCAACCCAGTGGCCTAGCTAGCCCATAGCCACATTGCCCAGGGCTCCACGCTCTAGGATGGCAGGACACGGGGTGACGCTAGGCAGGCCATCCACTACTGTGCAACACTCAGTCTCTGTCTCCCCATCTTTGCCATGGGACCCCTGGTCCATTCCAAGGGCACTCTGCCACACTCATGTGTGGAGCAACGATGCTATAGCCAGACCCCTTGGCCCTGAATGCCACAAAGGCGTCTGTGGCCGCCTGATGGGGTCAAAGCAGAGGCTGCCAGCCTCAAGGAGGTCCCCAGGGTCTGTTTGTCTTGGCTGTTTTGAGCTGCCCGGGCCAGGCCATTGTTTTGGGACCTCACCCAGCACTAGGAGGGTGTTGCTGGGTGGGGCCCCCATAAGTCACGTCTCCCTCCAGGGAACTCTGCTCTGTGCCCACTACACATCAGCCTCCTCCCTAAAGCCGAGGCTCCCAAGGCTGTGGTGGGACAGACTTCAGGGCTTTTGCATGGCCACACCCGCTGCAGTCTCCCTTCTGAACACCTGTGTTCTGCTTTGAGCCCCACTTGGCTGCCCTACTTCAAATGACACCCATGCTTCTTGCTGTCCTGTACCACACCATCCCGCCTGCATTCCCCATACTGCAGCCCTTGCTCCTAGCACATGGGGAGGCTCAAGAACTCTGAACTGCAGAGCACAGCCCCTGTGCTCCTGGGAAGTTTCCTATGTACTGTCTGTGTAGGGAAACTGAGGCAGGACAAAGAAAACAACTCATGTTCACCAGGCCCACAGTGTTGGGGATCTGAACCCTCACTAAGCTACAGATAGAGAAAATGGGGCTGAGGTGAGGGTGTCAAGGAGGAAAAGGGGCAGTGTGAGAGGTGGGAGCTCTCTAAGGAGGCTGGGACACCAACTTTCATCCCTCCTGCCCCTGTCCAGGGAGCAGGTTTTTGAGGCCTGGGTCCCAAGATGGCAACAGGACAGCTGGTCCAGGAGATGAGATTTGAGTGTGGAAGGTGCTGAGGCCTGGGAGGCATGGTCCCTGAGGCCAGGTCACTGTGTCCTAGAGGACAGGGCACCCACTTTCCTGCCTCTCTTGACCTCTCAACCCTGCAAGGGTCGCAGCCTCCTGGCTGAGCACTTGAGCCCAGGCCAAGGTGAGGGCCAGAGACTAGACCATACCTTCTACACTGGGGCTCATTCAGCCTCTTCTGTCCTGAGGGATATGTCATAGTACTGGGAAGCTGAAGCACATGGGGTACTCACTTGGGTCCCCAAAGGTGAGAGAAGGAAGCTAAGACTGTTCAACCTTGGACTCCTCATTCCCAAGGGCTGAGCCTCTATCAATAGTGAGACACAGTGGGGGCAGCCAGGCCTGCCCAACTGCACCCTCTACCTGTGCCCTCACCTGCTACCTGGGGGCTCCCCCAACTTGGGGCTGCTTCAGTCTTAAGAGTGTCTGTAACCAGACCCAGTTCAGCACAGGAGTCTCACAGGGCCCAGCAGCCTAGAGCTATGTCCCTGGGAACTAGTGTTGTCCTCAAGGCTTCCCCGTCATTCACTCTTGCACTAACTGGTGATGAGGGGGCTCTTGGCTAAGGTTTTCACTACCTGTGTCTACTTCCATGAGTGTTAAGGTCCTGCCACAGTGTCACAAGGCAGCCGTACCAAGTTCCCTAGCTATGGGGCAGCCACTGAGCGTCCCAGCTGCTGGTGGATGATATTGAGGGCAGCTCTGCTTCCCCAAGGACCAATATCAAGGTCACGGCGGAGATCCTAGCTAGAGGACACCTCGACCAATAGGCCTCAATAGCCATCCCTAGGCCATGCTGAAAACACCCCTTGCACAGGAACCCTAGGCACTGGAGCTGGGGCCTCTGCCATGTAGTTGGCTATCCTGCCCTCCCTGTGGCTCCTAGCTCAGGGCTAAGAGCACCTGTGAGCCACTCACACAGCTCATGCCACCCTGCTGGACATGGAGCCTCACAGGCCGTTTTGGTAGCCAGGAATTTCATGAACCACCTATTAAACCACAAGCAACATGAAGCAGCCACAGAGGATGTCGGTGGCCCAAGAAGGTAGGGACCTCACCAAGGCTCTGTTCCATGGCATTTGGGGGAGTGGGGGCCGCTTACCTTCCCTGTGGAGCGCACACCCTTCCAGATGCAGAAGAAGCACACCAGCCAGACAAGCAGCAGGCAGAGTGCCAGGTCCCACTTGAGCGCGCCAGGGTGGTCGATCCCAGGGGACAAGCTCAGCACATTGCGCCTGGGAGGAAGCACAGAGCCAGGTCAGTGGGCAGCACCACCCCAGGAATCTTTCTGTCCTGTCCAGGCTTCCTCTTGAGGGCCTGGCTGGGCATGTGGCTCAGTGGTAAACACTTGTCTGGTACAAGATGGCTTTCGGTGCCACTGTCAGCACCCAAAGGAGAAAGGAGAAAAGCAAAAGTGTGCATTTAGATACAGGGTGAGATGAACTGTGTTCAGCCTAGGCCAGCCTCAGACAGGTCATGAGACCCTGAGCTTCACAGTGTCATCTGTAAACAGGGATTTAGCCCTTCCTGGGGCCTAGGACAGCCTTCTTCAGCCTCCTTCAGTGTCCAGTGTGGGAA
Organism: Octodon degus; assembly: GCF_000260255.1. Classification (NCBI taxonomy): domain Eukaryota; kingdom Metazoa; phylum Chordata; class Mammalia; order Rodentia; family Octodontidae; genus Octodon; species Octodon degus. The sequence continues at coordinate 2,504,392 of NW_004524830.1, read as the reverse complement.
GGCTGGGTCCCTTCAGTTCCTGTTTGCTCACAACCGTGGGTTCTCCATCTGGCTCTTGTCTCACCCCTTTTCATGGTGTCCCCCATGGGTCACCCAGGTCTCCCCTAAACTGTAGTCTTCGAAAAGGTGGAGTATGCTGTGGTATCCTGAAAGGTCGAGAGGAGAAACCCAGACCAGGCCCTAAATCCAGGGTCTGGGTGCAGCTAGCACAGTCAGCCTGCCCTGTGACCAGCATGGCACTCAGAGCTCCAGGGCAGCGCCTGCTGGTGACCCCAGGTTCAATCCCCAGCACTGTAGGAAGCAAAAGTGAGAGGCCCAGAGCGGCCCCAGCACACTGTATCTCTCTTGTGGTCCTGGAGACCCCAGGAGCAGGATAAAAGTTTTAAAGGGTGAAAGCACAGAGAAGCCATCAGTCCCCCTGAGGAACACATGGCAAAGCTCATGGTGTTGCCCGCGGGATGCTGCTGGCTGAGATGACTCGACCTGCCACCCACAGATGGTACCTGCTGTGCCTGCCTGAGCCCAGCTGCCAGCTCCTGGGTGGCTCCCTACTTGAAGGCTGCAGCCTCAACAGAACATAGCGACTCTGCCTCAGTTTTCTTTTTCCTAAGTGGGAACTCATCCTTGCCTGGGATGCTACCAGGAAACCCTTGCAATCACAGTCAGGGTTCTGTCCTGAGGACATTCTCACGCCAAAACTGGCTTACATTTGACCTCCTATCTTCCAGAAGTTTACACAAGGCCTAGAGAGTTAGCTCCTGTTCCACCTCTGTAGCTCTGCTGCTCTCAGCACCAACACTGCCCCGTGCACATGGGACAAGAGCCCCTGTAGGGCTGGGTCTCTCACCAGACCCACACTGTAGAGGTGGAGAAAATGAGGCCTGCCTTGAAAGCCAGTGCTCTGTTATCTTGGATGCCAAAGTCTGATTTTAAGGAAGCTCAGCCCTGGTGTAAAAGGGCTTCCTCTGTCCTCTGAAACATGGGGCACTGGGGCTCAGGAGAGGGCCATCTCCAGGAGACCCAATGCCAGGTGTGAGGATAGAGCTGCCAGCAGGAAGAGAAGCACATGCTCCACCCCACTCCACACTCTGCCTCCACAGCCTTGGGTGGCACTGTGGGGACCTATCTGACCTTGGCTGCCACAGTCCTTCTCCCAGTGACACTGGTCAGGCTGTCCCTGGACAAGTACAGGGAAGGTGCTGGGTTACCAGAGCAAACGTCTCTCCAGGCCAGAGCAGTTCAGTCCCTACTGCACCCAGGTCAAGTCCCACTGGTCCTGCACCTGCAGCTGGCTCTTGCCACTGCCCCTTATGCCCACTCTCCTACACTGGGCAGAGCAGTGGTGCCCAGGCTGCTGTGAGCTCGTGCTGGGCAGCTGCCCACGTCACCCGTAGCAAACACCACAGGCCAGTTTTTCTATGCTGCTGGCCATACTTAGTGGGATCTCAAGGCACCATCCAGGGACACTGAAGGCAGTTCGCTCTGACCAATAAGTCTACGTCCTCCAGTCATGGCCACACATGTGGCAAGACAGTGTCTACCCTCCCAAGGCCAAGGTCCAGGCAGAAGGCCTGAATGGGAGAGGGCTCTGGACAAAACATGATGACGCTCAGCAGGACCCAGGGGAGCAAGGCATTTCTGCCCTGTGAGGCAGGGTCCCTACCTAACAATGAATTTTTTAAAAACGTATTAATTTAGACATGGAAAAAGCTGTGTCCAAGTCCACTCAAATGCCCTAGAAACGGAATGGATGCTTTTCACTGAGCACCACCATTTCTAATGCCATCCCGGGTGGCCCAAACCCTATCTGATGTCCCCGTGAGTCTCTCCATGTCAGACCCTGAGTCTCCAAGTCGCTGGGGTAGCAGCTGAGACCATGGCCTCTCCCATCCTGCACTCCGCATGGTGCGGCATTTGCTCAAGGTGATGCCTTGCAGAAGCGACTCACATGCCTCTTGACTCTCCCGGCTCTGGTGCCGAGAATAATGTGGGCAGCCTCTGCTCTGCCTTCCTGTGTCTGGGCCACAGGGAACCCTCTTTTCCACAGTTTCCTGTGAATCCTGCTTCCTACAGCCAGTGGCCCTGAGCCGTCTTACCACACAAACACACCAGGGTGGGGTCCTACATGGGTGAACTGGAGGCACTTCTGCCCCATCCCTACCTTGTCTCACACTGACCTGGGCTTCCTCCTGGCCAGGTATATCCTGCCTCAGCCACCTGTCCCTGGTCACCTATGTTAGATAAGGTCCTCACTTCTGCCCCTTCCTGGCCTTTACTTTGACCTGCCTGGGGTCCCAGGCCAGAGCCTGCAGTGTGGACATCAAGTAGTGCTCACCTGGCACACAGAGGGTGTCCACCCAACACCAGCTGAGAGAATGAAGACAACAGCTATTTGGAGAAACTGAGTCTAGACTGGCCTCAGGAAGCTACCTGACATCACCAGAGCCCACCTGGATTCATTCTGTTCTTGTCTCCCTGCAGGCACTGCCCTCCTCAGCAACAATCACTGTGACTCGGCTGGGCTGGGCCCAAGCTGCGAGCTGGACATCGGCCCCAGTCGGCCGCCGCCAGCCACACTCGAGAGGAGAAGCATGGAGTGCGGCCGATGCCTTCCTCTTGACCGCAGGCCAACCCGGCCTTGGCCGCGGGCCCCGTGACCGTGGCAACATCATGAAAGGCTGTCGTCTGCCTGCCTGGCACGAGCCTCTCCTCTGCCTCCTCCAGAGGATGCATGCAGAGGCTGGAGAAGGCCCAGGGGCAGCAGGTGGCATGCACCTGGGGAGCAAGGACCAGGGAAGCAGGCTGGGCAGGTAGGAGGGGCCTGGCTCAGCGGCAATGGGGTCCACACATCTCCATTTTAGGGCTCTGCTGGGCTGGGACTTGGGTTGCAGGGTGTGGTCATGAGTCGAGGCTCCCAGCAGACAGATGCTCAGACCCATGTGATAGGTCCTGAGCTGCGGACCTGGCCACAGGGAAAGATGGGTCAAGTGGGTGAGCCAAGGCAGGTGATGCCCCACATCCACATAGGGCTCCACCCAGGGAAGGAAGGATGCAGAGGGTAGCTGAATCACCAGCTAGATGTGGCTGTGTCCGGGGTGGGGGTCCCTGCCTGCTCTGCCTGGAGCCCAGGGTCTCAGTTTCCCCACCTCAGACCCTTGGTCTCTCAAACCCTGAGTGGCCTGGCTGGGAGACAAGATGGCTGCACTGGCAGGACAGAGCAACCAGGAACCTCCCTGTGCCAGGCCTGGTGTGGAGACCCCATGGTGTCGTTACCCCTTGAACGCTGTTTGCAAGGAGGACTGGTCATGGTGGGGGGCCAGAGCTCCTGAGGCTGGGGGCCCTGTCTGTATACTGCAAACACTCAGTCACTAGCCTGGCCACCTGCCCAGCTTCCCTGGGGAACACGCAGAGCAGACTCAATCTCATGCCTCCCCTTCTCTGTCAGTCCAAGATAACACCCAGCCTCCCCAGCCTGTCATGGCTCCCCATCCTGGCCCCGGTCCCCATCTCTGACCTATACTCCTGCTGTTCTCACCCATGCCTTTGCTGAAATGACCTCTTTTTCCTCATAGGAGGGGACTGGCTCAGCCACATGTGGAGCCAGCAATGGGGTCTATGCATCTCCATTTTAGGACTCTGCTGGGCTGGGACTTGGGTTGCAGGGTGTGGTCACGAGGCAAGGCTTCTCATGACCATCTCTTTTCTTTTTGCTTGGTGAGCTCTTACTCATCCCTCAAAGACTAGCTCCTATGTAGCCCTTCCATTTGCAGATGGGGAAGAGAGGCTAGAGAGGGGGAGGGACTTGGTGCTCAAGGCTGCATAGCCAGCTGAGTGCAGACATGGAACCAAAAAGAAAAAAGGGCTCTGTGCGGGCATTTACTCCATGAAAGCTCTCTCCCTGCTCCTCTGGACAGGGTAAAGTCACAGTAAGGGATAGCCATGCGAGGGCTCTGAGGGAAACAGCAGAAGGACTAGGGACCAGGACAGAGAATGGGGCTAAGTTGGGAGGGCAAAGCCTGAAGGTCCATTGGAGGGGTCCCCAGGCGACCATGTAGCAGGGACACTCAGGCAGGCTAGGGTGGAACCCTGGCTGTAACATGATGTCCAGGTCCAACAGGTACAAGTGGGCTCTCCTGCCCCACTCCTCAGCACCCTGGGTATCCCTGGCCTCAGCCACATACCTTCTGTGCATCTATGCCTGGCCAGCCCACACTCACACCACCACCATGCACCTGTGTCCACCTGCTGTGGACCTGCTCAGCTGTCAGCTATGCTGTAGTCCATGGCAGGTGCTGCAGTGCTCAACTCTCCCATGAAGGGACTAGGGTTGTCCTGAAGATACACTCCCAGGGCCAGCACAGATTAAAACAGCTCTTGCCCTGGGCTCACTTATCAGTTGCTCCCAAGCTGGCTGTAACAGGCCAGACTAGAGTCTGAGACTTCAAGTCATCACTCCTGGCACCCAGACATCAGCACCCATCATGGAAGAGCTAACTCAAGGGCCCACAGCTTCCTGCAGGCTCCTGCAGGAGCCCCAGGCTCATACCACCCACAAGCAGAATCAAGAGCTAACTAGCACCAGTCTACAGTTAGCAAGCTTGGAGCTGACTGCTGCACAGCAAGAGCTGACAAGACACAAGCTGGGCATGGTAGCTGGGCATGGTAGGTATAATCCCAACACTTGGAGGTTGAGACAGGAGGATATTGTGTTCAGGCTCAGCCTGGCCAACTTAGTGTGACCTTTTCTGAAAATAAAAAAACCTGGGCCGGGAGCATAGCTCAGTGGCACAGTGCCTGCCTGGCAAGTATGAGGTCTTGAGTTCAATTCCAGTACAAAAAAATAAAAAATAAAGAAAGCTCACAGATACTACAAATCTACCTTCTCACCTTTTCCCCGGAGTGACTCCTTTACCACCCCCACACGTGTTGTTCTCTGTGTAATAACAAAAAAATGCATTTTCTACAACACATTAAGATCATAAGATCATTTTTCAGATAACCTAAGTACATGTCCCTGTGTGGGGGACAGCAATCATCACAGAGACTCAGGGTATAGCAACAACTCACTTCCCTTGGGGGGACCATTGAGGAAACTAAAGCCTGCACAAGGCCAAACAGTGAGACAGGGTAGAGCTGGACTCAGCCTCAGACTGGAGCCCACCCCCACCCCACCCCCGCCAACCCAGCTTACTCCCAGAACTCGATGACAGGGGACGTGAAGTTGGTGGGGCTCGTTGTGACCCACAGGCTCTTATTCCTACGAAGTGTGTCCTCCAGGCACTTTGGCGTGTTCCAACTTTGGTTGCAGTGAGCCCAGGGCAGCTCCCGCTGGAAGGACTGGAACAGGTAGTAGGTGGCCCAGGCCAGGATGACGATGTAGTACACGTTCAGCAGCGACACAATCACAATGGACGCATAGCCAATGCCTGTAGGCCAGATAAGCACATGTCAGCTGGGGCAGGATGATACTCCTGGCCTGGGCCAGGGGGGCTTTGCCAGTAGCCAACAGGTGTCTGTGGGACAAATGGAAGACTGGGTGCAGGGACACATGTAGGACAGAGAATGGGATGGGTGGTCAGCCAGCATGCAGCTGGAAGGACTCAGATGGACACATATGATAGGCTGATGGATAAATGCACAACAGAGGGGAGGACAGGTGAAGGGATGAGTGAACAGGTGATAGAGGGATTGGCAAACTAAGGAACAAATATCACAGGTGGCTGGTGGATGAGCATATGAAAAACATAAGTGGGTGGGAGAATGAATGGGTGGGTTGGTGGGTGAAGAGAATGGTAGACAGGTAAACAGATGGGCAGGCAGATGGATAGACATATGTGGATGTCTAGATGGGTGGGCAGATAGGAGAACAGACAAATGGATGTGTGCTGGGTGGATATGCACTTTGTTGCCGGAGGGTGTGTGTACTTGGTTAGGATCTAGGTGGTGGATGAATGGTAGATAAGCAAGTAGATAAGAAGGTGACTGGTAGATGGGTAGGCAGTATAATTTACTGCAGTGAAATGAATGGATGATGGATGAGTGGGTGGGGGAGTGGATGGGTGCATTCATAAGGGACTCCCTCATATCCCATTCTTCTTAATTAAATTTAAACAGTAATTATCTGAGTGCATATTTAGAGCCAAGCATGGGACTCTGCACAACCAAACTGTGGTGCTAAGTACATTTAGCACTTAGATACAGTCATGCCACTTTATGTGCACAGCAGCCCTAACAAGTGCACCACTGTGCTTAATAAGTGAGGAAACTGAGATACAGAGTGACATTTCCAAGGCTACCTGACTATGGAGGGCAAGACATGGGACTTGACCCCAGGCAGAAGCCACCTGGCCCAAGGTCCCGGGGGAGGCATTGCCCTGAGCCAGGCACCACGCACCCTGCCCTGTCCTCCATGACCCTGCCCTGTGCAGCGCTACAGCAGGTGCCTTGGCCTCAGCCATCCCTGAGTATGAGCTCACCAGAGAAGAGAGGGCAGATCTTCTCCCAGCAGGTGATGCCACCCTCAGAGGTGTACTGGCCAATGATGACCTCCAAGAAGAAGACGGGCAGGCCACTCCCGAACAGGAAGATGAAGTAGGGGATGAGGAACGCACCTGAGGACATGTGGAACAAGGTGAGGTGTGAGGAGTACTGTGGCCCTACTGTCACTTCCTCCCGGGGACTCCACTTCTGACCTGCCAGGTCCCTGGTCACCTGCAGAGCCTTTAAGCTGTGGCTATGCCCCCTGCCACCTCCTTCAGCAACACCATCTCAGAGGCCACTGCCCAGCATGGTGAGCCCTCTGTAGGCACCCTACCGGCACTTACTAATAGGCTTAGGGGGTCTGGAAACCCTGGAAAACCATGGGCACTGGGCCTGGGGTGTGTGCTCTGCCCCTCACAGGGGGCTCCTAAAGCCCTCCCAGGGCAGCCCCCTAGGGCTAGGATCCCCAGAGATTAAGAGACTGGGTTGTAGTGGTCAGTCCCCACTACTTCTGCAGCCTGGAAGGGCACTGCCCAGAGCCCTCTCAGGCAAAGCACAAAAAGCTCAAGACCTCCACATCTCACAGATGAAGACCTACAACTTAATGTGTCTCACTGTGCATCTTCTGCCTTGACGCCTCTGTATTACAACAACTGATGCTGGCATCCCATTTATGGGGTACAAAGAAGCCAGCTGTGTGCACGGTGTTTGGTGACATCAGAAAATCCTCCAAGTCAGGAGGTGCAGTGGGCTGTTGGGAGGGAAACAGGGCCCTGCTCACCTCCACCATTTTTGTAGCAGAGGTACGGGAAACGCCAGACATTGCCCAAGCCCACGAAGCCACCTGCCACAGACAGCACAAAGTCGATCTTGCTGGCCCACTTCTCACGCTGGGGTGGCTTGCCCTCCGCCTCGTCCTCAGGCCGCGTGCCTGGGCTCTTGCCCGGTGACGGCTTCAGGATGTCCTTGTGGAAGTCCTTCAGGCACAGCAGCTTCTCCTTGGTGGCCATGGCTGTGGCTCCTGCAGGGACAGGGACAGCAGAGCACTGTGGGACTTGGAAACTGGGTGTCCCTTCTTCTAGCGCATGCCACATCAGTCACTCCAAAGAGTGAGCCACAGCACCCCCCCCCCCATGGAGCCATCATGTCCTACAAAACCCAGCAGCCCAGGCAGACCCAGCACTTGCCACAAAACAGCTGCGTGCTGCTGCCAGACACAGACAAACTTGACTTTCTGAGTCCTAGCACTCTGGAGGCTGAGGAGAAGGACTATGAACTCTAGGCTAGCTGGGGTTACACAGTGAGACTGTTTCAAAAAGAACTGAAAATTAATATTTTTTTTTTTTAAAAGACCACTTCAGTGTCACTAAGGCTTCAAGCCTGCCTACAGGGATTGTCTATTTGTGAATACCAGGATGTACCTCAGGACTCAGACCAGGAAATGGGGCTCCCACGGAGGACAGGAATGACACCTGTACAGCATGCTTGTGATGTAGGAATAGTCACATGTCCACAGCAGAAGGCACACCGTGCTTTACCAGAGAAGCCCAAGAAGTCCAAGCATCACCCTGCAGTTCAGTGGCAGCCCTTCCTGGCATGGGCAAGAGGGAGGCCCTGGGCATCTCCATCCACCTGTCTGTCCATCTGTCCACCCCACTGGCCATCAGGGCCTGACTCCCAGAGGGCAGAAATTATGCAAGTTGGGGGCTCAGGCCGAAGGGGCCATAGCTGCCCTCCTCTTGGCTTTGGCCTTCAGCTCCACAGGCTGATATGGTGATAACCAAGGTGGCTGCCTCAGCACCACACAACCCTGGTAACGACTTATCGGCTTCTTGATTCTAATTAGTGACTGAAGGCCAGGTGTCATAGCACATGCCGCTCATCCTAGCCCTGTGGGAGGCTGAGGCCAGCCCAGCCTGGGCAACTTAGCGAGACCCTATCTCAAAAAAAAAGTAAAATAATAGTTGGAGATACAGCTCAGTACAAAGACCCTGGGTTCAATCTCTAGTATGAAGAAAGAGAAAGAAAGAAAGAAAGAAAGAAAGAAAGAAAGAAAGAAAGAAAGAAAGAAAGAAAGAAAGAAAGAAAGAACAAACACTGAAATATCAGACTTCAGAGAAAAGTGACACTGTCAAGGGTCTCTGGCACCTAGAAAGGTCGGGGGCCCTATTCCTCTTAGTAATCAGAGGCAAGCTCAATCATGAAGACAATGCCAGTACACTTTCTCAGGGCAACATAAACTCCTAGGCCACAGAAGAGGCAGGGAGTGGGACGGGGAGGACAAGGACCCATCACACAGCCATGCTCCAGGGGCCTAGTGCTGTGCTGGGTGCGAGGGCAGCCAGCAGATATTGCTGGACAGGTGAACCCAAGTGGCCCCTGCCCCAGCTCCTCTGCTGTGCACACACACAGTGAACACCAGCCTTAGAGTCTTAGACCCTGGGGTGGACAGGGACAGGGACACGTGGCCAGACGGGTGCCTGGACCTGGGGGTGGACAGGGACGTGCAGCCAGGTCCCAGGGGCTGCGTCAAGGGGCAGCAGCACAAAAGCACAACGCTGTGTTTCCCCCACGCCTCCTTCCTCTCTTTGCTCGGGTGGGGACCCCAATTGTTTCACTGTCTGGCGGGGAGCAGACAGAGGCTTCCTGGAGCCCAGAGCCCTTCCTCTGCCTGGCGGGGCATCCGCACGCCTTTCTCTCCCGGCTCCCGCGGGGCCAGAAGGCTCCGCAGCCCGCGCCACTGCAAAAATAGCCTAGCCATAGCATTGTTTCAGAGAGAACCTGCGCCCCCTGATGCTTATCAGGCGGGCAGCATTGTGGCAGCAGGGTGGGCACATAATTGGAGGATGTGGGACGCGTGCAGGAACAGCCCAAGGTGGCCAGACCCACCCTTCTGGATGCTGCCTTGACTTGGAGGCTGTGGGGACATCCCAAGGTCAGCCTGGCTTCTTAGCCAGCACCATGGGGAGGGTATTGAAGTGCCAGCACCATGGGGAGGGTATTGAAGTGCCCAACCACATAGCCAGATGGACTAGAAAGGCCCAGCCTGCTTGGGGTGGGGGGAGCACCCAAAGGTCCTGCTCTGCCCACTATGGGCACTCACAAGAACCCTCAGGAAATGTGGGAATTACCTCTGGAGCTCCCTAAGACCTCATACTATACACTCTAGTGTCCTATAAAACAAGGACTGGGAGTGACAGTGCATAACTGTAACCCCAGCACTTAGGAAGCTGAGGCAGGAGGATCCCTGTGAGTTTCAGGACAGCCTGGGCTACATAGTGAGTTGAAGGCTAGCCTGGACTACATGGTAAGACTTTGTCTAAAAACAAAGAAATAAAATATGGCCCCCACCTATGGCCTGCTTGCTCCAGCCAGGGCAGGATGGCTGGCCCCCTTGTTTCCTAGGAACCTGGGAGGCCCTTCAGAGTTTATAGCTGCTGTTAAGGGCACAGGGCTCGGGGCCATCTCTGTCCCTGAAGGGTCACGTGCGTAGGGCCTCAGTCCCTTAAAGTCAATGTTCCCTTCAGGTGCTCTCCAATCTCCCACAACCACCTGGGAAGATCTGGTATCTGTGGGTTTCCACACGCACCCTACTCCTCATCACCATGGCAACCTGGCCACCCATTTGCCCCTATGCAGCTACTTAAGGTAACAGGGGAATAAAGTAGGATCAGAACCACCCCATGGCCCCCAAACTATCTCAGTCCCTGCTGCTGGCCCCAACCCTTATGCCAAGGCCTCTTCCCAGCTACTGACCTTAGGCACCTGGCTCAGCAAATCTGGTCCCCAACACCAGCTGCATCACGGGGTGATGAGGGTCACATGAAGGGTGCATGGGGCTGCCTGGATAGCGAGTGGCATGCAGCAGGCCTGCTGTCCCTGCCATCTCCAAGACTGTAATTACCACAGTCCTGCTGAGAGGGAGGCTGTGGGCAGAGGCCCTGTGACACCTACACCTCTTGATGGCATATTTGCAGCGGCCCTGCTAGGCCAGTGGCCCCCACCAGGGGCCGCCCGAGGGGCCAGAAAGTCACAGGGTCCCACCACGCCAGGGTTGCACCCTGCTGTCCCTGCAGACATGACCTGTTTTCCTTGGCATGGGGCCCAGGGTTACTTTGCAGTGGCTGACAGCTATAATTCCCCATTTTAAGAGCTTCCTCTTCAGTCACTACAGCCCAGCGATTAGGGGGACATTGGGTAAAGAAGCCCTGGCAGAACCTGCTTTATTGCCCAGCTGGAAATGCTTACTTCTTTGCTCCCAGCCGACAGCCAGATCCAGCCATGCCTGAAGGCTGGCCTGCATGCAGATCTGGCAAGTCTTGGCACAAATATGGCCCCATTCAACAGACAGCAGCAAGGCTGTGAGCTTCTTGTAAGGCATTCCTTTTCTCCCCACCAGTTTTAAAGCACCACCTTTTTTTTTTGAACCAGGGATTGAACTCAAGCCCTTGTGCTTGCCAGGGAAGCACTTATTCTACTGAGCCATCTCCCTGGCCCCGAGCACCACATTTTTTGGACAGGGTTGGTGATACAGGCACTCAGGAGGCTGTGGTAGGAAGATTACAAGTTTGAGGCCAGCCTGAGCTACATAGAAAGACCTAGACCAGCCTGGACTACAAAATGAGACTTAATTTTAAAGATAAGACAAAACAAAACAAAAAAAAAAAGCAGGAGGCTTTTGGGTATAGTACACTGGGGTGAAGTAGTTATAAACTATTTCCTACTTGTTCACCAAACTCTCAGATTAGGGAGGAAACTTTGCCTTCTTCTTCTTCTTCTTCTTTTTTTTTTTTTTTTTTTTTTTTTTTTTTTCTTTTTACAGTGCTGAGATCAAAGCCAGGGCTGTGCCAGAGATCCTGGAGGAGGAGGTGTAGCTTGGGGCCTGTGATACCCACCTCCCTCAGTGCCCTGGAGGTAAAAGCAGGACCCTGGGGAACCTGAGACCTCACTGCCTCAGTCAGCCTGCCCATCCTTGGCACCTGCCCCCCCAAATCTTCACCAACCCTGCAGTGGGGTGAGGGCTGTGGCAGGAGGGCTGGGTAAGTATGCCCTCCACACCCAGCACCCACCCACTCCACAGCCTGAGAGGCTGAGCAAATGATGTCTCTGTGCCTTGCTTTTCTTGTCTGGTGAAATCTGGAGGTGAGGGCTGGCCAAACAGCTCGGCAGATTAAAGCACCTGCAGGCAGGCACAGAGGCCAGGAGTTCGATCCCCAGGCCTGCTGTGCAGGCCCCACCCCTGAGGCGTGCTGAGATAGAAACTAAGACTGGGTGTGGTGTCGTGCGCCTGTAATCCCAGCTCTTGGGAGGCTGTAAACTGGAGAATCACTACGAGTCCGATCTAGTAGTGAGACCCTGAACACCCTGTAGACCCTTCCCTAAAATACAGAAAAAAAAGAAAAGAAATCTGGAGGTGAAAAGTCATACTCATCCTATCGGGATCAACTCAGGGCACAAAGGGCAAGTGCCTGGCTCTGGGGACAATGGCCACACACACACACCTGCATCTCTCAACATGTGTGGCAGGTGCTGTGCAGGGCTAAAGAGATGGCTCGAGGCCAGAACCAGGTTTGGGTTGTGTATGAGGAGCCAGACTGGGGGGCCTGGCCCCGTGTGCCCTGCCTGTAGTTAGTGACAAGGCCCTGCACACTGGAAATGTGAGGCCATGAACTCTAGATGGCCTTGCCTGGCAGGAAGGTGCTGAGCACAGGAGGGCTCACACACGGCATTCGGCGTCCTCCCCACACCATGTTGTGCCACCCTGAGCACCCAGGACAGACAGGGCCCCGTGCAGAGCTTCAGGCCTTCCCAGCTGACTCTCCTCAGGCGCTGCCCACCCCCTTTCTGCAACCAAGCCTAAGATGATATCACTCACCAAGGTCACATTGCCAGTCAAACCCCTGAAAAGGGAACAGCTCCTAGGTCTGTTCCAGCCTCCAACATCCTCCTTCTTGACTCCTTGAGGTGCTACCTGCATCTCTAATGAGCAATCTACTCAGTCAGGCCAGTGGGCACAGGGGTCCAGGCTCAGAGGAGTGGGCCAGGAACAGGGACACCATGGGACTGGGAGGCGGCCACAGGAAGGGTGATGCTATGCACAGGCTGTGTTTGGTGGGCCAGAGCAGCTCCTGTGTCCCCAGAAGGGCAGGGCCATCTGTGATGTCCAACCTGCATGCTCCTGGGTGCCACCAGGGCCCCGAGTATTCAATAGGTACTGCTGGATAAGCATAGCAAGCTCAGCACTGAGCATCAGCCTAGCATGCAAGGGCCTGGGCTCCATCCAGCTCCAGAAGAAGGAAAAAAAAAAAAAAAAAATCAAAGCTTTTTTCTGTCATAGAAAGTAAACGTTCAAAAGATTTAATCATTTAATGGGATCACGTGGTCCATATCCTTTAGCCATCTGTTCTGAGAAAAGGCTAACTCAAGTGTAACAGCCCAAGGCCTCCTGGGGCCTGGCGGGCAAAGGCCAGGTGCCCAGGAAAGAGTTGGGGAGCATAGAGGGGGCAGCTTAAAGCTGCCCAGGCTGGAGTCCACCTGGGGCCAGATCCTGAACACATACATACGCAAGAACTCTAGGGCACAGGCATGCACATACACACACCTCCCCCCCCCTTATGGTGTTCTCAATATCATGGGGGCTAGATCACAGGGTATAGGGAGGAGGAGGTGTGTGCTTTGAATATGCCAGCCTGTGGCCAGCCCCCGAGTGCCTGTGAGGTTGCCAGGAAGCTGGGCATAGTCTTGGCTGAAACAAAGCTGAAAACAATGGGGGACATTCTGGTACGGATGACAGTGAGGCCCATAGGGTGTGACTTTAGCGGCCACCTTAGGGACAGGGGACAAGCTGTATCTACCTAGGCAAAGTGTTCCATCTGCTGGCCTGACTGCTCCAGAGCACAGTCTGTCCACATGAAGACCCTGCTACTGCCTGCTCAGCCCCGGGCCACAATCCTCCCTGTGCCTGTGCTGCTTCATCTGCTATCACTTGGTAAGGGCACACAGGGGTGTGCGTGTGTGTGTGTGTGTGTGTGTGTGTGTGTGTGTGGCCTGACTGCCCAGTGATCTCAGGCACCAGGCAACTTCCAGGCAGGAGCCCCCTGGGCTGCACTAGCCAGAGGCAGTGGGTGAGCAGAGTTCACAGCCTGTCCTCTGGGAAGTGCCAGGTAGGAGCACAGTATGGGTCACATCCAGCGCCCCACAGTCACCCCTTATAAATTCAAGGCCTAGACAGGGATCCCGATTATTCAATCCCCTCCTGAGGAGCCAGGTCCTGACTGAAGGCCCTAGAGATTCATACAGGCAGTGGAGAAGACGCAGCAAACAGGATGCAGGAGGCCCGGGCTGTGCAACCACAGCTGGGAGCCTGGGCTTCTGACCGTAGAGCTGTGTGTGGCAGAGTTCTGGGGGAGCAGCGCTGAGAGCTGGAGATCCCCACAGTCTCACATGGTCCAGGCAGCAAGGGGCCACTCTCCAAGGCAGGGAACACAGATGATGGGGCAAGAGCCTCCACTGTCACACATAGGCCAGGTGCCTACCAGGCAGAAGTCACCATCCTACCCTGCAAATGCTGAAGTAACACAAGGACACTGAATCAGAGATAAGTTGGCTAGGAGAGATGGGGACAGAAACGGTCAGGCTGCCTGAGGGCAAATGCAGGCCACCTCCACCATGAGGTCACAGTCACTGTCACCCAGGTGACAGTGACATGCTCTGGGAGCCTAGGCTGTAGGCTCTCATCCCTGGTTGTTGGGCTGTGAGAGCTCCAAGCGAGGTCCTCCCTCCCAAAGGGCGAGGGTGAGTCAGCAGCACTTCAGGCATCAACTATGTCACTTTCCTGACACCCCGGAAGTGGGCAGGCGCGAGGGCACTTCCTGGACAGCCCCCTGCAGTGCAGTGTCTGCCCCACTTCCCCTTTCATGTTGAGAACCCAGAGCACCTTGGGGGCTCAAAAATCAAGGGGAAAGGACTCCCTCACCCCATGACACCACCATTCAGGGTATGGTGTCATGTCCACTGCTGTAACCAGGCTCTGTGGAACCAGCCAGGCCACCCCCCTCATCTGGCACTGCCCCTGCTTGTCAACAGCCTTTCTCTCTGGTGCAGCGGGTTCCTCTTTCTCTCAGTCAGGAAAGGCCCCTTCCTTCCTCACCACACCCTTACCTCACCCTGGCTCAGGGCAGCTCCATTACACAGTGCCAGGACCGAGTGGCCGGGATGACATGACGGTGTCGCAGCATACCCGTCGCAGCTGTTCCGGGGCCCGGGCTCCTCCCCTCACTAGCCGCCCCAAGTGAGCTGTGCATCCTCCCCCAGCCCGGTCACAGCCATCCTCCACTGTCAGCTGCACCTGGCACAGAACTCACACATCAAAGTCCACTAGGCATCTGGGACCCAGGACTCCAGCTGCCACCGACTGAGCCAAGGAGTGGCTGGGATGCGTGGCCCTGGACACAGTGCCCCCACAAAGGCCCAAGTTCTGCCAGGTTTCTCTCTCTAAGATGACCCCAGATCTTTAGGGGTTTGGCATCCACTGCCCAGACTGCTCCCTGGATGTCTCCTGAGAGTGCCACAGGCCAGTGCCCAGACCCACACATAGTCAGGCTCGGGCTGCAACAGATAACACAGGTCCTGACACAAGACACCCAGTAGATTAGGAGGAACCATGCTTCACCAGGGGGAAACTGAGGCTGGAAATGGGGAGGGACTCTGAAGAGAAAGTTTGCTTCATACCTGGGGACAGGGTATCTGACTCTCTGCATGGGCCACCCCAGCATTTCCACCTGCCCAGGCTGAGCTGGGACATAGGGCATGGTCACCCAGCCTGTCACACAGCATCAGAGGAGTAGCCACACCGTCTCAGGTGCCCAGACCTCCTCTCCACCATGTTGCTCATACAGACCCCAATAGCTGTTGGCCAGCTAGAGACATTCTAAATTCTCCACCTGGAACCCAAGCTCACCACACCCTCTGTCCTGTCCTCGGTGTCTGGCACCAGGTTCCTCCTCTGCCTGGTGTGAGGTCCCAGGCTCCTCATCCTCCCTGGCATTACCTTCATAGTCCAGCTTTGTGCCAAGTTCTGTGGCCTGGTCCTCGAGCTGCATCCCCCTTCCTTCGCACACACCATTCAGCAAGCACTTGGCAACCTGAGCAAGGTTCTGAATTCTCCATCTGGAAACGTCCCTGTGACCCGGAGGAATCTGGCATGTGGTAAGACCTGTGGACTTCGTGTCGCCTCTGCATAGGGGCTGGGACTTGTCAACCCTTTGGAAACCTGGCTTCAGGAGACTAGGAGAGGCATGAAGACTGCACATGAACCTGACTCTGGAGTACCTGGTGGCACCTAGGTATCTGTGTACTCTCCACTGCAGCCTCACTTCCCATTTCCCATGGAGTAGCCACCTGAACACCCCTCATGGGTCACCAGGCTAAACCACTGCAAGCACCACAGGGCAGGTACCACCAGGACCCAACCAATGCAATGGAGAAATCAAGGCCAAGGTGTCTAGGCACAAGGTGATGGAGGAGAGGGGACACAGATAGTCCCAGGGCAGTGAGGACCTGGCCACAGCTGCCCAGGGTGGGAGAGACACCTTTCCCTGAAGCAGGATATGGGTGGTGCCACTAGCTCCCCAGCAGGGACCAATGACAAGAGAAGGCCCCAGATGCCACACAGTCAGGTCCCAATTGTCCACACCCACACACAGCATATCCCAGGTGAGGACGCCCTTTTCTATGTACCTAGGTTTCTTCAACTACTACATGGGAACAATAACAGCACCTGCATGGTGGCAGTGTGACAGGGTGAGCGACATTATTGCCCTCAGGAATGGGGACAAATCAGAAACAAGTTCTGTTAAGGTAAACTCCAAGGACAAGGCCTGCTGGGCATTTCCTGAAGGTAGAGAGTAGCCAGAAGACTTGGATCAGATGCTCTTAAGCCCAGCCTGCAGCTTGGAGTATCCCCCAGCCCTGCCTCTCCGTGACTCCGACCCTGACTGAGGAGGAGGGTGAGGGTGGGAACAAGGGATATGGGGACACCTCCTGTGGTCCGGGTGCCTTGAGGAGCCTTGTCTGCGCCTGGCCTGCATAGCGGCACCTGATAGGCACAGGCTGGGAGACAAAGGCTGTGCCATGAGGCACGTGCATCAGAAAGACCACCACTGCAGCCCTGATGCCCCATAAGGCTCTAACAGGCACCCAGCCCCCCCTGAATCCCCAGGTTGCTGACAGCTCCCCAGCAACTCTGGGCCAGTGCCTTCATCCCATGCTGCCAAGTGAGCCAGGGAGCCTGCTGTGTGCCTCACTTTTCTCTTCTGTCAAACATGGATACAACAAAAGCACCACTTCCTATGGTGCATGGTATACACTGCAAAACCAATTTAGGGTGCCAGGGCTGTGGAGGTGCCCAGGGAGATGACCATTCAAGAGCCCACACTTTCCCCTCCCCCACAGGGCTCCCTGGAAGACCCAGAGCTGCTCTGACCCACAGCACGGTTCCCAGAAAGGAGGTGCAGCGCAGGTGCCCAGGCCCTGGCTGGGGCTTCCCTCTGGCCACTTCCCTCAGAGACTGGGGTTCCCACAAAATGCAGCTAACCAGAAACCCCCACCTCAAAGGCAAGAGTGGTAAGGTATGTCCAGAAGCCCAGCACTCAAGAAGGCTAAGACAGGAGGGCCAAGAGTTTGAACCTAGTCTGGGAAATTCAGAGAGACTTTGTCTCAAAATAAGAAAATAAAAATGAGGATGAGGAGGAGAGAGAAGAACATTTCCTGGGAGGCTGACTGGGACTTGTCCCTCTAGCCCAACCCTATACTTCCTGCAGGAAGCCAGCAAGGGCTCTGGGGCAGGGCCACCTGTCCTTGAACATTACTGTCACGGCCACTCTGCCTCCATGCTTCCCACGCGAAAGCTGGTGGGGAGGGGTGGTGATATAGCTAGCTGTGTGCCAGGTATGGCCAAGCACCGTGACCCCACTGTGAGGGTTTCCTCCTGTCCTACACCAATCTCCAGAAGTGGCTGCTCATGTCTCCTAACGTTCCAGGTAAGGAGGTCACAGCCATGGCTCTGACTCCACAGCTGCCCTGTGCTGCACTGTGGGACCAACCCAACCCACCCAGGGGTATTGGGTGATAAACCAGAACCCCTCACCAAGATGCTGAAGTCATGGCCTTTGAACCTTAGTTCAGCCCTCAGTCTGACCCAGGAGGAGCAGGAGGAGCAGGGGTGGTGCAGTTGTTTTGTCATTTTGCAAATCACTGGCAAGGATCGGAATCCAAGTGTCAGCCAAGACCATACCTGCACTCTGTTAGCCTCAAATCTGGCAGTTCATACTTGGCACTTGTGTAAGGAAGAACCAGGACAGGTGAGCAGGAGGCCTGTGTGCTCACCAATGCCCACCAGGCTCAGGCGGACCTTCTCACATTCAGCCTGGCTGCGCAGAGGTGACTGAAGTCCAAGGAGGTGGTACTGCAGCTTATCTCACTGGTGGAATCTCAGCTGTCCAGAGGCCCCTCCCTGCCCCAGCCAGTCCCAGGCCCAGCCCATCCACTCAGGCACACCCCCACCCCCAGCCCAGCTGCCACGGAAAAGCCTTCTCCTCCTCCTTCTCCTCCTCCTCCTCCTGGGCCAGGGCACCTGGATTTAGGCCACCTCTATAAATAGGTAAGAAAGCATCCTTTAATTTAATTGACTCACCTATTTATTGGTCACTGTGACCCTTGTGACTGAATTCTACATTAACCCCTCCCACTCCCCCCTCACTCTCAAGTCCCAAGGTCCCAAGTGCACTTCTTCCACCTCCACGCATCCCCTAATCCACCACTTTGAAGTGGGAGAATAGTGACCCCAGGACGTCACCCCAGGGAGAAGGCTCTACTCTAGCCTCTGTGAAGTGGCAGGACCTGAGGAGTCAATGACACCACAGCTGGGGTGAGCATAGCCCTCCCTCCACAGGCTCTCACCTCATGGAGAGTTCCCTAGGGAACTGAAGACAGCAGCCATACACAACTCCCCGCTTTGCTTTCCCGCCATAGGACAGCTCTTAAAGCAAGACCATTTAGTCACACAAAACATAAATCACATGGCCCTTGCATCCTACAAGGTGAGGATGCAGGCCACTAGCAAGCTTCAGGGCCATCTGCACACAGCCATGGTGGCCACAGCCAGACCCCATCTGGCCCCACCCTTTCAGGAGTCCTCTCCTCCTCCTCCCTGTGCCACTGTATGGCTGTCAGCCTGTCCCTGGAGATCTCTGCAACCTCAGGGGCTGGGGTGCAGCTCAGGACAGGCAAGGCAGTGTGGGCAGGGGACCTTGGTGTCCTGATCCCCAGTGTCCTCACTTTCCTCAGGGCTGGATGTGTCAGGGCCACCCAGGTTGCACATCACTGAGACCCCAGGCCAGCAAGGGCCTGGCCACCAAAGGGACAGGAAAAAGAGGTCATGCTCTTGATGCTGAGTTCCAGGTGCCCAGAGATCATCTTGATTTCCCTTCCTGCTTCCCAAAGCTGCCAGCAGTGAAGAGGAATTTTACTTGGTGACCAGAAGGGCCTGAGGGAAGGGAAAAGTCCCACCTCTGCCTGTGGACACATCTAAGCTGCGCCCTTAGGTGCAAGAGGTGACAGGCTGGTGCTGTCTTTCTCAGTGCACAATGTCACTGTATAAATGTGACAAGTCATCCTGCATCCTTTGGGCACAATGATCAGAAGAGGACACAATAATTAGTAATATTCCACCTGTCATCCCAGCGCTTGGGAAGCTGAGGCAGGAAGGTTGCTGCAAGATTCAGGTCAACCTGGGCTACCACATAAGACCATGTCTCAGAAAGAAAAGAAAACCAACTTTCCAAAAACCAAGCCACATCTTCCTTGAGTACCAGTGACTGGCAGCTCCATGGCAGTCCCCTCTGCTCCTCATTTGGTGGGGGTAACTGAGTTAAGCAGGGGCCAGACTTGGAGGGGGGCACAGCCAGGAGGTGGTGGCAGGTAGCCTGCAGCCTGTGTAACCTTGAAGGTATCTAGACTCCTCTGGGTGGCCTTTCCTGAAGGGATGGGCAGGAGGTGAGTGTAGCCCAGTGCTGCACAGGAGCCAGAGCCAGCAGGTGCTAAACAAATGAGAAACAGCAGAGTCCCTCACTCTGACAGTTCCTAGGCACGGGAGGGGTACATTCTAGCCCAGGAGGCAGCACAGGAGGGTATGGGGGTGGGTTGCAGCTTATGTGGGAAGGTGCACCGTCCCAACCAGGAGAACTGAGACCCCAGCCTGCCTTCTGACCCTCCTCCTAGAGACCTTGTCATCTCCCAAGGTGCCCTCACCACCTGGGGACACTCACTAAAGGCAGTTCTAGAGTGAGAGTGAGCAGGTCGACCCAGCAGCCCTGTCCCCATGATGCCACATGTCCCATCTCCCTTGCCTCCCTCACACCTGTGGCCCAATCAGAACCAGACCCGAGGTCCACTGAGCAGCCCTCTGTTGCCTAGAGACAGACAGGTATCAGCTGTTGACAAGTAGTGGTCTGCCACCGGCAGTAGCCACCACACAAGATACAGCACACTGAACACGCTGAAGTCCTCCTGGGCCTGGTACCTGTGTTTGACCTGGCAGCCTGGCCCAGTGTACACAGAGAACCCAGTGAAAGCTGGATACTTGGGAAACGAGAGGGCCACATGCTCTTGGAGCCATACACTGTCACCTTCTGCCTCACAGGCCTGTGAGGTCACCGCACTCCTCCACTTGGACATGATGCAGCCACAGATGTGCCACACCCCCAATTTGTGTCCCTTACTGAGGATGTCACATGGACACAAGTGCCACCTTCCTGCTCCTGGACATACACTCACATGGGTGGTGACCACTTTTTTTTTTTTTTATGAATTTAGTACAGGGTCTACAGGGTCTCCCTACATAGATCGGACTTGTAGTGATCCTCCTGTTTCCAGTCTCCCAAGTGCTGGGATTACAGGTGTGCACCACCACACCCAGTCTCAATCACCTTGCTGTCTCAGCACGCCCCAGGGGTGGGGCTGGCATGGCATTCTGGGGATTGAACCCCCAGCCCCTGTGTTTGCCGAAGCAAGTGCTTAAATCCACCGAGCTATCTAGCTGGCCACAAGTGCCACCTTCCTGCCCCTGGACATACACTCTATGTGGGTGGTGACCACTTTCCGTTATCTGGCCCCAGCCTTACACACAGAGTCCCATCCCCCAGTTAGAAGGGGTACAGGGGCAGGAGCACCATCAGAACCTCTTCTGGTTGCTGGGGCCAAGGTCCAGGTGGCTTGTGGGTGTCACCAAGCTGACCACAGGGTGGGGCTGACTACAGGATGCAGAGACAGAGATCAGCCCTGTAGTGGGTACCTGTTGTCTAGACTCGTCGTCCCTGGGGATGGGAGCAAGGGATGCCTTCTGAGAAGCCCTGCTCTCAGAAGGCATCCGCATCCCAGGTCCTCATGAAACCCTCAGCTCCCCATTATCCCTGAGTGCTGACAAGAGTCCTGAGGACAAGAAGCGTAAGGACCACATATGTGCAAGTGAGGGGTTGTGAGTGCCACCTCTGAAGCTGTGCTAACTCCCTGAGAGGGAATCACCCAGATGTGACAGTGCCCTTGCCCCAGAGTGACCAATAGGCCGCACTTGCTCAGGGGGGCTGTGCACTGACACACACAAAGGCTTTTGTGTTTTCCTCCCTAACCCTCAAAGCTGGAGGGGAGCCCACATGACAATGCAACACACCACAGTGGCGCAGGACTGAGGACCCAGAAACCACTCCAGGCTGCATAGCAAGGCCCAGCAACACCCACAAACCGGGAGCCCAGGTCACAGCCCTTTATACTTCTGACTTGTCTCAGACCAGGAGCTGCTTTCTCAGAGCAGGGAGTGAGGCAATCACATGCTCTGTCCTCAAAGGCCTGCTGTGGGATCCTTGGGTGGTGGTGACACCCCCTTCACACCCACAGACATTATGGAACAGGCATGAAAATTGGGGTGGTTCCTGGGTATTTGTGACGTGGGAGTGTGCATCGGATGCCCAAAGGACAGGTAGCCCCTCGGCAGCCATGCTCACCATGTGCAAGGCCTGGGTTTGAGCCCTCGCAATGAATGGAGTACAGGTGTATCCCTGCTAGGTTAGAGTTGCGGTATCCTGGCACACTGGCACGGAAAGGACCCCGCTCACAGACGCACACGGTATCACCACGCTCTGCTACATGCAGCACGTTGGCCACACTCGCAGTGCTAAGTTGTACCCTTGAAGTTCAGGGCAGAAAGCTGGGGTCGGGTACAGCTCAGTGGGGAGTGCTGCCTGTTGTGAACGGCCTGGGTTCTAACTCCAGCACTGCCAAATGTTAAAACACAGCAAAAAGATCAGGGTGATCTGTCATGTGCTATATTACAATTATACTATAATTAAAAATAGAAAGGGATTAAACCAGAGAGACGTTACAGCCAGTGGATTCTGTCACCAGGGACTAATTAGATAAATAGTTTGCCCAACACATTAGAACTTGGGCCACAGACCGCGCTCCTCCCCCGCAGCTGTGCTGGTGAACGTGGTCTTACCTGCACCAGCAGCACCCCCATTCACCTGCATAGCTGCCTGTAGTCACTGTGTCACTGTGGGGGGTACGGTCAGCTAAGGGGACACCACGCAGTCACAAATCTAAAAAGCCATTGGCCTTTTCAAAAAAATTATCCAAGTCAAGGAACCAACAAACCTTTCTTTTAACCCAGAAGTATGTCATAGAGGCTGAAATCACACTCCCACTGACATCCATGCTGGGGCTCTGTTTCAAAATGAAAATTTTGGCTAGGTGCCCTGCAGCCCCAGACTACACGGGAGGCTGAGGCAGGACTGCTTGAGCTCAGGAGTTAAGGATTGGCTAGGTCATGTGGCAAGACTCCATCTTGAAATACTAAATTTAAAAAAGGAAGGCTTCTCATAACGTGCACTAAATAACACTACCGCTATCTCTGGTGGTGGGAACACAGATGAGCTCCGTTCTCCTTAGACTCTCCAGTGCCTCCTAAATTCTCCTCTTCTGTGGTGCTGCGCTGGACTCTGGAGCCCTGCACACTCCAAGCCCTGCACACCACTCCTGCCCATGCTCACCGCTGAGCTGCACCTAGCCCCTTTCTGCATCTTCTGTATGAACGATGTGCTGCTTTTATAACACAGCAAGCCCTCTTAATCACTGTGTCACCCTGCAGCTGTGCTGGCTGGAGGTGGCAGGTTTGTCACACACACAGAAGTGGGGTATGGGGATCTGGCAACCTCAGCTGTTCCAAAGAAAGGCTGAAGCAAGAGCACCCCAAGTCCAAGCCCAACTTGAGCAACTCAGTGAGAGCAGGGAGCATCTTGAAGCCACCAGGCATCTGGGAGAGCAAAACTAGCCCTTATGTGACCCTTATGTGTCCACACATGAAAGAGGCTACCTCGCTCTCAGACAGCAATGGTGTCCAGTCCCCATTCCCACCCAAGTTCTGTGCCCATGGGGGCCCTCTGTGGGCCTACTTCATAGGCAGGAAAAGTGAGACTGGATAGACTCAGAGACTGAGCTCAAGGTCACCCAGCAGCAGGAGCTGGGGTTGAGGCTATGATGCTACCCTGGGGCTGGAACTCAAACATGGGACCTCCTAGCTCCTGGCTCCTCAAGCCATTAGCCAGCACACATTAAGAGGATCACCTTCAGGAGGAGGGCCACACCTCAGGAGTGACTGGGTCTCATGTGACAGTGTGTGGTCATCCTGGCATCTGCCATGTCTAGGGTGAAGGACTTTGTCAAAGCTGGGCTTGGTGGTACAGGCCTGTTATGCCAGTACCCAGGCTCTAAGGGGTACAGAGGAGGTATGGGAAGTCTCAGCCCCGCAGAAGGCTCCACCTGGAAGTAGATGCACATTCTAGCCACATGGTAGAAGGCACCTCCTGAGGCTTTGGGAGTTCACACTGTATGTTCCAGATCAGAACTCCAGGTTTAACTCCCAAGGGCTATATGGCATTGGAAGAGCCAATCACCTATCTAGGCTTCAGTTTCTCACCTTTGCTGTGCAGGCGGCATCAGTGCCCAGCTCTCAGAGTCTGCAGAGGCTATAGCAGTGCCCAGCCATAGTACCAACAGTGTAAGAGCCACCCCTCCAGCTAAGTGGGTTCTAGAGAAGCCAGCACCCAGACCTCTAGTGACATAGCCCTGACAGGATCTCACTATGTAGTCCAGGATGGCCTCCAACTCACAATGATCCTCCTGCCTCAACTTCCCAGTGCTTGGAAGAGAGACAAGTGACACTACACCCAGGGGCTGTTGTTTTCTAAACACAGGACAACATTGCCCAGAAATGTGGAACACCTAGACTAGGCCTGGAGCTGGGCAGCTGCGCACGCCACATCTTGGTGTTTCCTGAAGCAGGTGGGGATGAAAGGGTGACCTGCCAGGGTTGAAATCAACTACATCAGCTGAAGAGGCCATTAAAGACACCCGTGACCTTGAACTGAAAGCAAACCAAGCAATGCTGTAGGTAATCAGCAAGTTGTGAAGGCTGGAGATTAGATAGCGGACTCCAGGATGCCTGGCTGGGGCCCATAAAACAATGGCTCTACTCTTGCGAAACTCAGCAGGACTGGGTAAAGGGGTGCCCACGCCTGCTCTTGGCCCAGTGATTCAGCAGAAAGCCTTGGGCCTGAGAGTTTCCACAGAACACAGAGGAGAGGGGTGAGTGGGGCTAGGGCCAAGACCAGGAAGTGCACTGAGGCTATAGCCATTCACTGTCCTACGCTGCAAGCACCCCCAATGCTTTCAAGATTTAAAAAATTTCGGAACTGAGTGTGATAGTACACATCATTTGTGATCCCAGCACTCAGGAGGCTGAGGCAGGAGGATCATTCTGAGTTCAAGGCCAGCCAAGCCGAATAAGTAAACAGGCCCACCTTCCCAGAGGGCCATCCCTAAATGCTGAGGGTACGGAGATGTTGCGACTACTCACAGGCAGGAGGCTCCTCAGTGGGGGCTGCGGTTCCGGATCTGGACCTGCACAGAGGAGGGGACACTGTCAGGGGGGTCTGTGGCTGGTGGGGGTGGTATGCACCCACACTCATGCATACCCTCCCTCACATATTGATCTCCAAGTCAGGGTTAGGCAGCCAGGGGCCACCACTCCCCAGGACTGGAGAAGACCTGGCAGGCTCGGGGAATGTGGTGTAGCTCTGCTTTGGGTTTTCATACTCTGTGTTCTGGTTTTCCAAAACCCCTTGGGTGGGGAGGAGTTAGATAAGGCAGGATCCTCTCCTGATTTCCAGAACTTGAAGATGGGCACATGTGGAACTGGCCTTGCAGCCCTGGAGTCTCCATCGCCATGAATAATGGGTCTGGGAGGATGTGGGCCCTGGGTACTGTCCTCCTCCTCAGCCTGCCCTGCTCTGCTTCCCACCTGGGCTGCAGGTGGACACTGCATCAACAGTCCATAGGCACCCGCTACAGCCAGATCCCACAGCTGGCACCAGGAATGAAGGCACTGCTGAGTTCATCCATCCCAGGGGTTGTGCAGCCAGTGACACTAGGTAGGTTGGGAGACAAAGAATTCAGTCCCAAAGGGCACCAAGGAGGGTGGCTCTTGCAGGACAGAGAATGGCACCATGGCCCTCAGAAAGCACTACCCTCCTCCCCCAGTCAGGACCACACTAACCACAGCTGGACAACAGGAACAATGGCCAAGATGCCCTCCAGGCTTTGGAGAGTGCCTCCCATATATGCAACAGAGAACAGTGGAAGAGAAGAGAATGCACAGGGCACAGAGGGACATGGAGTCTGGCAAAGGCGGACCAGCTCATGGCCAAGACTCCACACCTGGATGCAGCTGCACCTGAAGTACTCAGCCTTGGCCTTCTCCTCAGGGTCCTGAGGAGAGGCACTAAGCTTCCTGTTTGCTTAGATTTGAGCTGATTTCTGCCCACAGCAAACCTGCAGGAGCAGCCCCCATGCCAAATAGGACTGGCTTCATCACCTCACTCTCTTCTGGGTCTCCAGACTCAGTGCAGCAGAGGATGTGCACAGCGAGTGCTGGGCTGCAAGGTCACCTGCTGTGTGGTGCCCAGGCAGCCCCATGCCTATGGCCCTCATCTGTCCCAACTGGGTGTGCTTCTCACAGTGCAGTTGGCTCAGAAATGGGATGGGGGGAGCCCGTGAAGGGACGGACCAGCAGCAGCCTGGGGTGGGGCTATAACCAGCTACTGCTGAAACATGGGCACCCCCCCTTACACCTGGTGCCTGCTGGGAACAGGCAGGCATGCACTGGCCATAGCCCCTTGCCATCACCAAAGCCCCCAAATACCATGGGGTATGAAGAGAGTCAGGCACCAGGTCATGGCAGGCGACCTGACCCAGCAGGGAGGAGGGCTCTAACCAAATCTGGGGCAGCCCGCCAAAGCCTCTGCAGCATGCATCCTATATCCTACTTGGCTGCCGTAAAGTCTCCTGTGGCTTTTGGACTGAGGACCGGGAGCAGCAAGAGGCTTCCCCTAGGCAGCCTTTCCAACATGGCACCAGCCCAGGGCCTGGCCCTGCCAGCTCCCAGCCTGGGACTTTGGGGGAGTTACCTGGTCTCAGCCAGGATCGGGGCTTCCACATATAAGATAGGAAGATAATGGCCAGGTACAATGACATATGCCTGCAACCCCAGCACCCAGGAGGCTGAGGCAGGAGGATCGCCTTGAATTCGAGGCCAGCCTCAGCTACACAGCAAGGACTTAGCACAAAATAAAATAAAAGGTAGACTGCTTGTCTAGCATGTATGAGGCCTTGGGCCCCATTGACGCATGAAAAGAGAGACTGTGAGTCTGATTCCAGTCCAGGGCCAGCACTTGTTGTCATCATGACTTCAGTTCATCATCCTGTCATAGCCGCATGATGTGACTAAGCCACTGGGACTTCCTGGACCCAGTTCCCAGGCTTGAAGTCAGGTAACAAAACAAAACATGAGAGAGAGCCCCAGACCGCCCACCCACCCCTGCCTCCACATGGCTGCAAACAAGGTAGGACCTGGAGGTTCTGTCCTGAATGAGTCCTGACAAATCTTTCGGCAGGACGCACATGTCACAGTCATCAAGCAGTAAGATGCAGGGGATAGCACCCAGGTGGCAGATTAGGCCTGGCAACCTCTGTTCCTCTCTGCAGACATATAAGTTTCATGCTCAGAGACACCGAGTTCCCCCAGCTGGTACATGCTGCCCAGGAAGGCAGCAGTGGCCCAGCCCAGACACAAGAGCCCAGTGGAGCGAGGGACTTTGCGGTGACAGGAGAGACTATGTGGTGCCAGGATGGGTGGTCATCAGTTGCTCACCCAGTTGCAAACCCAAGGAAGCAGCACTGTTCCAATCTGAGCACCAGGCAACAGGCACTGTGGGGAGGGGGCAGCAGGCCAAGGCCTGACTTTACCCCCAGTGTGGCAGAAAACTAACGCAAACCCCTGGGGCCAAGCAGGCCCCAGGGGAGCTCTGTAGGTGGGTAGGGAGCCATAAACAGCCTTTCCCATAGCCTGGGGCTTTGTTTTCTCTTTTTTCCTGGTTTTTGTGAGGGGATTTAGTCTTTTTTGTGAGGATTTTCGAGGCAGAGTCTTGGCTCTGTAGCTTCACTGGCCTAGAACTCTCAGATACTCCTGCCTCAGCCTATTATGCTCAGCTTCAGGTCTGCTCTAAAGTACACTTTTCTAGTCAGAGTGGATAAAAAATCCATGTTGTCCCCCAGAACCATGCATCCTGCCTGGCATCCTCAGGGCGCCAGACCCTAATTCTGGAGGCCAACAGGCTGTGTGCAGGCTAACAGGGTTGGGGGGGGGGCTGGTCCTGCAGGTGTCCCTCCTGCACCAGGACCAGACAGCGGGACTCACAAGGTCAGGGACTAGCAGAGTCTGGGGACAGCCCTGACTGTACCTGGCCACCTCACCCTCTGGTGTCCCAGAACTGTGTTGTCTTTCTGCAGTGCTTGAGGTCGAACCTTGGGCTTTCACATTCCATGCAGTAAGTGCCAGCCCCAGGCCCAGACTGCCCACACATTTGCATCACAATCCTCCCTCAGCAGGAGACCAGCACTGTGCTGCTCTGTGCTGTGCTGGGCACCACTGGGAGCCTGTATGGCACTAAGAGCCAAATGCCCACTGCCAGTGGGAGCACTTTCCCTCCTCATACCCCCCGTCAGGCCAGCAAAAGGTCTCAGAACGAGGCACTGAGTACATGCCTGTAATCCCTGCACTCTGGGAGGCTGAGGCAGGAGGACGGCAACATGGAGCTCAGCCTGGACAATTTAACAAGACCCTGTCAAAACAAAAACTTCAAAAGAGCTAAGGATGTAGCTCAGTGCAAAGGCTGATGCCCAGTACTGCAAAAGACAAGAGGACGAAAAGGAGGAAGGAGAAAGGGAAGAGGAGAGGGGGAAAAAAGAGAAGGACGAGGGGGAGGGAAGGGTGGAAGGGAAGTGGAGGAGGGGAAGGAGGGGGAGGGGAAAGAGAAGCACGAGGAAGAAGAGGAAGAGTAGCAGGAACTTATTAGTAGTAAGGAACTTGGGCTCTGGGTAGGGCAGGCTGCTGGGCCCTAGGACTCTGGTCTCCACACACTTTGCACACAGCAGGGTCATTACAGAGCTCAGAGTGCAAACCCTTCCTGACCAGGCAGCGCAAGGCTCCATTAAGAGCAGGCAGAAGGTGCCATGGGAGGAAGCAAGGGCCTGAGAGCTCCATAAGCCTGAGGTTCTCAAATTGGCCAGACTTTGAGAGTGCAGAGGCTCCGAGGCAAGTGTCAGGTCAGGAAGTGTCCGCCACAGAAGTGGTGAACTTGACCTCTTAGCTCTAGAGAGCCACAGAAGACACCTGAGCTGGAGCCGCACATGGAGGCTTGGCAAGGCAGCAACTGCTGGGCAGGGCACTGTCTCTCTGTAGAACCAACAACCAGTGCCATCTAGCGAGGGAAGGACAATCCTTGAAATCACAGCCAGAGCAGCCACAGGGTGGGAGGCAGGATCCCCAGCCCATCCTGTGACCCTCAGCCTGGGACCATCACCTACTGTGCCAGCTCCCTGCCCTGCCAGGGAGCTCCCTCTAGAACCCACTTGGGGACCTGCCCAGCAGTGGTTCAGCCTCACACGTCCCTTCTCACCAGCTGATGCCAGCATCTGGGGTCTTGACCAGGGCCAGAGCAGGACATGGTGACGCACACTGGCCATCCCAGCGTTCAGGAGCTGTGGCACGAGGAGCACAGTAAATTCAAGCCCAGCCTGGGCTACACTGAGACCCATCTCAGAAAACAGCAGCAGAAAAGCACAAGGCCAGGGCTGAGGTATAAGCCACCTGGCATGGGGCTGGGATAGGGTTAGATAGAGGGGTGGGGTGTTTCCTGGCTCCCCCCCAACAACAGGAGGCATCTGCAGTATGGTGATGGCCCTGACGGGATGTTCCACTAGCCCCTAGAAGCATCCACAGGCTCACTAGTGAGAGGGAGTGTGTGGACAGGGTGCTTTAGACAGCCCCACCATCCCCAACAGTTCACTCAGACTCCATGCACCTTGAGTGGAAGGGAGGTAGGAACGGTCACGGGCCACTTACAGCCGAGCTCCTCTCTGTTCCGCCTGACCACAGTATCAGCTTCTTGGGGTCCTGCTCCTGTCCTAGAGCACTGTCCGTCAGCCCCCCAGCTACTGGAGCCCAGAGTGTGTTATCTATCACTGCCTTCCTTGACTGTCGGTACACACTAGGTGCTCAATACACACGCACCATGAGAAGAACAAGTGGGGCTCAGGGTTTAATCCGATTTACCAACCCAAGTCCTGATATCTGGCTCTCCCCTGTAGTCCTGATATCCAGCCTCCTGGAGATGTGTGGGCTGGACCAACCCACCTCTCTGGTGAGTGAGCTCCCCTCTGGGGTGCTGGAAGGACATCAATGCCTCATGCCAGATGCTCAGTAAACAGGGGTTCTCAGCTAGGCACAGGAGCATACCTGAGGGGAGTCTTAGCTATGAGGAGGCTGAGGCAGGAGGCTCTCTGGAGCCCAGTCTGAGCAACACAGTGACTCCACCTTGAAGAAAAAGGAAAAAATAAAGGTTCCTTCCCAGGGTGCTTCTCTGTTGCCCCCAGGGCAAGTCAATGGCCAGAGGGTATGGAGATTGCCCACAGTTGCCCCACAGGCAGAGCCCATAGAGGTTGCTCCATTCTGACAGAGCCAGGAACACATGGTCTACTGGTGAGAGACCAAGCATAGCCCAAGAACACCGCAACACCACTCTGCTCTGACCACATGACACCCAGCCTGCTAGGCAGGTCTGGAAGAAGCCAGGTCAGGGGATGTCAGAATGGGAATAGGACCCAGATGTGATCACAGGGCTAGGCCTAGGGACCCCTCGAGGACAGAATAGCAGGGTGTGCAGGCCTTTCTGACAGTGCTGAGAGGATCTCTTGTTAGTTTGCAGTTTTATAACACTTGAGGTGTATTATTTATGTGATTAAAAGTAAATGTTCTCGGAGCTGGGGAGATAGCTCAGCAGTCTAAACACCTTCCTGGCAAACACAAGAACCTAGGTTCAATTCCCCAGCACTCATGCTGTGCAGCCGAGCTGGCACCCAAAACTGGATGTGGTGGCCCATGCCTGTAATCCCAGCACTGGGGAGGCTAAGGCAGGAGGATCACTATGAGTCTGAGCTGTGTAGTGAGACCCTGTACCAAATAAATACATAAAAGATTTTTTTTTTTTTTAAATTTAAGTAAATCTTCTCAGCCAGGTATACTGGCACACACCTGCAATCCCAGCACTCAGGAGGCTGAGGCAGGAGGATCATCACTAGTTTAAAGCCAGTCTGGGCTACATAGATCCTGTCTCAAAAAACTGGAACAAATAAGTAAATAAATAAATGTGAGTCTTTTGGCAATTTCTCATGAGTCAACATGCATGCAGCTCCACTCCCAGACAGATGAAAACATGTCTGAAAACAGACTCCTGCTTGCATCAGCAGCTTGACCTGTGAAACTGTCCTGCAGCAACCACACTGCCCCTCACCCTCGGAGTGACCCCAAGAGAGAGTTACCTAGGGTCTCCCCTCCATACACAGCCCGCAATGCTGGCAGATCAGGACCCTACAAGTTTAACAACGTCGCTGGTAATAAAACAGAACAGCTATAATATGTGTACCAAAATCATACATAGGAGTCCTCCTTCCTGCCATTTTCCTCTTAACACTCTAGGCTGCGGGTTTCACTGTGGATAATGAGAGCTGGGACAGCGGGGACAGGAATGGGGACCCCAGGTACCTCATGTTTTATTTTACTTATTTATCTATGTGTGCATTGGGATGAAGCCTGGGGTTGGCCTGCTTGACACTGTGCACACCGTCTAGCACCTCAGTACTTTGTTACAGTCCAGGAAGGTACAGGGGCACACACCTTGCAGTTCCAGTGCTCTGGGGTCAGGGCTAAGGCAGGAGGAACACTGGAGCCAAGGAGCTCAGGCCCAGCCTGGGGAGCAGAGAGAAAACGCCACCTCAATGGGGGGAAAAATTTCCTAACACAAAACTTTTAAGATACATATTCCCAGACTCTAGTCCCACCTCCATTGATTTAAAGTCTACCAGATAATTATTTTTCTTTGAGACCAGGGATGGCTTTGGTTGCCAGGAATAGCCCCCAAACTCCTGGCCACCATCTATCTCCCTACGTCAGCCTCCCCAGTGCTGGGATCACAAAGGCCATGCACAGGTGGGCCACTGTGCCCTGTCCAGATGAATCTAATGCCTGGCCACACTGCTCCCTACCGCGACACCTTTACAGCTTACAGGGCTTGGTTTTGGAACAGAAAAGCGATCCTCACTCTCCATCTGGACTGCTCTAGCGTCCAGATGCAGCTTGAGACCAGGTGGAGTGGGAGGTGACCCCATAGCCCTGTCAGTAACGCTCTGAAGGCCCAGGACGGGTTCCAGCGAGGCCGCAGCTGGGACTTAATGGCCTGTGTACCTGTTAAACAGCATGTTCAGGCCGCGCCCCGTGTTTACAGAAAGCGCTCAGGGCAGGACTCACTGGCACAGAATGCGCTCCGTGCCCTGCCCACCAGCCACCCCGGATCTCCTGGAGCCTTGCCCAGTTCCTCACTCAGCACCAGGCTCTCTCGGGTGCCCCCAGGCTCCTGGCTTCTACAGCTTCTGCCCTGCTGTCCCTAAACCTTGTGGAATCCTATTTCTATCCCTGCTGCCCTCCAGATAAAACCCAAGCCACTTACCCAGCACCCACAGCCCCACCATCTCGCTCCTGGCAAAGCCTGCCCAGAACTAGCAGGGACCCAGGGGACATGTTCTATAAACATACTCGGCCACTCTATGCCATGGTGTCTTGGCACCTACTATGCCCCAACCAGGTAAGCGAGCCATCCTGGCCGACCACACAAGACAGTAGCACCGACACAGCCTGCCCTCAGAAGCCATGCTGCTCAACAACAACATGCTGGGTCTCCAAGTCTCCCTGTCAGCACAGTCTCTCTCCTACAGCCCTCACCCCAGCCATGAGCTCCTGGACAGCCGAGCTTCTACCCTAACTCCAACACCACACAGAGCTGCCTCAGCAGAGGTTCCATCACCAGCTAAGCTGCAGATGGAACCTCCTTCTCTCCTGAAGGCCACCTCAGGGCTTGCAGACGCAGCCTGCCACTGAACCCACAGATCTGAGCCCTGGCTCAGGCAACCATGTGAACACTGGACACAGGCACACTAGTTTCAAGCGTCTGCCTGTGTTGGGCCCTCCAGCAGAATGGGTGCTCTGAGCTGCCACAAAGGACACCCCAGCTACTACCCAGGTCCTGGGGGCAGTACTAGGCACATTCTCAAGAGTCCCTACTACAGCTGACTTCAGCCCTCCTACACTGGAATGCACCCAGTGACCACAGTTGCCATGTAACTGGGACCTCTGGAGGGACTGTGAAAGGCTCCCATTCCTGGGACAGACAAGGCCTGGACACATGGGGGTTGAATAGTCCTTTCTAGGCTCTAGTCCAAACCCACGTACCCCCAGAAATCAGTAACCAAACTTCCCAAGTCCAAATTTACTGCTTGTTGAGGGAGCTGCCCATACCCCGCTAAGTCTTCTAGGAGGCCCTCAGTCAGCCCATCTGTAAAATGGGTGGCACTGCCTCAGGCTAAGCAACTCTGCCAAGCAGCTGCAGCTGGGGAGGACACAGAGGCTGACTGCCACTGTGGGGTGAGGTGCAGGGTATTTCAAAGGACAAAGGTTTGGTGCTGCACCTGACCCTTGCCACATTCCACAGTGACCTGGGGCCGCGTGATGTCCTCTAATCGGAGCCCACAGCCCCACCGGCTTTACAGCTTACCACGGCTTAGGCAGCCTGGCTCAATCCTCTCCAGCGCACAGCAGGGGGGCAGCGTCCTCACTGCCTGGGGAATCACCCAAGGTCACAGTCCTCCCCAGCCCACTGACATACCCTGCCCATCCTAAGGATGACAAAACTGAGCCCAAAAGGGATGTCCATGGCCAACAGGGGTGCATCCAGGTCTAAGGCGACCTCCAACCATCCTACCAGCTCCCTAGAGTCACAGTTTCCTGAGGTGCCCGCAGTACATCCTTGCACGCCCCTGCACGCCCCACCCCTCGGCTCGTGCCACCCCGCACCGCAATGACTCCCTGCGATGACTCCCTGGTCGCGGGCAGGCGGGCAGGCGGTTGCTAAGCGCTTACCCGCTCGCTCTCATAAAAATAAACTCCTTCTGGCTACAGACGCTGGACCAGATCCCCTCCCTTCTAGCCAACAAAAAAATGTTTTAATTTGAAAAAGATCTCCTCGGTGACATTTCTGTGCTCCTTGGCGATGCCAACTCGGGGCGCTGTGCTCATGTACACTTCAGGCCCGCAGACCCCCGATCACGGCCACCACGTCCTCCACCTCCCGGATAGGGGCCGGCCGGAGGTGGCACTGGAGGCCGGGCAGGACTAAAATAGCCAGGCCCGGCTGCCTACCACCCGGCGACAGTGCCCAGCACACCGGTGTCAGTACTCGACACACCCCGGCGATGGTCCCCGGGCCCAACGCTGCCCGGGGAATACGCGAACGTCCGCTCCGGGACTGCGGGAGTCCTGTCCCGGGCGCGCCCCTTCCCTGTCCCCGCGCCTCCGTGGCCACCCCGACCACCTGTCCCCGAGGCGAGGCCGCCTGCCACCCGCCACCCGCTCCGCACCGGACGGCGTCCGGACACAACGGCTCGGGGACACACGTGCACGCGGCAGACACAGCGCCACGCGCTCGGCCTTGGGCTCGGCCACACGGCGCCCGCCGGCGGACGTGAGCGCGAGACTGGGGACCCAGGCACCCCGGGAGCCGGGCCCAACCATGCCGCCCCCACCCGCCGGACCAGGCCTGCGCCCCGGCCACCGCGACCCCCGCCAGCGAAAGGTCCCGCCCGGGCTTACCTGGGCGTGCGTGTGCGGCTCCCCCAGACCGAGCTGCCAGCCTACCAGAACCAGAACTCCGGGCTCGGGGCGCGGGCGCGAGCTGGCGACGCGGAGCGGGTGGCGGGCGACTACTGCGTCCCGGCCTCGCGCGGCTGTTGTCTGAGCAGGCGGCTCTGCAGCGCCCATCCTGCCGGGTGGAAAAATACCGGCGGGGCGGGGCAGTGGGGCGGGGCCTGGGAGGGGCCCGGTGTGGGGGCGGAGTCTGATCCGAGTGGGGCGGGGCCAAGAGGGCGAGGGCGGGGTGAGGCGGGGCCCGAGCTACAGCTCCGCCCATGAGCCTCGCACCGGCGCGCTCACCCGGCCCGGGAGCACAAAGACCCGGCTAGTAAAGCTTGTTACCTCGTGTCAGCGCTGACGCCTCGCGGCAACTATCTCTGAACACTGCTACTTCCCACTGGGCTCTGGGGAGAACCGAGCAGCCTCCCCAATGCCTTGGGCAGTGCCTCCTGGGATTCTACTTGAAAGCCAGTGTGGGCACGTTGGCCGGTGGCGTCCAGAGCCTTGGACTCCCCGCGGTCTGCAACAGACAAACCAACCAACCTTATCCCGGGGATGTAAGCCCGGGGTGCTTCGCCAGGGGGGCGCAGGCGCCCCGGCCCCCACCCTTGCGGGTCCCCCCCGCCCCATGAACAGGGCTCAGGCTCCCTGGGCATGTGGGCCTTGCAAATCAAAGCAGAAAGGCCAAAGACCCAAGAGTGGTTCCAGGGTGACCCTTGCACCTGGACTTCCCAGCCCAGGGCAAGTAGTAAGGGGTAAGGTGGAAGGGGGAGTCTGACCCAAAGGGGATGGAGGGCAACAAAAGGCTCAGAAGATCAAGCTAGGCTCTGGAGGGGTCTGATTCTT
This sequence comes from Octodon degus, assembly GCF_000260255.1. NCBI lineage: Eukaryota > Metazoa > Chordata > Mammalia > Rodentia > Octodontidae > Octodon > Octodon degus. The sequence continues at coordinate 2,469,603 of NW_004524830.1, read as the reverse complement.
GGGCCTCTCTAATGTAGGGGTCTGCTAACTCCTGCAGGGCGGGTGCTTATCCGTCATTCCTTTCGTTATTTATAGATATTTGGTTTCTTTGAGACAGTGTCCGGCTATGTAGTCTGGGATGGTCTTGAACTCAAGTATCCACCTGCCTCAGCCTCCTGAGTCCTGAGATCACAGACATGCACTACCATGCCCAACTACACTTAACTGTATTTTGCGACTAGGCTAGGCCATGTGCTCAGGCTGACCCTGAACACCTGGGCTCTGTGGTCTAAAGATTCTCTTGCCTCAGCCTCAGTTACCTGTAGCTGTTACTGTGTGTTAGGCTCTGTGCAAGACCTGTAAATGTAAGCCTTTCTCCTTATAACATTGCTGGAGACCAGCACTAGTATTTCCTTACTGTATTTATTTATTTGTATTTAGGGCAGGGTCTACAGAGTCTCACTGCCTAGATCAGACTCGGACTCGTAGTGATCCTCCTGTTTATAGCCTCCCAGATGCTGTGATTACAGACATGTGCCCCCATGCCCAGTCTCAATTGCTGGTTTAGCGTGCCCCAGGGGTGGGGCCAGCATGGCAGGCCTGGGATCAGGCCTGGGGATCAAACTCCCGGCCCCTGATTCTGCTTCAGCAGGCGCTTTAATCTGCTGAACTATTTGGCTGGTCCTTCTTTATTATAAAGAACAAAATATTCAACTGCAGAGAGCCACCAAGGGACGCAAGTCAGGAGGCCACTCATCTGGTAGATAATCCATGTGGAATCCTGGTCCCAGGACCTGGATGTAACCAGTGGCACTTAGTCCTCCAGCCCTTAATTCTACCAGAAAACAGCACTAGAAGCTGAGTGTGCTATGCATGGCTTTATTCCCAGCACTCTGGGAGACCACTGGAGAAATGAATGGATCTAAAACTGATGTGGAAAACTGACCCATGTAGGCAAACTTTCATTGGGGCCCACCTCAGCCACATCAAACAGTGGGGGTGCCTTCCTCAGTGCCCCCCAAGCCCCACCCGCCCCTGCTACATGGGTGTCTGACCTCTGGTAAGTGACAACAGACAGCAGAGGCATGGGCCTCAGTTTCTCCTCTAGATCCCTATTAACTCCTAAAATGGGGCCCCAAATTATTCCTACTGGAGTCTCTGGACTTTTGTCTCAGAGTACTTTTGTCTCAGGTTTTCCCTGGTGTCATCCATGCTGAATATATAGGAGAAATCAAGGTTATCATTCAGTCTACCCAAATCATTGCTCAGATCATCTCAGACACTCATGTTGTTCAATTGGTCCATTTTTCCCTTGGCAAAAATTGGAAGATTTATAAATAAGAAAAAGCAGTCCAGAGGTTTTAGATCTTCTAACATCTATTGGTTCAACAGATTAAACAAAACCGCCCCAAGATGGAATTGGCTATTGAAGTAAAAATATTGAAAGGTGCAAATGTTTGTTTCAGGGGGCCCAGCCCTAGCTCAGTTCTTTAAGTGGCTGCTTCCACAATGCTGGCAGCCTCAGTTTGCTGTAGTTGATCCCCACAACACTCCAGCCATGCAAAAGTGCCCTGAAGGCATTCAAGGAGCAAAACACACACACACACACACACACACACACACACACACACACACACAAAATTCCTTATGCGGTTCAATCCCCCAGCACCACATGCCAGTCAGCCCCGCCCCCTGGTGGGCTGAGCTGGCCACACACACACACACAAAATTCCTTATGCGGTTCAATCCCCCAGCACCACATGCCAGTCAGCCCCGCCCCCTGGTGGGCTGAGCTGGCCACACACACACACACACACACAAATAAATCAATAAAATTTAAAAAAAAAAAAAATGTTTGTTGCAGTTAGTGCTGGCACCACTGGCGTGAAGCATAGCCTCTAGATGTGGCCACTACAAGTCTACAGTGGTTGGGCAAGATTTCTTACCCTATCATAGTGCTAACTTGGAGGGATGCAGAAGGCCTTTTTGGATATTTCTCTCCTTATGGCCTCCCCAGTCTATGGGGTCATAACATGGGACCATTTTTGGCCAGATCTAACTTCCTGGTAAGGCATTAGTTGCTGCAACAAGTTTTCTTTTCCTCTCAAGGGCTTGGTAAAAATAAGCAAGGGACAAAACAACTTCTTCCACTTATTCCTGAAAGGGACTGTTTTGGCAATAGGCTACTCATCCTCACATTTTTCAGGAGAGGCTTTGATCTCTCTCCCTCTCCACAGACAGTGTCCAAGATAACGTGAATGTTTGATAACCCTGTTTGGGTTGATCAGCAACCCCTCACTCAGGAGAAGAAAACGTCAGCTCATGAACAGATGATGGCAGGAAACCTAGAATACTCCAATAGCCCTTGGAATACCCCAATTTTTGTGATCAAAAAAAAGTCAGGAAGATGGAAACTGCTATAGGACTTGTGGGCAGCCAAAATATGGAACCTACAGGAGTGCTGCAACAGGGATTGCCCAATCTTGAAGCTATCCCTTTACATTTTTCTCTTATTGTGATTGATTTAAAAGATTGTTTCTTTTCTATCCCCCTCTACCCTCAAGACAAAAAAAAAAAAGTTTTACTTTTAGTTTACCCTCTATTAATAATCAGGCCCCTATGTGACACTTTCAGTGGTGTTCTCTGCCACAGGAAATGGTGAAGTCTAACTATGCCAAGAGTTTGTGGCTGCAGTACGACAGGCCTATCCATCTGCATACCTTACCCATTACATAGATGATATTCTTCTAGCACATGAGTCCCTATCCATCTTACATCAAATGTTTATCCAATTAGATGATACTCTTCACGATGTCTCATGATAGCCACCAAACAGGTATAAACTATGACACCCTTTTCATATTTGAGACACCTCATTCAACAGAAACATTGTGCCCCAAACTGTTCAGATCCAGGTTAAACATCTTACAACCTTAAATGATTTTCAGACTTTACTTGGTAACACTGATTGGCTCCACCCAGCTCTTAAGCAACTACTCATGATTTAAGTCCTCTCTTCTATGTTCTCAAGGGAGACTCAGCCCCTACTTCTAAAAGAACACAACAGAGGTTAGAACTGCCTTAGATAGTTAATCTGACTCTTTCTAATGCTCAGATCTCTAAAGTTGACCCATCTCTGCCAATGCTTTTAGTTATTTTCCCAACTCAGCATGTGCTCACTGGGGTTCTTTGGCAGCCTTGGGGTCCCTTACAATAGTTACATATGCCACATACTCCACATAAAACTATTACTCCTTGTCATAATGCTGTGGCAGAACTGATCACATGTGGATGAATGCGTGCAATGCAACCCTTTGTCATGAGGTGCAAACTATCATTGTTCCCTTTTCTTCAGTCCAACAAAAATCTTTATGGTAATTTTCATTCTTTTGGCAGTCTGCACTGGCTAACTTCCTGGTGTTATTGATTGTCACTATCCTTCAGGTAAATTAATTGAATTTGCTTCCCTCACACCCTTTGCCTTCCCTTCAAAAATAAGTTCAGTACCCGTAGCAGGGGGGCATTTCCAACTTCACACAGGGGTCAGCTTTTGGGTAGGAGAGTTGATGTAACAGCTTCCTCTTCCAGAATACAGAAAATAGGTTTCTCTTCTGTATAAAAGACTGAATTACCAGCAGTCATATGGGCCCTGCAAGATCATTCATCCACTCCAATTAACCTCTTTTCAGATAGTGCTTATGTCTATAGTGTATTGTGCCACATTAAAACTGCCACTAGGATGGGAGAAAGTTTGGCAGTCTAAGCACCTGCCTGGCAAGTATAAGGACCTATGTTTGATACCTGGTACAACATGTTGTGCCAGCCTCAGGTTCCTGGGAGTGCCATACCAGCCATCAAAACAGATGTGGTGGTGCACACCTGTAATCCCAGTGCTGGGAGGCTGAGACAGGAGGATCACTATCAGTCTGAGCTAGGTAGTGAGACCTTGTACCAAATACATTTTTTTAAAAAATGTTTCTCATGTATAATACACCTTCCCTCACTTTCTGCAGGAGTCCTTCTACAGGAGCCAATCCCTAATTCACCCCAATCATCTTTGGCAGATGGATGTCACACACATTCCTGGATTTGGTTATTTATGCTGGGTCTACATTTCAATGGACACTTCTTCAGGATTCATTTTTGTTCCTGCCTGCACTGGTGATGCAGCTAAACATGTCATTGTTTACTGGATGCCTGTAGTGCCCTTGGCTGCCCATGAACACTTAAAATTGCCAATGGCCCAGCATACACAAGTGCTGCCACCAACAGTTTTGTAAAAGTTCGTATTTCCCTTATCACAGGGATTCCTTATAACCCTCAAGGTCAAAGAATTGTTGAATGCACTCATCATATGATCAAAATTCAATTACAAAAACATAAGGGGGAATCTTTCCCTACAAAATTTATACCACATAATAGGCTTCACTTGGCAATATATACCATTAACTTTTTAAGTTCTACAGATATGAGCACAGCAGCAGAGAGACAATTCCATCAAGTAAAACCGAAAGGCTAAGAAAGGTAGAGAGATCTCTGCCCTGGACTATGAAAGGGACGCAGTCCACTACTTACCTGGGACAGAGGAGATGCTTGTATTTTTCCAGAGAATGCTGAGCAACCTATTTGGGTACTAGAGCATGCTGTCAGGCTATATCATCACGCCAGATCTGGAGAAGTTGGCAACGATAAGACTAGATTTGATGTGGGGCTTATTGAAGGAACTGACAAAATGGAAATCAAAAGTCTAAATAAATGATAAAATATAGAGGGATAATTGAATTAAAAGTTACCATTATTAAGATAAAATATAAAACATACATATTAATTATAGATAAAAGATTCTATTTCTCCAAAATTTTTCTGATAAGAGATGTCTGCTAATTGAAGAATAACAAAATCTGTGTATATATGATTACAAATTTCTAAAAATTGTAATAGAGTTACTATAGTTAAATTTGGTCAAAAATGTATTTGAGTGCAATCTTATTTTGTAAAGATGTTTATGTGTTCTGTGTACTTGTTCATGTGTTTATATGTAATTCTGTGAACAGCTGTTCCTCCTTTTATTTGAGCTCAAAACTTTTTCTCTTTTTCAACCATTTGTTCATAATACAATCTGGGCTATAGACTTCAAAGCATGGTAACTTTTCCTAAGTTACCAGCTAGCCTAAATGATACCATTTTACTAAGAGCTCATTTAAAAATTAAGGTAACTAAACAACAACTCTTTAGAGTGGGGGGAAATTGTTGGACAGGACTCCAATTGGGGAATACCGGGGTGACCAGCCTTTGTTCATCAATAAGGAACCCCAAGTCATCTCAATAATCTTTTGGGAGACACCCAAAATAAATTAGTCATTGGGAAAGATAAAGTTTATTTTTTTTAATTACAATAATTTTTCTCATAAAAGGTGCTCTTGATTCAAAACTAAATTAAGAAACAAAGGTTTTCATGTGGATGGTAATTCACAGCTGTTGGTCTCCTGATGTATTAAATGTATTCATCATTCTGGAAGTACAGGTATTCCAAAATGTAAAACAAAGATTGCTTATTGTGATAAGATTTTTCTTTTAGATTTATACCTTTGCCTTTAACAAAAACTTATGATGTATATCCTATGAAAGAATGACAAACTAGGTTAAATCTTTTTATGTATTACATAGAGATAATTGGTTCAGGGGGTTATGTTATGTCAAAATGAAAATGTATGTCACAAAATGTCACCGGGATCGTCATGCTCTAAAGTTACATATAGCTTTGATTTGTAAATTTGTGTGTAAAAATATGTAACTGTCATCCATTAACATTCTATAAGAATTTAAATATTAGAATATCCATATCTTAAAGAAAATAACAGTTCTATTTTATGTTCTTAGGTGTTTGATATTCAGATAAGATAGTAATGTTATACTTACTGGCTCCATTTACAGGATAATGTCATTAAGTTTCTCTTCTGGATGTTTAACAACTGAGATTTAGAGACAAAAAAAAGTAGAGACAGATGGCCTAGCGGATAGCCAGTATTTTGGCCCTAGCCTTCCTAACTCAGTGAGGACATAAGAGAACTCTGCTGCAACATCCTGTAACTCAGTTGAGTCCCTGATTTTCTTCTTTCTTTCTTTCTTTCTTTTCTTTTCTTTTTTTTTTTTTTTGGTGGTACCAGGGATTGAACTCAGAGTCCCTGATTTTCTGATCAAGGAGGTTATGGAAACACAGAGGAAAGTGATCAACAGTGTGTCTAGAGAGAGTCACCTGGAAAGAAAAAAACCTCTTAAGCTTTCACAGAAAGCCAGTTGGTCAAGCAATGGCCATGACTCATCCAGGTGGCTGATACTGACAGAAGATCTAAGAGGTGCTGGACATGGTTCCAAGGTGAATCCTGGGGAGTTTTAAATGGCCTGGATAGAGATCAGGAAGTTAATTCTTATTAATACAGGTCTCACTCTAACTTGATCTTAACTATCCAGCAGAAACAGTAACCACAAGATGTGAAAAGAAACACCATAATAATATGCTGACCTGTTAAAGGTTCAATTCACTAACAACTTCTGACAATTGCCAACTGTACTGATAACTCACTACTTTTGTGGACTATTGGACTACATAGGGTTAAATTGCTGAATATAACTACGAAAAATCTTTGGAGTGGCATCAGGAATGAAAAGGTCTGCTTAGCCAGGTGCAGGGGCCAGGGTTCCATCCCCAGCATGCCATCCCAGCCCTGCCCCCTAGGGCACGCTGAGACAGTGACTGAGACTGGGCATGGTGGCGCATAACTGTAATCTCAGCAGTTGGGAGGCTGAAAACAGGAGGATAACTATGAGTCTGATCTGTGTAGTGAGACCCTGTAGAACCTGAACTAAAAATACATTTTTAAAAAAAGAATGAAAAGGTCTTCTAAAGAGTTCTCCAAATACAGCTTTTCCAATTGCAACAAAACAAAAAAGGGAGAGATGTTGGGAGCCACTGAAGTTGGAAACTGGTCATATGTATGAGAACAGGACTAGGTCTCAGTGTCTAAAGCAGTCAAGCTACCTTAGTCCTGAGAAAAGCATCCTGCCTGGTCAATGTCAGCTATTAGTCACTGGGCCACCTTCTGTCACATGATGCTAACTGCAAAGGTATAAATAAATGCCCCTAATATTGTTCTGGGGGTCTTTTGCCAATCAGGCATAGGCTACCACCTAACCTAGATCTTGTCTTCTTGTCTATCCTTTCTTTATTCCTGCTGTTGTTTCTCCCCAGGGTACATTGAGACACCAATGAGTCCCTATCTTCAAGCTTGAGCCCAGTTTGAACAATTTATCAATTTAAGGAGACACTGCCTCAAAAAGTAAAAATGGCTAGGAATGCAGCTCAGTGCGAAGGCCCTGGGTTAAACCCCCAGTACAATGCAGCAGGCAAACTTGTCCAAGCACACAGAGTCACAGAGAGAAAAGAGGAGCAGTCAGGAAGTGCTCCTGCCTCTGTTTCAGGGAATGCTGGGAAGGAACTTGTCCTGCAGAATGACCATGAGGGAGAGCTTCCCTAAAGCCAAGGGACATACAAGTGTGACACAGACCTGCTGTGAGGCCTGTTCCTCATCCATAACTCAAAGTAGTAAACCCAGCCTCCTCACTGAGCTCTATGCCTAGCAGAGGCAAAGGCAGGAGGGTCCTGTGAGCCCCAGAGTACAAGGCCAGACTGCAGCAGTGACCCATCTGTCACAATTCCTGGCACCAGTACCACAGCTATCTGCTGGCTCATCTGTGCCACCTGCTGGGCCTGGGCCTGGCAGACAGAGCCTGTATAGCAGGTGAGCTCTTGGCAGCAGAAGGGGCCTTTGAGGAGACACCAAACTCTGACTCCCAACCCTACTTCCAGGTGTGGCCCACACTGTGCCCCCTCAAGTACCCCCATCCTGATGTCTTGGGCCCTCCTGAAGCCTGCATCCCAACCTGGGCAGTGCCCAGTGGGACCTGGAGCACAGGGGTCATCAGAAAACACCACAGATATGGCGGGAGTCGGGGGGAGGAGAGGGGCTCACATTTTTCTCCCCTTGGTGGGAACAGGAGAAGGCCCCAAAACCATACCTGCCAGGGACAGAGAGAGTGCGGTTCACTGGCCACTGCTGCAGATACTGTAATGGGCCACCCCAGGTCACCACAACCCCTTCTTCTAGAGCAGCTCATCTGTGAGCTGGCAACCCTGGGTCCGAGAGCAGCACTTACCTGTCAAGCCCTGGATGGGAACAGCAATACTGATTTAAGGACCAGAGCTTGTGGGAGGAGTTGGAGTGACTCATAGCAGGCCCTGAAGAAAAGAGAGGTATTTTATTTAGTTTGTTTTGAGGCAGAGTCTCCCTAAGTAGCTCAGGCTGGCCTCAGACTTGTCGGCCTCCTGCCTCAGCCTACTCCCAAGAGCTGGGATTATCAGTGCACACCACCACACCCAGCAAGAGGCACTTTTTGACTTGGAGCTCTATCCTAGGCCTCAGGGCCTGGTGGGCTGTATGGGGAGAGGTCTGTGATGACCACTGGTCACCTCTTCTCAGAAGTTTGCCATGCCTGGACATCAAGACCCAGACTGACTCAACTTCTACAAGTAAACCACAGGCCATGAGTTCCAACATGACGCAAGTACCATCTGCCATGAACTAAAGGTGGAAGAAAGCAGGGCATACAGTGGTGGCCAGGCCTCTGGAATCCAAAGATCCTTTAGCCAGGTATACAGTGATGCCCACAGTCCCTATACTCTGGGAAGGTGAGGCAGGAAGATCACAAGTTCAAGTCTAACCAGACAATTTAGTGATTCAATAAGACCTTGCCCAAAAGAAGAAATAAAAATGGGGCAGGGGATATAGCTCAGTATAAAGGCATTGGTTTCAACCTGCAGCACTACAAAATAATAATAATTAATAATAATAATAAAGAAAATGTTAAGTGAAGAAAAAGAACCACACATGAACTCACACGAATTTCTCTTCATCCCATTGACAATGTGGGGTAGCAACTGTCCCCATGGCACTAAGGTGTTAGGAGCCACTTCCACTCCCCCACTGCTGCCTCATGTCTAGCCTGGAGGCCCAGCTTATGGCCCCTGTGCTCCCTCTGTGTCTGTGCCCATCTGACAGGGATGGAAGGTGCCAGGGCCCCATTGTCTGTCTAGTCCCAGAGCCTGGCAGTGCGGCCAGGCAGTGCCCAGCCAGTGCCCCATCTCCACGTGGTCTTCACAGGGTACCTGTCCCCACATGTGTGATTTCCTCTCTTCTACGGATGGCCAGAGTGGACTCCCAGTGACTCCAGCCCTGATGGCCACCTCCTCACTTTGCCTCAGTTTCCTTTCTGTGCCCACAGCAGCTTAGTCAAGGTGACCCAGAGTGGCCTTCTCTACCCGTAAAGCCCAGGACCCTGTCAACCAGCAGGTCTGGGATCTGAGGCTGTAGGTCCCCATCCAGCCTCTGCAGAGGTTGTGAGGAGCAGTACCTTGCAATCTTCTACAAGTTCCCAGGGCTTGTAGAAGCCCTGGCAACAGAGCCCCACTCCAAGGCCCCATCACACTTGGGAAACTTAAAACCCCCAAGGCATACCTGGGTGTCCCCTCGATAGTGAGCACTTGCCTGGCATGCATGAGGCCCTGGGTTCCATCCCCAGCACCAGAAAACAGAATCCTGATGTGCCTGGCTCCCCTCATAAATTTTAACTTACTTGAGCACAAATCTCTCTTTTTACCCCGCTAAGGGTACTACACTAGGCCTGGTGGCACATGCCTGTTATCCCAGCACACAGGAGGCTCAGGCAGGAGGATTACCATGAACTATGTAGTAAGACCCTGTCTCAAAACTCAAACAGAAATAATAAGACTATCCCAGTAGTGGATATTGCCCAGAAGGCATGGCCGGGGTACCAGGCGCCCAGGTAACCACAGCTGTCCCTCATCCCTCTGCAGTCAACTTCCCCTGCATTCTTGCTTGCCTGAGCTTCTCTGTGGCCACCTTCTATTTAGTTATCCACCCCCCTCAACACAACAATTCAAACTATTCCTAGCCTGCAGACAATAAACAAAGCCGGGAGGCAGCACAGCCGGGTTTGTTCCCACTTATGGCCTGATCCGAGGCCACACTGATTGGGCCCCCACAGGTCCTCTGTTCCTGGCCGGTGGTTTGGCTTAAGTCCCAGAGCCTGTAAGTCCCTTGGCCTAGGTGACCCAAGTACCCCCAGGCAACCTTCCCAGGGGTTAGAGGCTCAGGAGGACAAATGACAGATGCCTGGCCACACAACACAGCTGAGACAATCCCTGTCACCCCTCTCAGTTTCCAGCTGTGGGCAGTTGTGGGGCTCCAGACAGGGTAGGGTCAGGCCACAGGCTCTGCAAGGGTCAGCTTGAGCCAAGCTTCATGAAGCCAGTGGCAGGTCCCAGCAGCACTGAAGGGGAGGCCAGGCCCAGGTCAGAAAGAGCATTAGTCATGACTGTCACCCTGCTGTCTGTCACCAAGAGCAGACCACAGGGCAAGGGGGGACAGGAAGAGAAGAATCAAGCAAGATATGATTGTGAACACTGATAATCCTAGCTCTTGGGAGGCTGGGACAGGAGGATTGCCTTGAGTTTGTGGTAAGCCTGGGCAACAGAGCCAGAATTTGTTTCAAAAACAAGATAAACAGAAAAAGAGTTCAGGTATGGTTGAGGGGTCTGGGGTGGGTCCCTGAGAGTGACTAGGGGACAGCAAGAAGCCACACCTTCACTGTGCTGGCAGACAGGGTAAGTGGTGGGCACCGGCCCCATGTGAACTTGATCTTGGCCAGGGGTGTCACCATGCGTCTCCTTCATCCCTTGATACCCATGCCACTTTCTGCAAGCTGGGCAAAGGAGAGGATGTCACCAGTGGGTGCTTCCACATGGTCAGGGCCACAGGAAGGTGTGGGGATGGAGTCGGAGGGCCCTGACATCCTCCATTCACAGATCTGTGACCATCACTAGGGCAGGAACCCAGCCACTGTCAGCACCAGGGCTTGGCTGTCTTCAGAGCTTATAGCCAGCTGTGTCACTCTGGGACAGCCTGGCCCCAACCAGAACTTCTCATAGCACTCAGGATCATTCAGCCTCAGCCCCAAACCTTTTAGAGCCTCAGTTTCCTGACCTGAAATAGAAGGGCAAGCAGAGAAGGGACTTCCTCGGAGCCCTGAGGGACCTCGCAGCTAGGCATGACTGTAGCCCCTGTATTTGGGGAGGCTGAGGCAGGAAGATCACAAGTTCCAGTCCCACCTAGGCAGTTTAGTGAAATCTTTTTCAAAATAAAAAATAAAAAGAGCTGGGGGTGTACCTTATGCTACACTTTCAAGACTATGAGTTTGCTCCCCTATACAACAGCAACAACAAAAAAGGGCAGGGTGAAAGTCTCCAAGATTTTCCCACCCTCTACTCTGGATTCTAGGGTTTCTGTCACTCCCCAGAGCCACCTGGCTTGAGCCTCTCCACTTGGCATTCTACAGGAGTCCCTGTGGTCATCTTCCTGTCTGTCTCAGGTCTCAGTCCCCCTCTTGGGAAGATTCTGGTGGTCCTGATGTCTTGGGGGACCCCAGGACCTTTCACATTAGTAGGCAACCTCTGCAACAAATCACCATTTCCAGGCGAGGTCACAGCTTCAGGAGCCCAGGGTGAGCCTCGCACAGTCTGTGTGGGGGAAACGGCACTCAGGCCAGACAGGTTGTAACCTTGGAAAGTCACCTAGGGAATGGTGGATGAGCAGGTAAGGACCGGAATCAGACCCAGCCAGAGCAGGGCACCAGGGCACCTAGGCCATCTGTCATCTCTGGGGGAGGTGGGAGGTGGAGGGAGAGTCCAGATCACAGACAGCACTCACCATCCCCTGGGAGGACCCACTGATTCCTCCCTACTTTGCCCTTGCTCTCCCTCTGTCAGCCCTAGAGCCTGAACTAGACCCTTACCAGTGCTAGGAGACCAGTCTTTCACTGAATTACACCTGCAGCTCTAAGATCATTTTTAAATAAAAACTCTAAAACCAAGCACTTGGTACCCCTGCACATCCCCTTCCTGGAGAAGGAAGCGTCTGCACAAATTCTCCCAGAAGAGTCCCTGATGAAGCTCCTTCCCCTGGGCCCTGCTTCTGCCTCTCTGGGGACCAGGTGCTTCTAACCCCAGCCACATGGGGTTTAACCATGCAGTTCCCTCTGCTGGATGCTCTTCTTCTCCTGCTTCCTCCTCATTCCTCCTTTCCTCCTCCTCCTCCTCCTCTTGGTGCTAAAGGGATTGAACCCAGGGCCTTGGCACTGAGCTACATCCCTACATCCCTAGCTCCCCAACCCTTTTTTTGAGATAGGGTCTTATTGAGTTGCCCAGACTGAGCTCAAAGTTGCCAATCTCCTGCCTCAGCCTCCCAGAGTGCTCAGATTACAGTGGTGAGCCATTTCTCCCCCATAGTATGACTGATATCAGGTCTTTCCTGGCATACATGGCTTTTGACAGGACCCTCCCTTTGGCCTCAGTTTCCACCTGTGCAGATGGGGGCCTCTCCTCTCGGCCTCAACACTCCCAGCTCAGTCCCCACTCCTAGGAGACAGTTTGTATGGGTACACCAGACCCTCCTGACTTAGGCCTCTTGGCAGCCAGCCCTGCCAGCTGCTCCCAGGCTGTAGGCCTGAAGTTCCCTGAGTCTCTTCTATAGAGCCTTCTGCGACTTCCCATTGTCCTCTGAATGCTCACTGACCTCAGTTCAGCCTTTGCAGCCCCACATCTACCCCTCCTGTAGGTCCCAGTCTCCCCATGGGCACCTGCCCTGGTCCCAGGCCTCCCAGCCTCCTCCCACCAACCCAGGGCTTCTGTCTTCCCAACTCCTCCCAAGCTGAGGAGGTAGGGACAGATCTGGCCCCCGTTGCACCCCAACACAGATTCAAGGGAAAGAAATGGAGAGGCCCACGTACCCATATACTGCAAGGGACTCCAAGTTCTCTGTCCCATACCTGGGCCACTTACAGTGGTTGCCCTCACCCGTCTCTCATCTCAGGGGAGGGGCTCCCACCTCAGCCTCCTGGAAACCTACAGGATGACACCAGGCACTTACGAACATGGGACATTTGTTGGAACTGAAACCGTGCTCATTTCTGGCCTCATCCCAGATGTCAATAGTGGTCAGGACAGTGGAGTACCTGGGATCCTGCACCAGTCACTGACTCCTTGGCCAGGGCTACTGAGGCTCAGAAGGGAGGGTCTTGCCTGAGACCACACCCAGTAAGTAGGGGGTGCAGTGTGCTCTGCTGAGCTAGCCTTGAGTGGCAGGAGACTGCACCTCATCCCTAGGTAGCCACTGCAGCTGTCCCCTGCCTAGGTGGCCCCATGGCCCTGGGCCTTGGTAGTTCATGGAACCCGCACTGTTTCCTGCCATGAAGGGCCTTTCTGGGTCCCCTGCCCCATCTGGCAGGTGGGTGCTAGTGTCACTCAGCAGATGCACCAGAGACACTGCAAGGTGCCACCTATGAGAGGTCGTGCAGGTCAAGAGCCAAGAGCAGCCAAAGTTGCTTAGTTTTTGTGACAGTGGACACTGTCCCATCCTGACTGAGGTTCAGAGCAGAAAGTGCTAGGGATAGCACAGTGCCAGGCCCACTAAGCCTCTGTCCGCCATGAAGAGGAGACACTTGCATCTGTCGGGCTCCTGTGCCTGGTTAGAAGGTCTGAGCTGCCCAGAAGGAATAGGCAGGGACTGTGGCAGAAGCCCAGGCCTGCACAGCCTCGTATGTACTGACCCCGTGACACTAGTGATGCTCTGTGCTTCACAGTTCACAGTGAGGAAACCAAGAGGCTCCACACGGTGTGGCCTTTGCCCCTATATGCTTTATGCCCCAAGAAAGCTTCCTCCAAGCCCCTTTGAGTCAGTGCTGGCACTGACTACCACCAAGTCACTGTCCCTGGCCTGGACCCTAAAGTTGCCAAGACTCCAGGTCAAAGACCTGTAGAGCTCTGGGGGGCCAAGTGGGCCTTGCAAACAGGACCCTGACACCCAAGCACATCATCCCAGGATGATCCGATGCTCCCTTCCCTGTTTGGAAGGTTTGGGTTCATTGTCCCCTTGCTAGGGCCTGGTAGCTGAGCAGGCCTGACTTGTATAGGCAACTCAGCCAATCAGGGTCCATCCCGGACAGGGGTGACTGTGGCCTAGAGGCTGTGCCCCAGTCTACTGGAGGGGCCCAGAGCAAGGGGACAGTGACAAGACACATGGCTCGGCACCTAGAGGGGGGCATGAGGACTCACCCAGTACACACTATCCTATGTGCTCACAGTGGTATGGTGGCCTCAGCGTCCATGGCTCAGCAGTCACAGGCTCAAGGCAACTGTAACCAAAAATTAAAATAATAGCATCTGTATGGAGCAAGCAGACTCATTCCCTGCCATTATGCCCTAAGTGACAGTGACAACCATTTATGCTGTTTTGGAATTATATTAGACATGAGATATCATACATAGGTGATTTGCCAGAAGAGCTAGACACAATGGCACATGCCTGTGATCCCAGACTTACGAGTCTGAGGCAGGAGGATCACAGATAGTTCAGGGCCAGCCTGGACTATGTAGCTAGACTCAATCTCAAAATCATCATAATAAGGATAATGACAATGATAGCTGACCCCCAACACTCTTGGGGTGCTGAGCCACACTTCACCCCGCAATGTTTCCAAAAATCCCTCAATGCAGATACCCCTGCTTTCTTGCCTAGATGGAGGCCCAGAGAGGGAAACATGCTGGCCCAGACCACCAAGCAGGTAGGTGGCAGGGCCAGGACCCAAGCCAGGACTGAGGAGTCGCGGGGCTTCCTGACAGTGAGATACACTGGACCAGTTGGTCAGGTACACAGATATACCAACAGCCACTTGCCCTCGGGGCCTGGTGGAACCAGGGTTGCTGCAGGCCGCAGCCGCCCATCCCCCCTCCTCAAGCAGCCTCATTGTTGGAGCCCAGGAAGAGCTGAGCCAGGATCTCAGTCTCTGCCTCACCTGGCAGGAACTTGAGCCCAATGTGGTGAGGAGCTCAGGTGAGGCAGGGCAACGACGAAGCCTGAGGTGGTGCTAGAAAGGTGGCAGTGCATTCAAGTCCCAGTTGGGGGATTCTTCAAGAGTTCTGGGCCCTCTCAACCTCAGTTTCCTCATCTGTGCAATGGGGGTGCTGGTGTCTACTCCACAGTGGTACCCAGAGTCTGGAGTGAGGGTTTGGGAAGCAGATAGCCAGTGCTGGAACATGGATGCTACAGACGCAGTAACCAGCCTGAGCTGGGGCCTCTTGCCCTTGCTGAGTGCCCAGCCTGATCTGGCCAGAATTGGCGAGGAGCACCAAGAGGAGTGTCTTTGCTAATGCCCATCATGCCCTGGGAAGTGTGAGCAGAGGCAGGTGTGTCTCCACATGCTGCCCTTCTTCTGCAGCAGCCCTGAGCCCTCCCCAGCTCTCCCATCTACCTATTCTCACCTCTCTGTTCCAGTGTGCATCTGCAATCCCAGCACTCGAGAGACGGAGGCAGGAGGATCACCTGGGCTATACAGTGAGTTCAAGATCAGCATGGACTACACAGCAAGGGCCTTGCTAAAAAAAGGTCTGGGGCCATCCCACTTTTTCACCACCAAGTTTAAAAATGCAAAACGTGAAATTTTTAAATGTTCCCATTGATACAGGACCTTCTAATGACATACAGGCAATATTATAACTCCAAACTGGCTAGATTTTCAGTGCATCAAGTTCATACTCCCCAAAATCAAAGAATGAATTCTAAGGAACAACAGAGGCTAAGAGTAGGAAATTTTATTGAGAGGCACAGCTCCTGAGAGAGGTAAGAGGGAACTTGAAAGAAGGTTATCAAGGACCCCACTTTCCAGCGGAAGTTTTATAGAGCAAAATCATAGGGTGGCTACAATGTGAGATGGAACTATGATCAACAAATAAGATTGTAACTATAGCCGCTTAGGTAATTGATCCAATGGGGAAGCAGATCACCCAGCTAATATGCATGGGAAAAATCAGGACTTTTCTGAAAGAGGTGAGTCAGGAGGTCCTGGTCACCCCCCTGGGCAACTGATGTCTAGCGAGACTTCCCTTGGCCAGGTGATACCAATTATAGTATATTGCTTATCCCCTGGGGAGGCTTGGAGGCCTGGTCATTTCATCCTTATCTTTAAGCCTGGCCTCCAACAGATATGCCTCTGGCCACAGCTGTGCTGTGTCCTCCTCTGCACTGACTCCCTCAGGGGCCCAGCCCTGTCTGATGGCCTACGACATTTCTGCCTAACTTGGCTATCCATAATACCATTGCAGACAGAAATCTCTGCTCCCCGCACACTTTGCAGCTGGGCTCAGACTGGGTTGGGCATCTTACCATTCCATAGAATCCCCAGGATGTCCCAGAAGATGCAGATGTCATTTGCCTTCCTCCTGTGAGATAAGGCCCTCCCTACCTCCATCCTCTAAACATGAGGGCGGCACCCATGCAGTGTCCCAGAGACACACTCTTCCTCCTGGCTCTCTTGGGTGCCCCAACCTTGGAGCCTTGGCCATGCAACATCGGTGACACTGAGAGGACAAGGGGTGGTGCTGAGACTTGGGACAGAGTGGCCCTGCAAAGAAGCTGGGGTTGAAACCTGGGAGGAGCTCTCCCCAGAGCTCCTGCCTCTGCTCAGGCTGCAGTTGAGGTCTCCAAGTCCCAAGGGTAGGTGTCAGGTTGGACTCATGTGGGCAAGATTGGCCTGGGGAACCCTGGGATCTCTGCCTGGGCTGTCTCTCACTCTTCCCAAATGGGGCTCTCTTGTTCCTGAGGCTGCACTGCCAGGGAGCTGAGCCCACAGGGCACCCTGATCCCCCATCTTCTGCTTCAGGGTTGGGAAGGTAGACTCCCTGGGCTCTCGCCTCGTCCCTGTCACCTGCAATACTGGAGGTTGGCCATAGGGTGCTGGGCTGAGTCCCTGGCTCCCATTTCTCCTCCAGGACCAAGGTAGGGATAGCAGTGAAGAAGTAGTGAAGCTGCAACCCCAGGCTTGATCGGGTAGACTGTGGTGATGGGCATTGGTGAGGTGAGACTGACCCATGCCCAGGCACGGGCATCTGCAGACTAGGGCTTCCTGATCTTTTCTGGACATGTCCTGCCCAGTCAGTCACTGGGCACCATCTCCTAGGGCTCTCTGATGCCCAACTGCACCCCAGAGTTTGTGTTTCTGAGCTGACACCAGGCGATGAATTCTGCCTTAGCCTGTGACAAGAACTAGGCCCACAAGCACTGCTGCAGAAATCCTGCCAACTCCATCCTGCACTGCCTACAGATGGGGCGGCTTCTCCAAGCCTCAAGGCCCTCCTCCAGGAGCCACAGGCAACACTAGTTGGGGGTGAGGGTCACTCACAGATGGCAAACGAATTACCCAGCATTTGGCATTTAGAAACAGTGCCCAAAATCAAACGCTCACAGCAATGCCGTGTTCCACTTCCTGACAGCAGGGTCTTGGGGCTAGGGCCGGGTCTTCCCTGCCCTCCAAGGTGCCACACAGCCCAGGCAGCTGTGTGAGCCAGCTGTTGCCATCCCACTCACAGATGGGGACTCTGAGGTACAAGCAGTCCATTGAGTTGTCCAAAGCCACTTGGCTAGGCAGCAACAGAGCCATGTCCAAGGCCCAGCCCAGCTGGCTTCCAGGACCATGCACTCTGCTGCTCAGTGACAAACTCACTTGCCAGGCACGCCGGAAGATTGGCCAGCAGCCTGCAGGGGAGATGCTGAGTCTTGCTAAATTGCCCAGGCTTGGTTCAGACTTGGGATCCTTCTGCTTCAGCTTCCCAGACTGCTAAGATTATAGGTGTACACCATCACATACACTTCATTCACTCACTTTTTTGTATATTCATCTGTGCCTCCAGTCAGTCAACAGTAATCAAGTACCTACTGTATACTTTCCCTGGGTTCTGCAGACCCTCTGCCCCCCAGGCCTTCCCAAGCAATGGGACAGATACTCACCAAATTCTCCTATGGGTATGGAGGAGAAATTGACTTTGCGTGTAGAGATATAGGAGGGTGACCATGAGGGATGGTTTTCAACTGTGTATTGAGGAATGAATAGGAGCTTACCAAGAGGGACCCTAGGCAGAGAGAAAGGCAAATAGAGTGGACCCTGGGGAAGTCATGTTTCAGAGCTCTGGCCTCAGTCCTTCATAGATTTTTGCTTAGAACTTAACTAATAATTGATCATGGAATGTCCTGAAATTTCACGGAAACCACAAACATCCTTGGCCATTGTTTTTTGGGCAAGAGGTTTACAAGTAGCCAATCGGAGAGCGGTATTCAATTCTCCTTGCTGTTGAGTTGCTGCTGCCCTCTAACCCGTCTTCAAGCTGCACAGGACATCTGTAACAGCTTGCTGCACTGCCTGTC
>NW_004524830.1:2446624-2449957 GCF_000260255.1 Octodon degus | reverse complement strand
GGACCTGTGGGCACCGCTCTCTCCACATCCTGCCTGCCTGACCTCCTCGTTCCTATCCCCAGTGCCCAGATCTTCTCATGTATCTTCCCAGAGCTCATCCTGCTCCGGCACAGGCCACATCTCGTCTAGCCCTGATGCACCCGGAGGTTCCGCTGCCTCGCCTGGGCTAGGATCCCCAGGTGTGAATCCAGTTGAGCCATGCCTGGCAGTGCTGCTCCAGGAGGTGACTCGGCCTATACATCTGGGAGCTGGCTCAGGGTAAGCTGCTCTGCCACACTGCCTGGGGCCTGCCCTGGACCCAGGCTGCCCTGGACCCGTGTGCTGTGCCTGTGGTGCTGCCTGCTTCCCAGAGGCCCTCCCCACAGGCAAAGCAAGTGTCTGCCCAGGCTGTGGGAAAGAGAACCCCGAGGAAGAGTCCTCGCCTGTCCTGGCTGCCTGTGCCTGGCCTCAGTTTGCCTCTGTGGACATAAGGACAGAGGAAGAATCCAGGGTGCCAATGGAGCTGACCTCCTGACTTCTCTGGGCTCCATCCTGTCCCTGGTCCCTGCCATCAGAGCTCCCAGCAGCCAGGTGTTTACCTCATCCACATGGTGCCTCCCACCGGGGAGGGGCTGGGTGGGCGCCCTGATGCAAGCATGGAAATGGTTGCCTTCAGGGAGCCAAGCAGCCCCTGCTGGCCCCAGGGCTCCCAGGAGGGGCAGCACTGAGTGGTTTTGGTTGTCACACCTCTCCCCACACCTTTTCGTTGCCATTTAAGAGCTGGAGGAATTGGGGAACTTTCCTCACAGATGCAAAATGCATCCTTATTGCTTTTTTTGTTGTTTGATTTATTTATTTTATTTGTTTGGTTTTCGACAGTCTCCCTATGCAGTTCAGGCTTGACTTGAACTCACCATGTAGCCCAGGCTGGCAGCAGACTTGCTTTGATTCTTCTGCCTCAGCTTCCCAAGAGCTAGGATAAAACACATGCCAAGGTGCTGGCTGTAAACAAACACTTTTTAGCCTCAGCGCCTCAGCAACCCCCACTTTTGCTGAGATTATCCTGGTGAAACTACCCTCAGGTGATAGCCCCAGGCAAGGTGGGAAAGGTCCACCCACAGCAGAGAAGGTGGCCCAGGCTCCATGCGGCACACTGTTCTGTCTGCCAAGTCCCACTCACCCTGCCTCTGGCCCTGGCCTAACTATGCTTTCCTGTGAGGGCCTGGCTGGTGGATTCCTTCTTGGGCAACTTGTGTGACTCCCTACCTTGGCCTCCTGCTCTGTGGGGTGAGCATCCTGAGGTCCTTGGGATCAAGTGTTCTTTAGGGCATTGTTACGTTTTGAACTCACAGCCTGCCTTGAGCCCTGCAAACTAGGCAAAAGATCGAAATGGGGAGTTCAAGGTCTCTACTCGGGAAGTGAGCTGAGTACCTGAACTTCTGGGAGACAGAGATTAGAGGAAACACCAGTCTCCTAAAGAGGTAGTGCCAGTCTCGTGATAACGAAGCTCCTTCTGTTTTACACCTCAGCAAAGAAGCCAAAAACGACCCAATGTTGGTGCCCTAGTCTCTGCCTGGGTACAAGTCTTGCTTGTACTGAGCACAGACTTCTGCCCAGCTGTGTCCCTGCCTCATATTTGCCTGTGTTTCTGCTTTTTCAGGTTCTTATGTGTCTACAAAACCAACTCCTCTCTGCCCAGGTCCCTGCAGTGCTAGGCTTACAGAATGGACTGCTGTCCAGTTCTAGGGCTGAAAAAAGAGCTGGCTAGGACAGCCCAAGTAATTTTCATTTTGTCCTTTGACAGGATTAAATGAGTAAATATAGGAAAAACAGAACAGATCCTGCATCTGATGATGACCATGAGAAATGTCCTTGAGAAATGTCCACTACAATTGGACATGATAAAACACAGGTTTATAATCCCAGGACTCGGAGAGGCTGAGGCAGGAGGATCCCAAGTTCTGGGCAGTCTAATAACTTACTACAACTTAGCAGTTCCTCATCAAAAGCCAGATTTGTTTTTTCCCAAGGTAGGCAAGGACTTAAATACATTTTTTTGCTAAAAACTGTGACTTTTCCCTTGTGCCCACACATGGCCAGTAGATGCTACAAGCAGAGCGAAGGCCAACCTTCATCATGTCCTTTGTCACTGTAGGTCTCTGGGTCACAGCCTCCCCACTCTGCCTGGAGTGTTGTCAGTCATTGGCCCAGTGTAGGTCCACAAGTCAGCCAGACTGTTGACCAGCCCTGAATTCACAGGACTTCAGCTCTTTGGGGCCGAAACCATCAAGACAAGGGATGGCAGGTACACCCGACTGGACCTAGAATTCTCCACGGTCATCTCAAAGTCATGGTTCCAGGACAAGCAGCCCCAGGCAACTGAGACCATGAAGAGACAGACTTGTCATGGGAACAAAGCCATGGACCCCAGAGCCAGGAAACCAAGGCCAAGGTTGTAACCAAGGGCCTGGGCTGCCCGCAGTTCCCTCCCCGTCAGGCCCCCTCTTCTCCTCCTCCGGTGCCGGCCCAAGCTGCCTCAGCTCCTGAACAGAGCCTTTCCCCATTCCCCCATTACAGTCCTGCCACCACACTTGTGTCTCCATTTGAATTTCCTTTATTCCTGAAAGCAAGGAACTGTGGTGGCTGGCAACACTGAGCGCCCAGTGGGGTGAGTGCAGGGGACTTGGGGGCCAGCATCCTGGTCCTCTAATTGCAGAATTCCGGATGGAGGAGGACAACTAGCTTGAAGACAGAGGAAAGGGACAACAGGCAGAGGCTCCAAATTGTAGGGTCTGGGCTGGCTGCTGACAGCAGTGACGTCGGATCATGATGGTATGCTCAAGGTTGATCAAGGTCACAGAGGGATTACATCACCACAGATACCCTGCCCTGTGGCTATGGGGACCAACTCCCAGGGTTGACACATCTCCTGGACCTCTGTAACTCACTAGGCCCCCTAGGAGTGTGTGGCAGCCCCTTCTCCTACTCCCTTTGTCTGTGGCACTAAGGAGAGAAGCCCTAGGAAGCCAGACATGATGGCGCCACCTATAATCCCAGCAGTCAGAAGAATTGTAATGAGTTTGAGGTTAGCCTGGGCTACATAGTGAGTTCAAGGCCCAGCCTGGACTATACAATCATATCCTGTCTCCAAAAACACCCAGAAAGAAAGAGAGAGAGAGAGAGAGAGAGAGAGAGAGAGACAGAGAGAGAGACAGAGAGAGAGAGAGACAGAGAGAGAGAGAGACAGAGAGAGAGAGACAGAGAGAGAGACAGAGAGAGAGACAGAGAGAGAGAGAGAGAGAGAGAGAGAGACAGAGAGAGAGACAGAGAGAGAGAGACAGAGAGAGAAAGAGA
>NW_004524830.1:2442420-2446524 GCF_000260255.1 Octodon degus | reverse complement strand
AAAGAAAGAAAGAAAGAAAGAAAGAAAGAAAGAAAGAAAGAAAGAAAGAAAGAAAGAAAGAAAGAAAGTGACCTGGTGTTGTTATTCAGGCTGATCTCAAACTGCCAGGCTCACAGCACCCTCCTGGCTCAGCCTCCCAATGTGCCTGGCTATACCTGGCTTTCTTTAGCTTTACTTTATGTCTAGTGAAATGTGCACTGTAATGGTTCTCTAGGGTCAGCACAGCAGAGCTGCACAGCTCAGGGCCACAGCCTGGGGCTTCAGTGCGAGGTCTTGTCCCCACTGAGCTGCAGGAGGACCTTAGAGTCCAGGGGCAGGGATCTGTGGGCCAATCTGAGTCCTTGACTTCCATGTGGATGGCCACTGCCCTGAGTCTTCACGCCTGCCCTCTGTGGTCTCTGTCCTCTCCTCCCCCATGGGGCACCTATCATGTTGGATTAGGGTACATGTCAATCTCCTCCATTTAGCATAATTACTCCTCCAAGCGCTCTGTTTCCACTACAGTCATACTCAGGAGGTCCTGTCAGGACCTCAGCTGGCCTCTGGATCTCTTCTCCTTCTCCTTCTTCCTTTTCTTCTGTTTGTTTTGTTTTGTTTTGTTTTGTTTTGTTTTGTTTTGTTTTGAGACAGTCTCAATATGTAGCTTAGGCTGGCCTCGAACTCACAGCAGTCTTCCTGCCTCAGCCTCCCAAGTGCTGGGATGACAGCCAGGAGCCACCACACCCATATCTGAATGATCATGGATTCATTTTCTGTTCATTAACAGCCAGCAACTTGATTCATTTTGGTCCAGACGAGGCCCACACTGGGAGTCGGGGCTAAGGGCCACACACACACGTACATGTGGCACAGGACTGCCTCACTTCTCAGGCAAATCCGGGTGCTGGCTCAGTGGAAAGGGCTGCCTGGCCTGCCAGATGGGCCTCCAGCCTCAGCCAGATGGGACATAGTGGGGCCAGAGGCTCAGCAAAGGCAGTGAAGGCCGCAAAGGCAGTGGCCCAGAGGACCTGAAGGAAGCCTGTCCCACATAACCAGCTTGCTCTGGGCAACGTGAAGGGCCGGCCCGTGTCCAGGACATGTTCAGTAACAGAAGCTCAGAGCCCTGCCCAGCCTCTGCCCTTCAGAGCCCTGCTGGGCACAATGAGCTGGTGCCACCCTAAGCTGCCACCCAGATCTGTTCTGGCCAACAGTCAGCAGCAGCCAACCATGCCCAAAGTCATCTTGCATGGGGGGAGGAATGGACTGTTGGGGCAGGGGCAGCTTTTGGACCCTGCCACAGGAGATAGAGATGCTGCTGTGCCCAACCCACTACTTAGGGAATGCTGGGGACAGACGCAGTGGTGGCCACACCACAGTTGGGACGCCAGGGTCAGGCACCCTCCACAGCCCTGTGCACCTCCCAACTCAGCTGCTCCTGCGCTGGACGCCTGTCCCTGCCGCTGACAGCATGCAGGCTTCCAGCCAGCACCACCTCCCCCTTCCCCGCAGCCGTCAGCGGTGAGGGCCCTGATGTCCAGCCCTGCTGGAGGCTTTTTGTTAGAGTCCTGTGGCCTCTGAGCTTTTGGGTTGCAAATAGGACCTGAGTCATCTTGGAGTCTGCCCGGCTCTCCACAAAAGCCTGTGAATGAAGGAAGGAGGCCATGAATGAGTGAGGCTGGCCAAGGGTGAGGATGTCAAGTTCACACAGCCTGGGACAGTGACCTTCAGAAGCCTGTCCCCTGTGGAGTCTCAGCCCTGCCCATCCCGAGTTCTGCTCCATCCTGGGCCTTTTGCAAGCTCTGGCCCAGGACAGTAGGGCTCAGCCTCGGCCCTCCCCACCCCAAGCATGCTAGGAGTGCAGTTGGCTGGTGGTTGCCTTTCGATTTCTAGATGGTCTTAGGATCCCAGGAGGGGACCTCATCCACTGTGTGGCCTGGGCCCCACACCCTGAGTGTGTGAGAGGACGGGGCGCTGGTGCAGGACCCTGGACCCTTGCCTGCCACACCGTGGTCAGACCCATCACTGTTGTCTCTATCTTCTTCATCGTCGTACCACCTACCCTTTGCTCTGCTTCAGGAGGGAGGGTAGCATCCCTGGTCTGATTCTGCAGCTGGGGAGACTAGGCTCAGACAGGTAACAGCAAGTCTGGAGCCACATGGCAGCAAGGGCAAAGCCTGAGAAGTCACTGTACACATCCTTTTGCTCCTAATTCTCTGGCATCCCTGAGGATCACCCCCTTTTCTCTGGAAATGAGGAGAGCACTGAGCCACATCCCAGCCTCTTTCCATTTTTTATTTTGAGATGGGTTTCACTAAGTCATTAAGTTGCTTAGATTGGGTTAGAATTTGTAATTCTCCTGCGTCAGTCTCCCAGAGTACTGGATTAACAGACATGCACCTCCATGCTAGCCTTTTTTGTTCCCAGGGCTGGAGATAGTACCCAAGGCCTCAAACATGTTGCAGGACCAATGTGCTGCACCTCAGTCCTGGTGTGAGGTTCTGCAATTGGGAACACCCCCACCCCACCTCAAAATCCTGGGAGAGTAGGTTTTGGGCTCGGTGGATCCCTGATCTGCTTCCCCCAGCATGGCCACACATGCCTGAGGCTGGACGGTGTTGGAGACCAGAGCCAGCTGGGACCTGGCTGCTGTGACAGAAATAACTCTGCAGCCTTAGGTGGGAAGGGAGATGCTGACTGCATCCCACAGTGGCCAGTTTGTGCCCCATGGACACCCATTATGACCCGTTTGAGATGTTAACCTTCACTGTCCACTATAGCGGCCTAAAGAATGCCCAGGTATTAGTAGGACACACCTTGGGGTGTGTCTGGACCTCATGGAGGCCTGGCCTTGGGGTCTATGTCTGGGCCCTGATCCCATCCTCTTTGGTGCTATGCTCTGACCTGCTTCCTGGCTGCCATGACCTGAGAGCTTTGCTCTCCCTCCCCTTCTGCTATGGTGCTCCTGCCCTGAAGCAGTGACCGTGCACTGGGCTCCCGAAAACCACAAGCCGTGTCAAACTTTCTCTTTTGGGTCTTGGCATCATATCTCAGCAATGGGGAAGTGACTAACACACAGGACAGGGAGGTGGCCAAGATACCATGTGTCATGTTGGGGCACCACTGAGACCCTGTGCCTGCATGCATAGAATGGGGGGAGGGACAGGACAGGCAGTGCCGTGCCAGCTGGGTGGCTAGGACTGAGTCAGATGAATGTGGCCCCGTAGCCCTGCAGGCCTGCTGCTCTCTGAGAGGACATGGTAAGGACAGCAGTATGTGTCAGCCTGTCCCTGGCTGTGCTTCTCCTGGCCTCTATACAGCCCTCTCAGCTCTGAGGCTGCCAGCTTCATGCTTCCCTTCTCAAGATCTCCTCAGGCCCCATACAGCTCTGCAGAGTCACGACAGGCTTCTGGCCAGGATGGAGGGGCCCAAGGGTAGCAGTGGCCTCTGGTTCTTCTTTGCCTTCCACAGCCCCAGCACAGTGCCCTGGCACAGGGACAGTAAACTGTTTACTCCTTTTGTTAGTCACAGTGCCAGAGTGGAAGCCAGGCCCTGGTATGCACAGGGCCATGCTCACTGCTGAGCTGCACCCAGCTCCATGTGGCTACGTGTGTATGTGTGTGTGTGTGTGTGTGTGTGTGTGTGTGTGATGCTTTCACATAGGGTCTCACTATGTAACTGAGGCTAGCTCTGAACTCACTATGCAACCCCGGCTGGCTTCATCACTGCCAGCCAGAAGGGTAACCCAGCTAGTTGCACCCTAAGGTTACCAGCTCTGCTGTCCCTGCCTACCCCCCTCACCAGAGCTGCCCGCCAAGCTCTCTGCTCTCAGGGCTCTCATTCACTAGCTGACACCTGCCCTCTTCCCATGTTTCTGAATCTTTGGGTTCACACTACTCCATCCTTGATGGGATTTCAAACCCAGAGCAAAATGTGGTTATGGTAGTGCACACCTGTCATTCCAGCATTTAGGAGGCTGAAGCAAGAGGATCTCCTCAAGGTCAAGGCCAGCCTGTGAGAACAGTGAGTTCAAGGGCAGCCTGGACTATGAAGTAAGGCTCTATCTCAAAAACAAACACCCACACAAGAAGAAGAAGAAGAAGAAGAAGAAGAAGAAGAAGAAGAAGA
>NW_004524830.1:2385644-2442055 GCF_000260255.1 Octodon degus | reverse complement strand
AGAAGGAGAAGGAGAAGGAGAAGGAGAAGGAGAAGGAGAAGGAGAAGGAGAAGGAGAAGGAGAAGGAGAAGGAGAAGGAGAAGAAGAAGATTATAAATGAAAAACAAACCAAGAAAATCCTTCAAATCTCAAGCCCCAAGCCTAGGTCTGGCGGGAAAGACCTACGTGTCTCCAAGTGCGTCTGCCAGCCCTGCGGAGTGGGTCAGCACCCACATGACAGTCTAGCATCTCGCTGTAGCCCTGCCAAGCAGGGCTCAGGTGCTAGGGATGAGCCTCAGATGGCTGCTGCCTGCTGCAGTCTTGGTCCCTCCTGTGCCTCCCAGGTCCCCTCAAACCCACCTCTGTGGGGCCTGTCTTTGGGTCTTGGTGCTCAGCTGTCCCTGGCAGGGCAGTGACTATGCCACCCCACACTGAAAGCCTCAGTGGAGTGTCATCCTGGCCAGGCCCAGGATTTATCCCTGAAGAGTGGGGTCCTGGAGGTGGGGCTTCAGACCTGCCACTTCCCAGTTGTCATGGACTGAGTGCTGTGCCACTGGGCTCTACCATGTTCCTCAGGCCCCTGCCTTTTCCCAGGCCCATGGTCCCTGGCCATGGGACCTTGTGGACAAGGAACCATCCAGAATTGTGGGTGGGGATATGCATCAGGGATGGCGGCTCCACATGGCACAGCTGAGGACGAGGCCAGGACTCTCCCCAGGCCTGAGGGGACAGCATCATGGACCCCACCTCACAGGCCGGAAAAGCAGAGCTCACAGACAAGATTTCCTTCCCTCAGCACAGAGACCCGGGCCTGTCTGTGCAGCCATCAGCTTTGGGGGCCATAGACTGCCAGGCACAGGGCTGTCCTCACACCCAGGATTCTGCCAGGTCCAGCCCTAGTAGGATGGGGTGGGTGGAGAGGTGGCCCTGGAGCTTGGAGTCTGCCAGCCCCATGCACACACCCTGGCCCACATGGTCACCTTTGGCTGGCCCATCAGATAAGGGATTCTGACGTCATGGCCCCTGCACCTGGCAGGGATGCTGCCAGCTCAAAGTCCAGAGGGGGAACAGGAGGAAGTCATTCCTGTACCCACTGCACAGGGCAGTGTTAGGGCAAATGCTGCACCCACCCAGGGCGCCAGACACACATCGGGCCCTGTGATCCGGAGCTCCAGGTGAAGGAGTCTCTTTCTCAGCATGAGGATATTCCAAAATCACATGGTGTACACTTGTGCTGAATGCTGCAGCCCAACCTTGGCAACCGGCTGCTTCCAATCTCATGGAATCTGGTCCCTTCCCCGAGTGACGTGGACGTCCTGTTCTTGAGCTCATCCATTGCTGATGCTTGAGATACAAGCCAGGACACATTGGCGTTGATCACCACATGTGCTGCCCTGCCCAGCTACAGTTTGTTTGGTATTTGCCACACCTCCCTGAGCCAATTAACAAGAGGTACTGAGGCATTGCTGGATTTAGTGTTTATCTAAAATTTCCACTGAGGTAAACATGGTAGCTCATGCCTGTCATCTCAGCATGCAGGAGGCTGAGACAGGAGGATCTCTGAGACTTGAAGGCCAGCCTAGGCTACATAGTGAACTTAAGGCCAGCCTGGACTCTATAGAGATATCCTATCTTTAAAAAAAAAAATGATGGTAATAAAATAAAATTCTCATTGAACTGGCTAGTTAGTCTTTAACCTTATTCCTACCCAGGTGTGAGCTTTATCTCCAGGCAGAATCCCCAAAACTATGCAAAGAATGCCTGCATCTCAAGTCAGGGGGGATACATTTTCAAAGGGCCCGGGTGTGGGGCCAGGGTGTGGCACTGGGTTCTGCCCCTTCATTGTGGAGGGGAAAAAACCCAGATAATTTGTAAATGACAGGTCCCAATGAAGACCTAGTGCATAGAAGAGTTCCCCAGGCTGTACCCAGGGGTGGCATGGGCACTTCTGAAGGCTCATGGGCCATCAGAAAGGTGACTTGGGTGTGGCTGGTCCATTTGTGGAGAAGGGAGCCTAGGCTCAGGGGGCAGGGGCTCCCTAGGGAGGAACCTGGGTCCAACCTAAGCCTGACTCACCTTATCTTGACCTGGGCTCCAGCCTCTCTGGCCAGTACCTTACTAGTGGCTGGGCACTAGGGCCCAGGGAGATGATGAAAATTTGATCTCTGGTACCCCACTCAGGGCCCCTCGAGGTCCTCCTGCCTCAGCCTCCTGAGTGTTTTGAGGTCACAGGCGCACACCACACACCTGGCTCTGGTTTTTAAAAAGCATTTCCCAAGCTGGGCATGGTGGTACACATCTATAATCCCAGCACATGGGAGGCTGAGGAGGAGAATCCCTGTGAATCCACATCCAGCCTGGGCTATATAGTGAGCTCTTGTCTCAAAAAGAAAAATAAATAAACAAAAAGACACACACACACACACACACACACACACCCCTGGGGATGGAACCCAGAGACTCTTGCCCTGGAGGAAAGTGCTCTAGCACTGATCTGAACCTGAGTCCTGAACATTTTGTCTTTTGGCAGGGCTTGGCCAGAGTGCCCAGGCCGGTTTTCGAAGGATGGCCCCTGAGATGCGTCAGATGGCACAAATGCAGCCTCCGCACAAAGGACTCACCGCTTCAGCCTGTCCCTAGTGCTGCAGCCTGCACTGCTGCGTGCCCTCTCACACCCTACCCATAGGCCAGCTGCTCCTCTGCATGCTCCTCTGCCCAGACCCACAGTGGTGGCTCCATCCTGTGGATTCGCAGTGTTGGCCTTTTCCTGTGAACATGCCGTCCCGAAGGATGCAGAGAGAATGCGGAGCACATGCTGGTGTGAACTGCATCTTGAGCTCTCCCAGTCTGCACTGGAGCAAAACTGCAACTCATCCAGTAAGACTTTTCCCACATTTGGCTCCCGCTAAGTTTGTTTTGGAAAAAAAACCCACAAAACTATTTAATGATAATTTTTCTTGAGCAATTTAAAAGTACATTCTTTCAAGTGTATAGAATTCCCATCCTCCCCCCAACCCCCAGGCATTCCTGGATGGAATCCAGGGTCTCTGCACTGAGCTACATCCCCAGCCTTTTGAGTTTTAATTTTGAGACAGGGTCTCACTAATTTGTGTGTGTGTGTGTGTGTGTGTGTGTGTGTGTGTGTATCTTTTTGTGACAGGGCCTCACTATGCAGTTCAGGCTAGACTTGAACTCATGCTGTAACCCAGAAGGCCTCAGTTTCACAGCAATTCTCCTGCCTCAGCCTTCTGAGTGCTGGGAGTACAGCCATGTGCCACCACACCCAGTTCAAAAATGCCTCCTAGTGCACACTCCAGTGGCTTTTAAGAAGGTCTGGCTGATGATTGGACTCCTGAAGGAAGATCATTGGGGTTGGTGCCCCCCAGTGAGTGAGTCCAGCTTTCCTGCACCCTCCCTTCTGGCACAGAGGGGGGAAAAGCAGGAACCCACCTAAGAGCTGGAAACGGGAGGACGAGGGCATGCATGTGGCCCTGTGTCCACAGCTGTGGAGAGGACCACAGTGACACTGCACAGAGGTGGCTCAACATAGGATGGCATGGAGAAGCCTGGGGGAAAGCTCTGCACAGTCATCAGGCTTGGCATCCAAGCTGCCTGGCAATGGCAGTCACTGATCATGGCCGGAAGGAGCACTGAGAGCCACCCAGGATGCGATCAGGAGCCTGTGGCGGTGCTTGTCACGGTGACAGGCTGGAGGTGACCATAGGTCATGGCAGGAGAAGGGGAAGGTGGATGGTGGGGACAGGGACCCCAGATGGCAGGGGGTTGCACGGGAGGAGGCACACGTGCAGGTGCAGCCAGGCCCAGACCTATGTGTGTGTGTGTGTGCGCGTGCGCACGTGTGCATACGTGTGTGTGTGTACATGTGTCCAGATGGGGCATCTGGAAGGTGACAGAAGCAGGGTAGTACCCATGGGGGACTTATCCTAGTTGGACTGAGTTGGCCCAAATCACATACTGCAGTCTAGATTTGAACCCAGGGCTTTCAGAGCCCCTTTTTCCCAATGCAGTGGATTAGCGTGCCCAAGAAGGAGAATTAAGACACAGATGCCCATATCCTGCAAGAGGCAAGGTGGCCACCATGTCACCCCCGATGTCTGTGCCCTCCACTGCTGTGCTGTTTACATCTGAGTCCATCTTAAGCTGGCTGTTGTGTGTGGAGTCAGACAGCAGATGCTGTGCGATTCTCCCAACCTGTATCCACTGTTCCTGCAGCCCACAGAGGCTACATCTGTCACTCCAGCACCCCAGAAAGCTGAGGCAGGGAGGTTGAAGGTTTGATCTCCATCTAGGCTACATAGTGAGACCCTGTCTCTGAATAAAAAATACCAAAACAGGCTGGTGGTGGAGTTTACTGTGAAGGTCACAACCCTGGTTTCAAGCCCCAGCACTACCAAAAAAAAGTGCTTTCCTTTGCCACCAACTTGACTTGCTATTAGATGGTCTTAGCCTCCTTGTGTGTGTGCATATGTGTGTGCACACACATGTGCATGTGTGTGTGTGTGCATACGCGCACGTGCACGTGCACGTGCACATGCACACATATGCCACAGGAAACTGGACAGGACACACCCTGGTGTGTGTTAGTATGATAGCCCCTCCTCACTCCGGGGGTGACAGCCCTGCAGTAGGACTGGAGTTGCTGACTCAGATGATTCCTGCCAGGTGGTTTCTCCCAAGTGGAGGACAAGGTGATCAAAACCAGTTGTCACATGCAGGCTGAGGGATGTCTTCCCAGCAACTGCTTCATTCCTTGAAGCTAGATCTGAAGGTGTTAGTGGATCACCAGTTCAGATTCCTTAGCTGGGCATGGTGGTGTCACACCTGTAATCCCAGCACTCACCAGGCTGAGGCAGGAGGACCTTCAGGAGTCAAAGACCAGCCGAGCATACATAGCAAGACCCCTCAAAACATAAAGTAAGTAAATAAATAAATAAAATGAAAACCAATTTAAGATACTTTAACATTCTTCTCACTGCTCACAGTCTAGGAATAGTTCAGTGTCTGTTCAGGCAGCAGCGGAGTCTCCTTCATTTCTCCCCTCTGTGAGGTCCTGTGCAAGGGTCTTGGCTCATCACAGGAGCAGACAGCCACAGGGACCACTGGGCGGCAGATTCTGGACAGAGTCCCCTGCTATGTAAGATGGGAGCAGAGTGGGCCTGGGGTCCTGGGTCTCAGCCAGGTGCTCATGCCAGGCAGGCAGCAGAGCCAAGCAGGAGTTTCATCTGGGGTGGGGGTGTCCAGTGTGTCTGCAGAATCTCAAGGAGACATCACTGGGGTGTCACTTGAAGACTCCTGTCCCTCCACACCATGCTCCCTCCCAGCATAAAGCACTTTTGTCCTTGAGTTGGTAGCCCGGGTCACAGTCCCTGAGGGGGGCTAGTCCTTCTGGGATGTTTGCCCGAAGCTCCTGGTCCTGTCACGCCTGCTGCTCAGGGGAGGCTGAGGAGGCCCCAAGGAATGTGCTGCCCGCCCTGGCCCTGCCTGGAATTTCACAGCACATCTCACAGTCACTAAACTTAGCACCGAGGCCTATGCCCCGCACTAGGCCTAAGTGTGCCAAGGGCAAAGTGTGAATCATCCTAGGAGTTGACAGCAGAGAAGCACACCAGGCTGGGGAGGTTCTGAGATGCTGGGGTCTGTCCTATCCAGATCTCTCTGGCCCAGAAATGGAGCTGCTCCCTGCCTGGGCTCCAGCGCAGTGCCCCTCGCCTTTTATTGCACAGGTGTCTTTGAGGTCCTGTTGAGTGCTCATGTCACCATGAGGAGACAACGGGGACAGTAATGCCATTTTCCTGAAGGTCAGAGTCTCTGATGAGCTCAGGTCAAAGGTTCTAGAAATGAGAAGGAGCCTGGCCAAGAGACCCCGGGGGTTTCTTGGGCGAAGAGGCATCCGCCCAACTTCCAGGCCAACTCAGTGTCCACCAGGGTGTCTCCCAAGCCACCATTATGTCATTTTCCTTTTTTGCTATTTCTCAGAGACTCTGTACCATAAGAGGGAGAGGCTGGCTTCAGGGTTAGTTAGGCACAGTGGGTTCGAATCCCAGCTCTACCTCTTGTGCCTCCACTTTCCCTCCTGTGATGTGAGAAGACTGAAAGTCCTTCCTGGGCTGTGCGCCCGAGTGTGTGTCCCAGCTGCCACCTGGGTGCCCAGGAGTTCTGGATAAGCAAACACATCCTGGGCTGAAGCAGTTTCTCTTCCTTTTTGAGCTCTGCCTGTCTTTTCTTTTTTATGTTAAATATTGTTTACTGAGTGAATGAATGAATGAATGAATGAATGAATGAATGAATGAATGAACAAGATGAAAACTGACCTGCTCCATCTTTAGAGAGGCGAGCTCTGCCTGTCTTGCAGAGCCCTAGGATGCAACCAGCATGGTGGTGGCACGGGCCTTCCAGGGGAAGGCACTTTGTTTCCTGGGTGACTCTTTGTGCCCAAATGACAGCTGCTACCCACTGCCTGGGCCTGTCCAACTCTCTAGAGGACAAGGAGAAGGTCAGCCTCCTGTCTCCCTGTCCTGTGTGGCAAGTCTACGGCTGCCAGCCACAGATGGACAGGGACAGCTCTCTGCCACTCTTGCCCTGGGCTGGCACATGTCCAAACCATACCCACCGCCAGGCCTGTGCTCTCAGGGACCTGCCCTGTCCATGCCACCTGGCCTCCTCCTGGGTGCTCTCTGGAGGCTGCCGAGGATTTGTCTCACATTCCCTTTGAGCGGCTGGGGTTTATTTTTAGGATTTATAAAGCATCTCTGGGTGGCCCAGGGTCAGCTCGTGTGTCCTCCACCCGTAGCATCCTGAGCTTCACAGACAGAAGCCAGGGGCAACTGCTGAGGGTCACAGGGCCAGTAGAGTTGGGTCGGCCTGGACACAGCCTGCAACTCGGAAGCTCCCCAGAGGCAGGAGAGGTCAGCTTGGTCTCTTCCCTGGGAGAAGCTGGGCCACGGCAGGTACGCTTACCAGCCAGGACAAGGTTAGCTTGAACCCAGGCCAGGGAACTGCATCCAGAACCAGGGCAGGAGGGAAAGCGCCAGGAACCACACTCTGGAAACCTACAATACAGTGCATGTGGCAAAGCTGATGGCCATGTGGAGGGCAGGGCTGAGGGACACGACCTTGCCAGCTCTTTGGCCTGGGACCAGGAAGACACTGGCAGTAGGCACCTCACAGCTCTGTCCACACGTGCAAGCCCCACCCTCTTCTCTAGCGCTGCTGATTGGTTCAGGCCAGGACATATTGGCCAGTCACAGCTGCTGCTCCTGGCCAGGAAGATGAGCAAAAACAAAGCTGATCTGGGCCTAAGTCCTGTGATTATGGGCCTGGGGCCCAGAGGATGGGCTCTGACTGAGGCTGTAAAGGATGAAGCTCCAACCAGAGGCAAATGTTTCCATGTGTGAAGCTGCAGCCGATGACAGCAATTATCTCCCTTTGAGACAGCTTTGCCACCCGACCTGCAGTCCTAGCACTCTGGAGGCTGAGTCAGCAGGATCTCCAGCTCAAGGCTGGCCTGGATTATAGGCAAGACAAAAAGAATGAATTGTGTTCCACTGTTTGGCTGTGCTATAGCTAGGGCCCCTACCAAGCCTGGCCAGTGTATGCCAGGCTTGAAGGAGGCAGTCAAGTCTCCCCAGGCTGCTTGGCAAGGCCCTACAAATGAATATTCACCTGTTCTGTCCCCGTGATGGCAGGTGGCTTTCACACCCACTGCGGCCTCAGAGGAGCCTCTGGGCTGTGCAGACCACATTGGGTACCTTTCAATGTGTCCACTCTGGTGCTCAGTAGAGCAAGCCCAGGACCAGCCCCGTAGTCTCTGGGCTCAGCCTCAGGACCAATGTCTGTCCCTCCACCTTGTCTAGCATGGCCATGACTACACTCCACCTGTGGTCCACTGGCAGTATCCCAGTAACCCTCCAGCTCTTGCTCAACCTAAGAAGGCTCTCTTCCTCTGGTGGAGTCCAGTGCTGGGTGAGGGTAGGCTTGGTGCCCTGGAATCTTTCCTGGGGTCCTACACGGAGGCCAGAGGAAAAGAGATGCCAGGCGCATGACCAGGTGTGTGTGTGTGGTGCCCTCATCACTCCTGCTGCGCTTCCTCTGCACAGACCGAATCACAATCTCTGCCCACAGGACACACGGAGTCCAGCTTGGTGCCCAAGGCGTCAGCAGTGCACAGCACATGGTTGCTCCAGAAACATGCCGGCCACACCCCCACTTCCTCCGTCTCCAGGACTCCACACAGAGGGTCCAGCACACTGCTTTCATGACCACAGACTGACAGCCAGTGGCATTCTGTCTCCATGCCGGCTGATCCCTCCGCAGAGGACAGAAGCCAGCCCACCCAGTTCAGGTGCCCACGGCACGGCAATGGCACCCCCTCAGGCACAGGCTTCTTTTCTCCTGATCAGAAAAGCCTGAGGAATTTATGATTTTCTAACTCCAGATTTGCTAGTTCAATAGAAGCAAATATTTTTCAATTTTGTGTTTAATTTTAAAATTAATCTTACTTGGCCAGGCATGGTGGCATATTCCTATAATCCTAGGGCTTGGAAAACTGAGGAAGGGGGATCATTATGAGTTTGAGGCCAGCCTGAGCTATAAAATGAGTTCAAGTCAGCCTGAACTGCATGGTGAAACCCTGTCTCAAAAAGACAGAAAAGGAAAAAAAAAAAAAAAAAAAAAAAAAAAAAGCTGACTTGGGGATCTTTTCAAAAAGTTATGTGAATGTCATATGATCACATTTGGGACATTTTAGAAATTCAAATTCAGGGCTCCTTGATTCTCAAAAAATGTTTCCCTTTCTTGTGAAGAGTAAGGGCCTATCTGATGCACCAGCCAGGCAAGTGTTTTGGTCCCACCTCACTCGATCTCTATTCTGGTTCCTGGCAATTGTGGCTAGGATGGTGATGTGGTGGCTCTTGAGGAACGGAGCTCAGCTTTGAAGTGTTTGCAGGAAGGAGCAAGGTGGAGGGCAGGAGCACGGAACTGGAAGCAGGTGTGCTGCCCCCAACTCTGCGATGACAGTGTGAGAACCCCACGTGCTGATGGGGGTGCTGCTATGTGAGGGGAATGTGCCACTCAGCAGGGCGACGGAGGCCCAGCCATAATGCGGACCCTGCCCACGGGTTGTGTATTCTAGCACCCTGGTGTCCTGCTTCTGACTCCATTCCCAGACAGACAAACTACTGTTCACCCCTCAGAGCCCTTCTCTAGGGTCCCCAAAGCCTTCCGTAACCCCTGAAAGACTTACTGGCCAAGCTGTCTTGAGTCAGGGTGTGGCGGAGCAGTGGGAGGGGCTGAGGATGGAGGAGAGAGGAGCAATGCAGGATGACAGGTCGAGAAGCAAGAAGGCAGGGTGCGAGCAGAGCAACACTTGTGATGTGCAGTACCAGTGAGTGTGCTGCCCGGGAGAGCCCCCCCACACCCCACCCTGCATGCACAAGATCGGCGGATGAGCAAGGCCATCGGAGACAGGGAGAGCCCGTGCTGGTGCATGGTGCCCGTGTGGTGAGGGACCCCTGCTCGGCCCGCCTGGCTGGGGCCCTGGCCATAGTCACCCATCTTCACACTTACAACCTCCTGTGTTTCAGGCCCTAATAAGAATTCAGGGAACTGGAAGCAGCACACAAACACACGCACGTGTGCACACACACACACATCCACTAACACACACAAATCCATG
Source organism: Octodon degus (assembly GCF_000260255.1). Taxonomy (NCBI): domain Eukaryota; kingdom Metazoa; phylum Chordata; class Mammalia; order Rodentia; family Octodontidae; genus Octodon; species Octodon degus. The sequence continues at coordinate 2,432,382 of NW_004524830.1, read as the reverse complement.
AACATACAACAACCACACACACATGCAGAAGAGGAAACAGGCCCACACAGAGAAACCCTCTGCCTGTGGTTTCCATCCACGCATCTCCCACCGCTCCTCCTCAGACCCTTGAGCGAGCCCATGCTGCCTTTGCTGGTCCTAAGCATGCAGTTCCTAGCGTGGACTCCAGGGAGTTCAGCTTGGTCCTGGCTCTGTGGCATCAGGCGAGCCCCTGAGCCACCTGGGCATCCTTCTCCTCATCTGTATAGAAGTGAGGCAATCCCCTTTAAGGATGCCATCAGCAGGTAAAGAAAGTGTGGCATTTGCACACATGGTAGAGTGCTATGCTGCCCTAAAGAAGGGGAAACTGGGGTTGTCTGCAGGAAACTGGATGCACTTTGAGTTAAGTGAAGTACATCAGACACAGAAGTTTAAATATCACATGGTTTCTTCTATATGAGAAACCCAGAGCATAACTAAGAAGCAAAATAAAAGAGAGATGGGAGAAGCCAGGGACATAGGTCTTTCTCCCATGGGGTGGGGGGGAATCAAGAGGCGGGAGAGGAAGGAGAGAGGGGAAGGAGATGCTAAAGGAATGGAGATGTCGTGCTGCGCACAGGGCCCCATGAGGAACGTGATCACTACACACTGCAGACACGCACTCATAAAATAAAATTAAAAATAAAATGTGGGTTATAAACCGGGAAAAAAAGAATGCTTAAGATGTTGGGTCAGACCTGGCTATACGCGGAGGTCAGCGCATGTGGGAGACAAACCTCCAGGCAGCGACTGGCCAGAGGGAGGTCAGCTTGGAGCCTGTGCCCAGGGGTCGACAGTGGGGAGGCGAGGCCAGTACTTGAGCTGGGGAGTGGCCTCTGGAGGGAGGTCACGGGGCTTATCTGGCCCGGCTGAGTTGTTTATCAGCGTCTGGTGAAGGCCTTGGCTCCAGCTGAGCCTAGGAGCTGCCAACCGCAGGCCCTAGTTAAGCCCTGAACAATGCTGCTTCACGGCCTCCGTGGAGCCAGATTCCTGCTGTCCAAACCACCCCACTTCCTGCTCCCGACCTGCTGGGAGCCGCGGGAGGCGCCTTTATCCCCTGGTAATGAGCAATGTTAACGCATCCCTGGGCCCTTCCCAAACGCCTCCACCGGGAGCTGTGCCAGGGCTCCCTGAGCCGCTAATGAGGTTGGCACCTTAGCTGGAGGCACATTCAGTGAGCAGGGTACCCACTCCTCCCTCAGAGCCCTGACCTTCCAGCTGGACACTTGGCTTGGGCACTTCGGGTTCAGGTAGCATTGAGACTGTGATGTCCAAGGTCAGCCCTGCTCTGGCTGAGGCCCTGTCCCCAAGGGGTGGACTCACGTTCTCCACAGAGCTGGTATAGCTGTCTCCATGTGTCATTTAGCCTGGGGTAGGGCCTCAGATCTTGGGTCTGAGTCTCATCTGTCCCTTCCTGTGGTTAACAGACCACTGCCCCTTTGAAGGCCCCACAGACACCGCCCTCTGCCTTTCAGCATGGGGCCTGAGAAGGGCTGACCTCCCCTGGCCCCTCTCTGCATGCAACCTGGGCCTGCATGTGACAGCCAAATTCTGCCGGAACAGCGTCCCCGCCCAAGTCTCAGTTTTCAAGGTGCACTGCTCAGCAAAGTTGATTTGTCAGAACTCCTTTGTTCATCTATGAAACAACTGTACAAAGTCGATGTGGTTTGTTTTCTGAGTATCTTTAGGTCAGAAGGAAGGAAAACAGACTTTCTAAAATATGACACTGAGTCCATCATTCAAAGGGATTGTTTTTGTTCATCTGGCTAGTTTTAAAGGTTCAGGCTTCCAACATCTTGTTAAAAGATATTATTTTTTTAAAGAGGATAATTGATCTTGGTTCTTAACTCTTTGGAAAGTGGCTGGTGGAAGATATAGTGAGTCTACACGTAGGCCCAGATCAGCTGCTGAGTTAGCTGTGATTTTGTTACTCACTCAGATCCAGGGAGGACACTGGCTGAGGCAAGGCAGGATGCTCCTCTCTGCCCAGCACAAACTCTGCTATGTGGGAGGCGGGAGCAGGAGGGCAGCTGGCACTTGGGGCTCTTCGCTTCCCAAACCCAGGCTCTTAGTCTGTATGACAGCAATTGCTCCCTAGAGCCTTGCACCTGGAAATCTGTGCATGGCTCACACTCAAACTTACCTTGGGTGGCAGCTAGGCAGTGACACACCTGGGGAAGCCTATGGCCTCCAGATGGCTCACTACATAAATCTCCATCTTATTTGGTTGCTCGAGACTCCTGGTGTCCTTTGGCTGGTAGACACAGCAATCCAGTGGTGGGGTTGCCTTCCCCTGCATGACTGGCTACCCATCCAGAGTTCCCCTTCTATGGCTCCCAAGACCTACCATAACCTGGTTAAGCCCTCGAACATCCTGATTTTATTTTTGTTTATTTATTTATTTTTTGGTAGAACCAGGGATTGAACTCATGCCCTTGAGCTTGCCAGGCAAGCGCTTATTCTACTGAGCTATCACCCCGGCCCCAAAACTGATATTTATTTTATTTATTTATTTATTTATTTATTTATTTATTTATTTATTTATTTTTCTTTGGCAGAACTATGGATTGAACTCAGACTCTTGCACTTACCAGGGAAGTGCTTATTCTACTGAGCCATCTCCCCAGCCCCCATCCTGATTTTAAATAAAGCCACATACCCAGATCCCTGAGTTGTGACTTCAGTGCCCTATGTGTCCCCAGTAGGAATCTGTTTAGTAAGGGGCTGCGCCTGCTACGCTCACAGGGAGAGCTGCTGAGGAGGCTGTCTGAGGATGCAGGGGGCTTGGGGGCAGGGCTGGGGCTGGGCACTGCACTCTGGATCAAGGAGACCTTCCCCCTGGAGCCAGAGGCAGCTTCCTGGAGGGGCTCAGATGCTGGACCCAGGGAAGGTGATGGTGGAGTCTGTCACTAAACCAGAAAAGGGCACTGTGACTGCTGCACCTGAACAGCAGGTGTCCACCAGACCTTGGTGGCCTTGGCCAGGGAGGTGAAAGATTTGAGGGCACAGGGAGGGGGTGCTGTCAAGTGAGGTGGGGATGTCAGCATCCTGAGAACCTGGGAGAATCGAGCACTGGCCACTCACCACCTTGGATAAGGGCACTGCTACCTTGTTCCACTGCCTGGAAGCCACCGTGCCAAGAGCTCTGTGGAGATGGTGCGGACACCGCAGTGCCAGCCAGCAGGCCATCTGGCAGCCACTGTGCCCCACTGCCTGGAAGCCTGGGCAGGACTGGACGCCCCAGCAATCCACACGTGGGTAGCAGAGGCATTTCTGCAGCCTTGCCCTGCTCTGATTAGGACCTGGAGGCCATGGTGGGGCTGAGCGTCCTTTGTTTGTTCAAGCCGTGGACAATGGTTATTTCTGGAAACTTTCCTACCTTGCCATCCACACACCCTGCGTCGTCTGGCTTTCTTTTCCTCTTTGTTATTTTTGGAAAGGGATACATGGAAGATATCAACTTCTGCATCAAGTAAAAGCTGGTTTTTTAGTCACTTAATCCTTTGGAAAGATATCAATCATCACTTTTTCTATAAAAAAAAATTTAAAGGAAAGTTTACATGTGGAGAGTCTCTTCAAACCCAACCGTGCAGTGTTGGGCTCTGCTCAGCGCTGTGTTGCCACCAAGAATTGCCGCACCCCCAATGGTCACCCTGAACACTGAGGGTCACTCCAGCATGGGCTCCCTGCTGTTCTTCCTGTCTGTATCCCTGCCCAGGCTGTCCCTGTTGTGCTGCTGCATACCTAGTGTCCCTGTGGTTGTGTGATGGTCACTTCATGCACATGTACCTCCAAGTGCCCTCCTGTCGCCCCTGTCTCTAGCCAGCTCATCCGTCAGTGGCTCTGATGAAAGTCTCAGAGTCCCTGCTGCCCTTTTCTCCCGAAGTCTACCCTCGAGCCCAGGCTTCTTATGTATTACCCTGACAGATGGTTACCAGCTACTTCACTTCCCTTCCTCCTCCTCCTCCTCTCCTTTTCTCATGTGCATGCATTCCATGGCTGCAGCACATAATGCTCACATTCATTGTGCAGAGTTGGCATATGGACATAGCACACCTCAATTCTTTTCATGCCCACTTCCCCTCACTCCATCTCTTGGACTTAGTTTCAAATTCTATCCATTCTTCAACAGGAAAGCAGTAACAACCTCCTAGGCCTCGCACAATTCCAGTGATGTCATTTATACAAAACCCTAGGCCTCCCTGTCCTTCATAGGGTTTGGAAGCAGGGCAGACTCTCACCTCCATCTGTGGGGTCCAAGTAATGACAGCTCAGGCAAGGTGACAGCTACAGCTTGGGTATGGTTTAAATTTGTCACCTATTATGGCTTAGATTTTTAAAAAATGTCCCTCAGTGTCCTGTGCTCAGAGATGGGGCTTGCAGAGGTGACTGACCATTGGGCACTGAGTTCATCAGTGGACTAAGGTTATGGCTGAGTGTGCAGTTGGGAGGTGGGGCCTGCTTCAAGGTAGTCACTGGGGTTTGACCTAAGAGGTTGTGTTCTCATCTCTGACTCCTCCCCTCCCCTTGCTCCTAGATCCCATGGGTGAGCCACTGTCCTTCACCAGTCACCTCCACCATGCTTCTTCTGCCTTGGAGCCCAGTTACCAAACTCTCTGAAACCATAAGCCAAATAGACCCTTCTTGCTTTAACCTACAGTGCTGGGCATTTCATCCCAGCAATGGGAGAGTGAATGATACAGAGGTTCACAGAGTGACAAGCTATGGTTTGGATAGGATTTGAGTTTTTCCCCAGGGCTCCTGTGCTGGGGGTTCAGCTCTCAGCATGATAGGGTGGGATGGGGTACTGAGGGGAGCCCAGATGGGACCCCCTAGATCCCTGACACTGCCTTAGAAGGGACTAGGTTTGTGCTCATAGAATCCCAAAGCTTGTAGAATGAGTTGCTACAAGAGCCTTCCCATCCTGAATGGTTTTTCCTCTTTTCCAGGTGTAATCTTCCCTTGAATTCTGCCTCAGTTTCCCCATCTGCCACCAGGCCCTCCTAAGAGACTGAACCATGAGGCTTTTTGATCTTTGACCTCTGATTCAGATCCACAAAATATGAGCTCAATAAGCTTCTCTCTGTCATGTTAGCCAGCCTCACACATCTTGCTGTGTATAGAACGGACTAATGCACAAGATCACATGGCCGTAATTCCCAGGTGTCACAGCTAGAGCACTCCAGGTGCTAAGCAGGTGCTGAGTAAACATGAGAGGGGCCACAGGAGCCCCTATGCTAGGGCCCTCAAGCCGTGCTTTTGTGTCACAGAGAGAGGGCGCTCAGCATCCAGGGAACTTCTAGGGCAGAAGATGGCAACTTCAGCACTGGTTGTCAGTGCGACAGGGCACCATATCTTGCCCTTGGAGTCATGAAGCAAACAACTATCTCAGTTACTGATCTCTTGTTGCTGGGACAAATACCCGACACCCAAAATGAAGGAAGGAAAGGTTTATTTAGCTCACAGTCAGTGGAGGTTTCAGTCCATACTCAGCTGGCTCTAAGGCAGAGTGGCACATGGCAGAGAGCAACCTTTCATGGTGGTAGCAAAGAGCAAGAGCAAAGGGGGTGGCAGCAGCTCAGGCAGCTAGCTGGTCTCTCAACCCCTCCTTACATTTGTATGCAGAGTATCTGCTCCAGGACACTCACACCCATAATCTCAGCATTGGATTAGGAATCAATCACAAACTCCAGAAGCAGCCCAATGACTGCATGAGGCTTTGGGGGGACATCTAGAAACAAACCATGACACAAGCCCAAGATCATATCCTTGCCCTCAGCCTAATCCTTGTCCCAGGCCCAGAGATACCAAAGATGACGCAAAGACAGTAGTAATTTTCCACTGCAGACAGTGCCAGAGCTACATCAGCCCCAGTAAACACAGGGGCGCCACAAAGGCAGCCCCTGCCTTGCCAACTGGCAGGGCAATGCCACCCAATAGAGGTGCACAGAGGTGGGAGGCCAGCCAGGCCCAGCTCCCACACTCAGTGCCTGCCTGGTGTTTCCTGCTGCACACTCTACCTCCTGTTCCTGTAAGCACAGCTGTCATCCCAAATTCTGCACCCAAAGCCCTGGCACATAGAAATAAGCTGTGAGAACAGGGGAGGGGGAAAAAAAGCCTGTCATGTGCCTGCCATCCACACCTGGAGACCTGTGAGGAACAGCCATGCAGTTCTGGGCATGGGCTCAGGTCTTGCCTCTGCTGGCTGGGCTGTTAGATCAGCATGCGGCTGTCACTTGCTTTGATGTCATGGTGAACACGAAGGCTGAAAGTGCTGGACCTGGGCTTCATGGGACCAGGCCCAGGGGCTGGCTCTATTTTCACTGTGGCAAAGCCTTGGGTGGTGTAGTGACCTGTAGATACCTTGGGGTCTCCTTGTACTCAGTTGAGAGCTCCTGGATCACAACCTGCATGGTGCCTGCTGTGGAGGAAGCAGTACCCTTGCTGTGGGGGCAGGGCACATGCCAGCCATGCAGGCACGTGCTGGCAGTGGCCCTGCCACTCATTCTCAGCTGCAGTCTGGAAACCTCCTAAGTTGGGCACTGAGGACCCAGCAATGACCACAGAAACACCTCAGGGAGCCCACAGCCAAGGCAGGGCAGGTATATAGCTCTTACTCCTCAGGGACCTCCATGTCCTTGGGCTGAGGATGAAGAAGTCAAAATAGTAGACATAGAATGTTGGCTTGCCCTCCCCAGGGTGATGACTTCTGCTCAGTGGGTCTCATGCAGGGCCCACCAGGGGTAACACAAATTAGGTAACAGACAGGGAGGTAGAAGAGATGGGTGGATTTAGATCAAGGTACACTACCAAAGGAGGGCAGTGGTGAGTTTCCAAGAAAGGAATTCTGCAGGTAAGTGAAGGATTGGGGAGCGTAAGAGGTTTTAAGGATGTAAATAGGCAGCAAGTATGGTCACCCAAAGAACAGCTTTTCCTGGGTTATTCCTCACCTTACAGGACACATAGTGTGCTTAAAATTAGGTCTACACTTACAATTTAGACAGGAGCACTTCCTCTGGCTACAGAGACTGTAAGATAAGAAGATGGTTGGGGTCAGTGCTCACCTCTAGAGGAGATAGGTGTGGCTACTGGGAGAAAGAGTGGGCCTCACAGCATGAGGTTTGCTGAGGCCTTGTGATGATTATTGGATGGATGCCTTTGATCTACTGGATAGATGTCTTTGACCTACCTGGGACTAGACATATTTGAGGAGCCCAGACCAGATGTGTTTAACCGGAGTTCTTTTGTTAAGTGTCTTAACCTTTTTGCTCCCAACAGGCAGCCTTTTCATTTGTCTCAGTCTCTCTTTTCTCAAAAGGGCACATGTGGGTTTTCTGTTCTACTATGCTTTTTAAAACTTTTGGTGGTGGGAGGGTAATTTTGCTTCACTTGTAGAGTTTGGGAAATTCACTGAGCCCGCTGCCTGCCTCCGGTGGTAGTGGTGGTGGTGAGGGCTGGGGGGTAGTGGTCTCACAAAGACCTCCCATACCAAGGTAGGCCTCTGGCCTGCAGAGCTGTCCCTGAGGTGGGCAGAAACAGGAAGTGGACCAGGTCTTAGAGGAAACCCTGGTTGTTGGTCCAGCAAGCGGTCAATCTTGGGGCTCCTCTGTCCCCAGGAGTCTCCAACTAGAAGCTCCCTGTGCTCAGAGAAGCCCCATTGCCACTGCATGGACAGGGGAGCCAATCATGGGGTAGGAGGGGATTCAGATGACCTGGGTTGTCACCAACAAACTCCCTGATGGCCTGAAGCAGGCCTGAGGCCCAGCAATGAATGGAACTGGTCCTGTCACTCAGCAACCTGGCCCTCCACAGGTTTTCTGGGTGGTTTGGTCCCTGGGGCCTTGGTGGGACACTGTCCCATGCGGGGCTGGAGTGGCACTCAGGCCCAGGTACAGCCCTTCCTATCCACCTCATGCATGAGAGGCAGGGGTCACAATTTTCACCAACAGAGCTCTGATCAGGCCCAGTCCCAGGCTCCTGCTCAACCCAAGCTCCAAGGAGATGAGCTTCAAGATGCACCTTTCTACCACATTTCCCTGAATTGAAGGCATTCTTTATGAGAGAGAAAGGACACACCTCATGCCCCTCATGCCAGCCACTTTTCTTTCTGTCTGTCTCTCTTTCTTATTTTCTTTCTCTCTCCTGACTGGGAGTTGAAAGACCTTCTCACGGAGGACCTTCTCACTGAGCTACATCCCCAGCCCATTTTTACATACAATGTCTATTTCAAGAGATTTTTTTTGAGGCAGAGTCTCACTATGTAGTATAGGCTGGCCTTGAACTCAGTTAGGTAGCCCAGGCTAGCCTGGAACTTAGAGAGATCCTCCTGCCTCAGCCTTCTGAATGTTGGGATTATAAGCATGTGCCACCATGCTCAGCCCCTGGTCAGCCTACTTATAAAAATGTATTTATTTATTTTGAGACAGAGTCTTACTAAGTTGCTAAATTACCCTTGATGGGTTCAAAACTGCAATCTTCCTGCTTCAGCCTCCTGGGGATTACAGGTGTGTACCACTATGCTCAGCTGCCAACTGTTTTTTAAGTGTCTCCCATTCTATTGCCTCCAGCGACTCCAGCAAAGCAATCACAAGGCAGAGGTCATCAGCCTCATTGTACAGGGGAGGACACAAAGGCATGAAAACACAACTAAACCACCCAAGAGTCCACCAAGATGGCACTGGGAAGTAAGTCGTGGTTCTGCCACAAATATGAAACCGTGGTGCCAGGAAAGGAGGAGGCCGGGTGGACACCTGTGTGGAAGATACTGCCAAGGCCCACGGCAAAGCTGCTCACAGTCACCGAGACTCAGGGCTGAAGCCAGCGGCTCCTTTCTCAGGCTCAGGTCTGATGGGGCAGGGAGGTTGGGCTCTTGCAGGTGTGTGGGCCGTCATGTTGGTCCTGGCTGGGCTCCGCTCTTCACGGCACAGCCAAGCAGGTGCCCCCAGGAAGCGAGACCAAGGGGCCTGGGCAGAGGCGGGGAAGCCCTGGAGGCTGAGCTCACGCTACATGCTTCCTCACCCCCTTCATGGTTAGAGCAAGGCTCAGGGCCTTGAGAGAGAAGCAGACCCTGCCCCTGGGCCAGGGCCCCACTCTGCCCTCCTGTAGGCTGGAAACTGGAGGTGGGCACAGCGGCCATTGTTGTCATCAGTCACTGAGGAAGCCCCACAGACAATGTGACTTATGGCAGCCCCGACAACCAGCAATGTCCACATGCATACCTTGAATCAATCATAGGTTAGAAACATCCTTTAAGAATAGCATCCATCTCTGAGCCAATAGTAACGGTGCACACTTATAATCCTACCCTTCAGGAGGTTGAGGCAGGAGGATCACTGCAAGTTCAAGGCCACTCTGGACTACATAGTAAGTTCAAGACCAGCCTGAACTACATGGCAAGACCCTGTTTCAAGAAAAAGAAAAAGAAAAAGAAAAAGAAAAAGAATTGCATCTGTCCTCAACCTCTCTGATTCCTACTTCCTGGATACCCAGGGCAGTCATTTACACAGCAATGAATTCACCTCAGGGGTTGCAAAGAGGGTACATGGGGTGCTGTGCAGGACAGAAGTCCCTCAGCTGCAGGCTCTCACCTTTTCCTCAGGAACATAGGGGTCACCTCCTGGGAGCTGAGCAGTGGATACAAGCCACATGGGCAGCCCTCCTCCCCCACCTCTGCCACAATCCTACATGGTATTGTGTCTTTACAGTGAAACACTTAGAAAAAACAAAGTCTCTATCCTACAGATGTCTTTCCCTGCATGGGAGATGCTGTGTGGTCCCCAGCACTGTGCTCAGAGGTGGCAGTGCCAGTGTGGGGGTGTGGGTCTCGAATGCCCCCATCATGGGTTCTGCTCAGAGCTGCAAGGAGCCAGGCATCCCAAAATGTTCTGAATAACTGCAGGATTCACAGAGTCACAGCCACAGCGTGGGCAGCAGTCTGTGTTCCCAGTGAGTGACATCCATGTAGACTGTGTGGAGGCACCCAAGACAGAGCTGTGCTCCCTGGGGGTGGGGCAGGAGGAAGGGTTTTTCTTTTCTTGGTACTGGAGAATTGAGCCCAGGCTCTCTGCACTGAGTTACCTCCCAGCCTTGTTTAATTTTTGAGACAAGGTTTTGCTAAGTACCCTAGGCTGAGTTTGAACTTGCACTGTCCTGCCTCAGCCTCCCAGAGGGCTGCGATTATAGGTGTGCACCACACCCTGCTAAGAGATTTCTTCTTTATATCCTCTGTGTCCTTAGGATTTTGTGATGTGAACCTGGAATCTTTTCAGAAACAAGTAGGTAAGTGATAGATTAGAAATTGAAAACTATTTGTTTTCAAAGCACAACAAAATTTTAGAAAGATGAAATTTTTTGAAAGGTATAAGAGAAGATGGATACAAGACTTTTATTCCAGCCACTGATACTCTCTTTGGCCAGTGGGTAAACTGCTGCTGTCTCTGAGGGCATTTCCCCGAGCTACGGGGTGTTTCTGCTCCTCTTGAGAAGGACTACCATGTTACACATGTCCCTTTCAATCAGAGTCCATGCAGCTGGGGCCCCTGGCAGCTATGCAGTGCACAGCATGAGCAATGGGGCGAGGCAGCCTTGCCGAGAGATGGAGAGAGCTGTCCATGTCATGGTGAAATACAAAGGCAGAAAGAAGGAAGTCTCCTTTCTTTGGAGGAGCTTCTGTCTTTGCCATCATTTTTGGATGCTGGTCTCCAGACCCTTCAACCTTCCAATGAGGACTCCTTAGCTTTCCAACATAGACTTAAGCTGGTGCTTTTGCAGCAAGCTTGGCTTGGCTTCTGCCTTGGATCTCCCATGCACCGACTGCCATCTTGAATTCTCCGGCTCTGATCTGACAGACAACTATCAGGACTCTTAATGCTCTCATCTTGTAAACCTATCTATAAATCCTTTGTATGTATATAATTTATATAAAATCTGTTCCTCCAGTGAACCCTAATTAACACAGACTTTTGTACTGAGAGTGGGGTTGGTATTGTAAATACACCTGACTATGTGGTGAAGAAGCCTTTGGAATTAGTTCATGGAAGGAGTTTGGCAAGTTTTGGAAGGTGCTGGTAGAGACACTCTAGAATGTGGTAAGCTGTGTTTGAAGGGAGAGTCTAGTCAGAGTTCAAAAGACCAAAATTCTGATTTAAAAGATGCAGAGGGTAAGATTGGGCTCAGAAGATTTCAGTTAGGAACAAAGAATCCATTGGCAATTGGGTTGTGGTATGCTCTAGCAGAAAATGTGTCTACATTTTGCTCATGTCCTGAGATTCCACAGAATACTTCACTGAGATGAAGAGCAGTGAACTAATTAATCTTGTGGAGGAGACTTCAAGGCAGCCTAATGTTGAGGCTGTGGTATGGAGACTGCTGGTGGCCATCAGCCATCTGTACCATGAGAAACAGAGACAAAGAGCAGAGATGAATAATTTGAACATTTTTGCTGATGGTTAAAAAGGAAGCTTCTATAAAGTTGGGTCTGTAAACTTTTGGTTAAGGAGGACTTGGATGCTAAAATTATTAGCATTTAAAAGAAGTAATGAGCCACCCATCATGGCATGTGCCTGTAATCTCAGCACTTGGGAGGCAGAAGCAGAAAAACTGTTGGAAATTCAAGGCTAACCTGAGCTGCATTGTGAGACTCTGTGCAAAACCCAAACCAAAAATAAATCAATCAAATTAAAAGAAGCCACATACTTTAATCCAGGATAATAGGAAAGATGTTTTGAGGATATTCTAGGAATCAGCAAGAATTTGCTCTTCCCAGGCTCAAGAATGCAAAAGTAAGAGTTGCTTTGAAAAGAGTCCAAGGGTACAAAAGTGAAAGACTTTGATTTGAGAAGAGAACCCCAAGGTGCTGTACTCTTTTTGAGCTCAAGAGGGAAATGTTTCCCAGAGTGTAGATATCCAAGCCTAGGAGGTCTCTGCAGCCATGATGCAATGGGGCCTGGCTACTGCTAGAGTTGGCTGTAGACCCTAGCATCATCCATGTTGTGCTGGTTTTATGGATGTAGAATACAAAAGCTGTCAGGTGAGAAAAACTTCCATCCAGAGTTCAGTAGAAGGACCAGGGACGAGGCATTGTGGCCCAAGAAGGAGTGCATGAAACTGTGAGTATGAAACTGGAAACACAGTGGAAACCCCAGAAAGTTGGAGAAATCAGGAATGTGGAACATCTAAGGAAAGCCACAGGTAGTGATCAAACCCAGCCTAAGAGAGAGGACATGAGGGCTACAACTAACAATGCCATAGTTCTGGGATTATAGGCACTGCCATGTCCAATGAGTTTGGATACTTAATCCCTCCAAAGGCCTCATGTGGAAGCTTGGTCACAAGCCTAGTGCTGTAGGAAGTAGGATCTGAGGGGAGGAAGCCTAGTTAGTGGGATTATGCTATTCAGGGGATGGTAAGATCCCACTCTTTCCTGACTGTCTTTGCCTCCTAGCCATGAGGACAAGATGACCAGGCTTCCTGCATTGCAAGCTCCTGCTGTGCCATGCTCCCATAGGCCCAAAATCTCCAGGGCAGCTTGACAGCAGACTTGAGTTTCTCAAACTGTGAACCAAGGCCTCAGATATTTTGTCACAGCCATACAATGCTAGCACACTTCTGTTGTCCAAGATGCTTTGCCTGCAGCCTCCAAACATGTGCTAGAACAATGAGTTCACAAGAGAACACTTTGCAGCCATCTGCAAAAGAATTCTCTTTCTACCTGTACAAATCAAGGCTAGTCTAGGTGAGAGAGGAGCCCAGCTATGTGGTCTTGCTCAGTGCGTATCCTGAAGTCTGTGATTTCCCACCCTTCTGCACCAGATGCTTCGAACAACAAAGCTATAAACTGGAGCGGTAAAGTAGTACATTTGGACATGGCTGCACTTGGCTACGTACAAGCACACACATCACACCCTGGTGGCGACAATGCTGTTCAGGTTTCCCTCCAGCTCCCCAGCCTCACTGAATGTGACTTCTAGTCTGCCCTCGCCCCCCACCCCCCAGGGCCTCCTCAGAAATGTACTTGCCCTGGGGATGTGGGGGTTATAGTCTGCACCACTCAAAGCCCGTGGGTGGCCAGCGCTTCCTTCAAAGGATGGGGATGATCTGTAGAATCTCTCTGCTCCTCAACTGGGAAATGTGGATTAAACCCAGTGCATGGCTGGTTATGTAACCTCTTGCCCCACATGGCCCCTGCGATAATCAGCCTTAGTCAGCTGACTGTGGCCCCAATCCCTGGGAAGCTGCTCTACTTACATAAGGTGTGACATTGCCTAGAGGTTTAAAGTGTATCCCTATCCCCTCACCCTCCCCTGGCACTCCTTCTCCCTGCCCTCCCCAGCCTCCTCTGCCACACTTCTGACACACAAGGCTCCCTGCCCCCAAAAGGTCCATCAGATACTGAGGCTGCTTGGCCAGTCCAGGCTCAAGCACATGCAAGCTGAGAGAAGCCTATGTTCATTAAAGGGTTCAAATTATCACCTAAAAATAAATCGCCTAGCTCTATGATGACAGCTAATTCAGGAAGTGAGGGGGCTCTGCCTCAGAGTTGCATATGAGCTGCAGTTGAGTTGATAACTTCCTGCCACCAGTGTGAAAGGCAGTCTGGAGAGGGGGTGAACTCCCTATGGCTAGAAGTGAGTAAGCAGGACTTGGGGATGAGGCTAAGATTCCTGCACTGGACAGAGCCTGAGCCACGACTGGTACTGATACAGGTTCCAGCATGTGCCAGAGGTGGCACTGTGCAGAGATCATAGAGTGTTCCATCTCCAGTGCCAGATTCTGTCTCTTGAGAGCAGCTTTGGGAGCCCTGAGTTCACAGAAGAACCCAGGGCTCAGTGAGCAAGAGCATCAGTCAGCAATACCCTTGGAGAGCAGGAGGACAAGCAGAAGCCATGACTGTGCCAGTGACACAACCTCATGCATTCCCTGAGCCCCAGGCACAGGTGACAGTGGAAATGTCCCACTCGGCACCACACAGGGACACTGCAAGGCATGCAGACACTGCAGAGCAATGCCAGCCCAACCCATGCTACTCCATCTGCTGACCGCTGCCTGACAGTTTCCACTCCCAAGGTCACAGGTTTCTGCATCCTTCCTGGACCACAGGCCTCTCTCTGGCCCTGCCACTTCCCAGGGATAACCGTCTGGCCCATCTTTTCTGAGACACAGCCCCAGAGAAAGATGGAGATGCTCCCTGGAGCTGTGCCAGGGTCTGTGAGTGCAATCTAAAGCAGGAACTATGGCTCCTTGCCCATCTGTCCTTTGGTGAAAAGGGGACCCTTGGGTGGCAAAGGAGCAGCCTTTGGCTGGATGTCAGCATGGGAGAGCCTGTAATATTGCTCTGTGTCCTGTCAAATGCGGCTGGGTTGTGCAAGGGAGGGTGGGAGCAGGGCCACAGCACATGCTTGGGAATAAAGACAGGGATCTGCTCCCTCCTGACAGCTGGCCTTGGACATCACAAATACCACCCCTTCCAAGTAAGCCCAAGGCTTGCTCCCTGAGAGATAAGTCGGGTGCATTTCCAGTCACCCAAGTGGACACTGAACTGCTGCAACTCTCAGGCTGGACTTCAGCCTTTCTTCCTAGCACAGGATCTGCAGGCTGCTGAACATTGCAAAGACTGTTCACTTGCACAGGCTTGTTCTTAGAAGACCTCCTCCTCCTCCTCCTCCTCCTCCTCCTTCTTTCTTCAGTCTTGTTTGCTTGTTTGTTTTTCTGAAGACAGGGTCTCTATGCAATTCAGGTTGGCTTTGAGCTCACTTTGTAGCCAGGCTGATCTCAAGCTTGTAATGATCCTCCTGTCTCAACCTCCCAAGTGCTGGGATTGCAGGAGTGTACCACCATGCCCAGATTCATATTTTTTTTAATCTTTATTTATTTGTACAGGATCTCACTATGCAGTTCAGACTCATTGTGATCCTCCTGTCTCAGCCTCCCCAGCACTGAGATTACAGGTGTGCACCACCACGCCTGTTTTAGTTGGTCAGCACGGCATGTGGTAATGGGGATCAAGCCCAGGTCCTTGCGTTGCCAAGCAGGTGCTTAGACCACTGAGATATCTCCCCTGCCCTCAGATTGCTTTTGAAAACAAAATCTTCCCGGAAAACCCAGACTGTCTAGAAGAAGGAGCACAGGCCATTGGGGGTGGGGGTGGGGGCATGGCCTCTCTAAAATGACACACAGCACTGTGTGTGCACACAGATTTTCCCAGTTCCCTGCCATGCCTGGTTCTGCCAGCTCCCTCTCAGCACCCTGCCTGCAAAGGGTTAAGAGGGACTATGATGCCCACGATACTCCAGGATACTGTGATTGTCACATCTATTTCTGTCACCTGTTTGCCTTCCTAGTGCCGTGTTGCTGTGGCTGACATTTAAATGCGTTTGCATCGCAGAGCCCACACCAGCTGGCACTGGGGGTGGAAGGTGGTGAGGAGGCCCTGCCTGGCAGATGGAGTGGGCGAGGCTGCCCCTTGCCTGCCCGGATGGCGGTGAGGTCAGGAACATCAGGCGTTGCTTGGGAACATAGGAAATGCTGTGAAGAGAGGGCTGACGCTGCCACGGAGCTGAGGTGTGCATGACTGCCTGGCTCCCACCTGGCTCCTCTTGTGTGCTGTGTGGCCTGGGCCTCCTACCTGTTGCTGCCCTGGCCAAGCCACCCTGGCAGTGAGCCGGGGGCAGCCATGGTGCCAGCCATGGTGTGTGCACTACCCTGAATGCCCAGCAACAATGGGATTGAAGTTTTTTAAGACTTTCAATGACTCTGCCCAGCTTGGAGATGCATACCTGTCACCCAGTATTCAGGAGACTGAGGCTATGAACAATCACCATGAGTTCAAAGCCAGCCTGAACTACACAGAAAGACTTTCTTGAAAAAAATAATTAATTAATTAATTATTAATAAAACAACAGCCCAGGAAGACAAGATGTGAGGTGGTGCTTGACAGACAGAAGTGCAAGTAGAGTGAGAAGGCTGGGAGCTGGAGATGATGGTATGGAACCCACCACATGGACCCAGAAGGACCCCATGGCTTGGACTCTACCAGAGATGTCGGAGCTTGGGGAGGGGCTCGGATGCTCAGGAGGGGCCCAGGCAGCAGGAAGAGCACTGCCATCAGAGACACACATATCTTGAGGCACATAAGTGGGTTGCTAGGGATCAGAATGCCTGGGAGACCAGGGCAGGGTCTCTGAGTGACCCATGCCATCCACGTCCAGAAGAGCATATCTTCACAGGGCTGAGGCATATAGCTCCTGTCTGCCTTGGGCACTGCTCTGAGCCCCCTGAAAGTTTGTCTTTTCCCTTTCCTGTCACGTCCTGCCCAGGCAGCGGCACAACTTGGCTCTCTGGCCTTAGGCCCTAGGCTTTGAACCCACAGGAGCTTTGGGCTCAAAACCTGTGTAGCATGCAGATCTAGCCCTGCTAACTTCAGCCAGAGGCTCGGAGCCCCCCATGAGGGTGGGACCTGGTAACTCTGTGGACCCAGTCTAGGTGCACGGGGTAGAGGCACATGGGCCTCAGAAGCACAGATCACAGGCCGTGTCTTCACAGTCCTGTGAACTGTGACTTCTGGGTCACTTCAGTCACGAGTGATAGTCCCCAGAGATGGTGTCTGACCAGCCAAGCTGGCTCCATGCCCACCTACCCTGGCTGAATAGGCACTTGATCTTCAGCTTTGACCCAGCTGCCACGAGGGTAGGAGATTCTCAAAGAAGAATAAGTTGTGTTCTTTTTCCCAAAGAAAAAAGAAAAGAAAGTGAAGAACATCAAGAAAGCAAGGAAAACAGATGTCCCTGTGTCACCCTGCCTGCTTGTGCCTCAGTCTTTCCTGAGGACAGGGCCAGGCCCTCTGAGGATAGTTGAGGGGGTTTGTTAGTGTCCTGTGGGTAAGGGCCTGGTTCTCAGCAATTCACACCCCATAAATGTCAGAGATTTTTCAGAATTGTTTTCTGTTAAGGATACAAGCAAGCTACTATTAGCCAGATGTTCCTGAAGGATGCCGTATATGCCTCTTGGGGACAGCTGCAGAGGCCTTGGGGTGGCAGCTGTAGGTTTGGGTCCTTGTCCAGCTCTGGGGTTTGGCAAGGCAGGCAGGGACCTCAGCCCTTGGCCCAGTGGCCACAGCTGTGGCCAGCCCTGCCTGGGTGTAGAGTCAGGTCTAGAAACAGATGTGGGTGTCACCAGGCTGGGGGTGAAGGACAGAATAGATGGCTTGGTGAAGTAGCCTCCCTGGGACTGTGTGCTGTTTCTGGTGCAGACCAGGCCAGAGAGCAGGGAGCAGGTAGCAGTCATGGGAGCAAGGGAGCCAGTGTTGACCCCAGCTGTGTCCCCTACAGCTTGTCCTGCTCCCAAGCCTGTGCCCAGGTCTGTGACTGATGAACCACCTAGTCTCCCTGCTCCTCAGTGTCCTCATCTGCAAAACAGGAAGCAACTGCCTCCCTCATAGTGTGGCTATGTGGATAGGGTGAGGTGATGTCATAACTTGCAACAGGGTCTTCAGGAGAAGCAGAAACTCCACAGCATCCCCTCAGCATCACAGTCACCATGGTCACCACCTCTTCTGCACCCTCCCCCTTGGGCTTCAGCCCTCTGGCCCCCGGGCAATGTCACAAGGTCTGCAGGATGGGAACAGACCCAGCCTGTGGGACTTTGCTCCTAGATGCACCACAGTCCTGGGGAGCTGGAGGGCGTGAGAGCCAGCAGTGAGCGTTTAGGAAGCACAGACTGGGCATCAGCCCCGTGCTGCACTCATCACAAGTGCCATCTTGCTTCAGCGCTCAGAAGTAGGCACCTTTTCAGCTGTCCCCACAAGTCACTTGGGGGAGCTGAGGCAGCGAGGAGGAAGGCTGCTTCTTCACCCATATCAGCCAGGACTCAGGACTGCAGGTGTGGCCACCTCAGGATGAAAGTGGCTCATGCAGCTCCTTGGAAGCCTCAGGAAGGTTGCAGAGCCAGGCTCACAAAAGGAAGACAATGGAGGGGCACTGCTGTGGCAGGGACCAGGGTCACTGCCGTGGCAGAGCCGACTGGGTCAGCACCCTATGTGATGCTCATAGCCTCAGCATCTGGGTGCCTGTCACCAAATATTCAGTTCCATGGTCACAGCTGTGCTCCCTTGGGCTTCCTTGGCTTCCATGGTGAGGAATGGGCACTGCCTCCCCATAGCTCCTCAAGAAGGGGATAGCTTTGCACTTGGAGGGACAGGGGAAGCCAGATGTGCAGCTGGTGGGTTCATGAAACTCTATGAACATCATCCCACCAAGGAAGGTTGTACCAGTGAGCTTTTTGCTACACAGTGCTGGGTAACAACCAGCCCAGTGCTCAGTGAATTGAGACAAGAGCCACTCTGCCAAGGACTTGTGTGTTGGCCGGTGCTCAGGTCCAGTTGGACCCCACTGGTGGCTCTGTGCTGACTGTGTCCAGTCTTGCCCTCCCAGGACCCAGGGCTCATGAAGTTATGCTTGTGGTGGAACAAAGGCATGCCAGTCAGGACAAACCACCTACTTCCTAAGGCCCTGGAACAGGGATGATAATGTCACTTCTGTTGCACCTCAGGGGTCACATCAAAGTGTCGGGCTGAGTCCCAGGTCAGCAGCCATGTGTGCCCTTCACCTGTGGTGTATGTATGGATGCGGTGTCCACCCTCCTTCACTGCTGTCTTAGCTGAGCGTCCCAGAGAGACTTAACTGACAGAATGTAAGTAGAGAAAGATAGGGGAGGGGCTGGAGCCCAGGGCCTTTGTGCTAAGCTACCTCCCCAGCTTTTCTTAGGTTTTATTTTGAGACAGAGTTTCTCTAACTATGTAGCCCAGGTTGGCTTTAAATTCATGGTAACCCTCTTGCCTTAGCCTCTCAAGTGCTGGGATAAAGGTATGGGCCATCTCACCCTATTTTTTTTTTTCCAGTTAGTTCACTGAGTCAAATGTCAGACTCTTGCCACCATCTTCACAGGCACACTCCACAGCTATCAGGGCACCCTGCAACCCAGCCAAGTGGATGTTAAAGTGACTCGGCACCGACTCAGGTGCTTCTGTGGGCCTTGGACAACCGGAAGCTTGCACCTTGTGCCTTTTCTCCCCCATTGCTGCCGACGTATCCTCCATTGGTGTTCAGGAGGTGGCCAAGCACAAAGATAGAAACTTAGCCTTTGAGGAACTCAAAAGCCTGATCTGGATTTGAAATTGAAGCTAGTCACAATCTTTAAATTAAAGTACCATACTTTCATCTCTTGCCATTGATCCCTTAAGCAAGAGGGTAGTGGGCCCAGCTGCTGGGAGTGCTCTCAGGACAGGGGTTCTGGGTGTCTGGTGAGGACGTGGCTTCATGCTTGGCCCCTGCTCAATGCCTAGGGAAGTCAGCCAGGCCACAGGTCACACAGGACCTGAGGTGGGACTGAGGCAGTATAGGGACAGCAGTGTCAAGCCAAGGCCTTGCTCACGTTTCTCCCTGCCCACCCCCGGGAGGCCTGGGTTTCCATGGAGCCTGCATGATAGCTTGGTGGCCCCAGGTGGTCTCTGCCCTCATGGTCAGGGTCAGATGAGTGCTACGTGTTTGGTTGCTGGGCCTCTCCTGCTGGCCCTGTCTGAGTCAGGCTATTCCTGCTGCTGTGGGGTTGCAGTGTCACAGTGCAGCCCATGACAGTGGCCAGACTCAGATCATCCAACTCCCCAGCCTGCCAGGCCTCCTTCTCCTAGGCTTCCTCCAGGGTAGAGTCACAGGGGCCTGAGGGGCCCGCATTGTAGGGGCTTGTCCCTGCCCAGGACTTCTGCTAGCCTCCAGCAGGCCTGTGAGCTTTCTTCAGGGCTGCAAAGCAACTGGGCCAGGGCTCCACAGGCACAGCAGGAGGGTGTCCTCTAGTCTGCACTAGCCAGCAGGAGGCAGAGGGCCAGTAGGCAGAAGGACAATGAATAGGCCAAGAGCCACATCTCATATGCCTGGAGCCACATGAGATGAAAGACTCAAAACTCAGAGAAGAGCAGAGGTTTGGGCAGAAGCGCCCTACTCTTGGGGATCAAGGCACCTTTAGAGGAGGAACAGGAATTTGGGGGGTGAAGGAGCCTGCAGATGACAAAGGCACCACATGGTGTTGGTGTGGAGGAATTTAATGGTCCTGCATTAATGACTCTTCTGCGCCAAGACCTGAAGCCTCATGCCCAGCTTGGGGTCTGGGTTGGAGGGATCTAGGATCCAGGAACACTCTTTCCCCTACTTTGAGCCACCAAGCCTCCCTGGAGAATGTTGGGGCCTGAGCTACCCACCAAGCTGTTCCCCCCACTCCATGCTGTCCTTGGTCAACCCCCACACAGCTTAGTCTCTTTCACAGAGACAGGCATGCAGGTGGGGTATCAGAGGGTCCCCTCAGGCACAGCAGTAGGCCACCGTGGCTTCTGCTGGCATGTGGAGAAGGAACATAGGTAGCTGTCTCCAGACTAGAGGGATCATCCAGGTGGGTCCTCAAAGATAGGGCAACAGTGAGAAGACAACTCCTAGCCAGGTTTCCCATGTGCCCAGATCTGCATATTTACTCAGAACTGCCCTTCATGGGCCTAGGGGATGTTCTGGGCTTTTTGTTGCTGCTGTTATTGTTATGCGGTGGGGTGGGGGGAGAAGTGGAGTTGGAAATGCTAGGGATTTGAATCTAGGGCCTTTGAGCTGTATCTCCAACCCTTTTTTACTTTTTTTGAGATAGGATTTTGCTAAGTTGCTAAATTACCCAGGCTGGCTTGAATTTGTGATCCTCCTGCCTCAGCCTCCAAGAACCAGAGGCTCACAGGAGAGCTCAGGGTTCTCAAGGAAACTGCTTTCCTTGAGAAGGTGACTTCTCTGTCTGCGAAGGTCAGAGACCTGATGGGGCCCTGCCTGCAGGACAGGTACACTCAGACTCCAGTGGAAAGGGAGGGAAAGGAACTGTACATATTGTTCTGTTTGTTATTTGAGACAGAATCTCCCTATGTAGCCTAGGATGGCCTGGAACACACAGTGATCCTCCTGCCTCGGCCTCCTCAGTGCCGGGATTACAGGGTGTACCACCACACTTGGCTAAGAAACTACACATTCTGCAAACGTGTCAGCTGTTGAGTCTCCAAGCCCATTTCTAGGAGATTTCCCACAGACATGAGAAGGATTATTCACTACAACATTTTGGAGGAGGAATACGCATGTGGATATTTAGGCCTCAACAGAGAGCTGAGGAAATCTTGCTTCATCTTATGGTAGCAAAGCAAGGAAACCCTTGTTGGCCAATACAGAGCTGTCTACAAGAGGTATTAAAGGAAAAGGAGAGACATCTAGACATAGCAATCCATAAAAAATAAATGGATAAATCAGACCACATCTAATTTAAAAATGTTCTGCAAAATCCCCACTGAAAGCATAGGAAAACAAGCCAGTTTGGCAGCAAGCATATCTGGCAAAGGACTATGTCTAGAATACATTGGTACACTCAAAAGTCAGGAGCAGAGCCAGATGCCTGTCATCCCAGGACTCGGGAGCCTGAGGAAAGAGGATCACCATGAGTTTGAGTCTAGCCTGGGCTACACAGAGACCCTTCGTCAAAAGGAAAAACAAAAGCAAGTGACTAGTAAGAAATAAACAGTGCAGGGACTGGTGAGATGGCTCAGTGGTCTAAAGCACCTACTTTAGAATCAAGCTTAGCAAAGCACAGGGACCGCGGTTCAATCCCCCAGCACCACATGCCAGCCAGCCCGCCCCCTGGTGGGCTGAGCTGGACACACACACACACACACACACACACACAAATAAAATTAAAAAAAAAAAGAAATAAACAGTGCAATTAAAAATAGGCAGGAGAGGGCCGGCCTGATAGCTCAGTGGACTAAAGCACCTGCTTAGGCAGAGCACAGCGGCCAGGATTTGATCCCTGGCATGCTGTGCCAGCCCCGCTCCTGGGGCACACTGAGACTGCAATTGAGACTTGGCGTGGTGGTCTATGCCTGTAATCTCAGCACTTGGGAAGCTGTAAATAGGCACATCACTACGAGTCTGATCTAGTAGTGAGACCCTAAATACCCTGTAGACCCTTCCCTAAAATACAAAATCAATCAATCAATCAAATAAGAGATAGCAAATATAGGCCCTGTTGGACTTGGTATCCCCAAGCACCTGTGTGTTGAAGGCTAGGTTCTCAGCCCTGGACCTGGAGGAGGGTGCAGGATGTGGGACCTAGTTGTATTTCGCTCATGGTCTGCTGTGAAGCATGCTTTGTCCTCTGCTGCCTGTCCCTACTGTACGTTCTACCTGCCATAGGCCCTGAGAACAGGCTTTGAACCATGGCCATGGACCCAGGACTAGGCCACAGTGAGCCTTTGCTCTCTGCAGCTGATGGATAAAGGTCAGTAGGCCCAGCTCACACCCGTTCTGCACACCAACAGCCACTCTGAGCTGAACACAGGCTCATCCTGTGAGCACGCTGCCCCCTGGTATTTATCCTCAGGAGCCTGCCAACATGTGGACATGGACACTCTACAGTGCTGTGTTTCATGCACACCCACCCACAAGGCCCAGGGCCAGCACTGGGCCAGTGTGCAATTACAGAGTGGTGACTCCAGGGAGCTGCTCTGTGGCCACTGGCATAGGGCTAGAACCCGCTGGTTACACAATCCGTGTGAGAATATTCGACAGAACTATGCACGAAAAACAAAACCATCCCAAACCACAGCTGAATGTAAACACCAGCAAGATCCAAATGGGGCCTGGCACTTGGCTCACGGTGCTCCGGCTTTCTGGTTATGCAAGATGGTATGGAGGGCTGGAGGGCATGGGAGTGCTTGGGGCTATCTCTGCAACTTCTGGTGGGGCTTAAAGAATTCCAAATAAACCTCAAAAAAGGAGGGATGGTTTGAAGCTGAGGTGCTCGATTCCTTTCGTACGAGCTATAAAAGCATAAAGGCCCGAGGGAGCCACGGGCAGCGCTGCCGTGGCATGAACTGAGCATGATCCCAGCGCAATAGGCTTTTCTGGGGTGGCAGAAAAGGGTCCATGGTGGGGATGCTCAGAAGAGAGGGAAGCTGCCCCGGGGAAGGAGCCTGATTTTCTGGTTTTCCTCCAAGTTGTTTTCGTGGTTTGAGTTGGGGATGGTGCACACAGGACCCCGCCCTACAGAGTTGAATTTCATGCTGTGGCCTGATTGCTGTCTGTCTGTGTGGCAGTGGCTTAGGAGTCAAGGGACCTCAAGGCCCAGGTTCCACAGGCTGCACAGTCCCCGGCCAGGCTGTGTGACAACACTGGTGGAGGGGTCGGGAGAGTGGCACCTGGCCCCTGGGTGGTGGCAGGTGTGCTCTGGGCATCTCTGAGGGACACAAATCCCAATCACAAGGCTCCACACCAACTGGATCCCTCAACCTGGGGTCCTTTTCTCTGGGTGAGACAGGGTTTCCATATATAAATCTGGGGACAGACATCAGATGACAACAGTCACCTTTTACAGCTTTGAATTCATTTTGTAAAAAGCTGAGAGTGGGGCCCGAGGCAGTTGGGGAAATGAAAGCCCTTATTTTGTCCCCAAAAGCCCCTCTAAGACTGGTTGTGGTGGCACACGCCTGTAATTCACCCAGCACTTGGGAGGCTGAGGCAGGAGGAGGCCAGCCCGGATTACATAGCAAGACCTTGTCTTAAAAAAACTAAATAAATAAATAAAATTTAAAAACAAAAGCAAGGGAAGCTACAGGGTTTCTTTAGGCTCAGCATCAGTCTCTCCTTGTGCCCTCTGCTTGTTTCTTGAAAATGGGGAGCAGGTTGGTGCTTCCTCTTCGGCATGTCCAGGCTCAGTGAGCTCAGATTGGGTCTCCCAGTAGTAACCTCAGAGCCTGAGAAGGGCCTAGATGGCCAACAGCAGGTGGAGCGGGGAGGAGAGACCTTGCTGAGCCTGTTTCCTGTACTGGGGTCCCACCCTGGCTGGGCGGTATTGTGAGGGTTGCATAGAGAGTTGTCAGAGTGTGGTTGCTGCAGGTAGGGATGGACTATGGGTCTCTGAGTTGAAGGTCTCAGCTCACCAGGAGCCACAGGGCAGGGAGGAGCTGGCTCTGGGCCTCTGGACAACAGGAACCTGGGGGCCTAGCACCCCATCTCGGTTCTCAGCATGAGATGGCCCTTTCTGCTTGCACTATGATTGAATTTGGTCTTTTTCTTTCATGGGCATCCTATATCCAAGTGCTGCCCCTTGCCTGCCACCCTCACTCCTCTCCCTCCCCACCATGACCCCCATGAGTTCCTCACAGCCCGATCCAGCAGGGCTGGGGCAGCTGGACCAAGGCTACCGGTGTCCAGCCCCATGGAATGATTAGGGGTGTTGCTGACTCTTATAGCCTTCTCCCTCTGTGCCACCTTCTACAAGTGGCCTCAGGTCAGTGCCAGCAGCTACACTTGCAGCCCCCACCTCATCTTCTAGGCCTGCACCCGTGGGGGCCCTTTCCCCTTGTCCTGGGGTCTCTGTGGGTGCTCCCTGAGGCTGCAAGTGGGAACAGGCCATGCCCCTCCCCAGGGTTGGGGTCCCCACAGCTCCATGGCCCCCACAGAGATTTGGCAAAGGCCTGAGGCTTCCCTGATATCTTTGTTAGGCCTCCTCCTGCCCCCAGAGATCCCAAGAGGTCAGTGCTACCCTCTGTGTAGTGGATAGGAGGTAGGGGCAGGAGGAGGGAAGTTCCTCCTCCCTGACCCAGGGTACAGTGGCCTGGCTTAGAGTCACTCCCCATGACAGACTGACCCTAGCTTCCTAACTTGTATGATGAGCCCTGCCTGGGAACAACAGTCCAAACTATACTATGACCCTGCGTGAGGCTGGAGCTTGTGCTCCAGGGTTCTTTTTGCTCCAGCATCCTGGCTGTGCATATCCACAGCCGGTGTGCAGCCTCTCAGATCTCAGCTTACTCCTCTGCCAAACTGGATCTCCTAGCCTGGAGTGGTGGCATATGCCTGTAATCCCAGAACTTGGGAGGCTGAGGCAGGAAGATCATTGTGAGTTTGAGACCAGCCTGGGCTACAAAGTGGCTCAAGTCCAGCCCGAACTGCTCAGTGAGACCCTGTCTCAAAAAGACAAAATAAATAAATAAATACAAACCAGGCCCAGATCCTGGCAGGGCTGCCATGAAGATGAATTCCTAACCTGGTTCCACTGTCAGGGACAAGTGCTTCCACAAACCCTTTCCTACCTGGGATGAGGGGGATGGGATCACTAATCTGGCAGGTTCCAGGGTAGAGGAAGAGGAAGGGAGGGAGAGAGAAGAAGGGGAGAGGAACATGAAAAGAGGGAGGGAGAGGAGAAGGAAGGAGGGGTGCAGGGAGGAGAGGGAGGAGCAAAAGAGGGGGGAGAAGAGGAAGGAGAGGAAGGAGGGGTTAAGGAGGAGGAGAATCAGCACTGTACCCAGAGAAAGAGCTGGTGCCTCAGGGTCATTTAGGGCCACTGGGAATCTGGGCACCCTGCTGATGGGCCTGGTGACAGGGGACAGACAGCAGGGAAAGGCCCAGGGGTGCCATCCCCAGGGACCCATGAAGCACTGGCTCTCCATCCTCTCCTGCCGTGTAGGGACTGCAGAGGCTCCTTCATCAGAGTTTCATTTCCCAAGAGGCCACTGTCCCAAGCCCTCGCAGATTCCCAGAGGCATGAGGTGATTTTATCAAATATTCTGTTTCCACTGTAATATTTTGAGAATACAAAAATACTACAAGTTCACACTTGAAGCTACCTAGGGTCTCTCTTGAAATTCAATCATTTTAAGATTTGATGAAACTGTAGCCAGGTGTGATGGCACATGCCAGTCATTTCAGCACTCTGGAGGCTGAGGCAGAAAGTTTGCAAGATCAAGGCCAGCCTGGGCAACATGGGGAGATCCTGTCTCAAACAAACAGAAACAAAATAAAACAAAAAGAAGATTACCCTGTCCCTAGACCATGTGAGAGATTTGTAGAGGAAGACTTATAGCCCAGAGCCTTCTCATCCTGCAGGGCCGGAGCTCTCTGGGTGCCAAGAATGCAGGGTTTTGGGGACGACAAAGTCAGGGCAGCTGTGGTGCTCTTCTGGAGGGCTCCAAATAGACTGCACCATGCAGTGCAGCAGTGCCAATAGCTAATGTCCCCAACACATTGGGACAGTTGGGGACATGACAAAGAGATGATTGAAACTGGGGCAGCCTGGCGGTGCATCCAGTTGTGAGTGGGCAGCACAGAGGTAGTGCCAGCATTTCCTTGAGGGAGGGAGGCTGAGGAGAGGTCTCATGGTGGCCAGGGCCCCAGCCAGGCAGCTGAGAGCCTGCATGCCTGGTGGGGAAGATGCCCCACAGGGTGAGGTACAGGGTGCTGGTCAGGGCTGCACCTTGTGACTGTGCAATGCAGCCTCCTGCCCACTGGAGACGCCTGTGCCCACTGCTGTCCTCAGCCTGTGCTGGGTGCTGCCCCCAGCAGAGCCTGGGGGACACAAGTGTCATCTCCTGCTTGGGCAATAGTATGACTATGAAGTGATCAGCCACACAGGGCGAGCTCAGGGCCGAGAAAGCGAGCAGAAGCGGGGCAGAGTGTGGGGATGGGAGCAGCTAGCTAGAGGGGCAGAAGGCTCCAAAGGAGCACCAGTCCAAGGCTGCAGCACCAGGCACCTGTGGCTTCCTGCCTGACACCCTGAATCTCAGCTTTATAAGGTATTGTCTTTTCTCCTCAGGATTCCCCTGCCCCACCTTTTCAGTTCATGAGCTGCCCACAGTGCTGGTTCACTACATGGTGAGAGGGGTCTCCTTTGCCAACCAAGGTATAGCCTTTTTGCTGGGGTTGCCATGCTAGGACAGTGTGAACCCAGATCCTTGTCACTTCAGAGAAAGAACTAGCTGGAGAATGAACCCCCTAAGAGAACGAAGAATGAAGAAGTGGAAAGACCTTCCTGCCTACACCATCTGAGTGTCTAGACACAGCCACACTTGAAGCCATTTCTCCCTGGACCGCAGCTCTGTCCTCTGACCTGGGGGCTGGGCTGCTTTGCTACCTCCATCTGCCCCTCGTAACCCACAGGTTTCTGGTATCCACACTGCCTGTCTGGAATGGAGACTGCAGTGAGGGAGGCTGTATGGGAATTGGAGATTTTGCTTCTCTGAGCCAAACCAGAAATCTGAAACACTGCCGGCCCCCTGTTACTCAAAGGCAGTGCCCCAAGGCCCTTAGAAAGGGGCCAAGGATAAATGTGGCCCAGATCAGCTCCTGACCTTGGCTTCCTGACTCTGGAAAGAAATGGCCTTCAGTTTCCCAGGCCACATGAGGAGGCCAGGAATCCATACCTTGAGTGGCCAGGGGACAAGGTGATAGATGTGTATGCATGTGACTGCATTGTGCATATGTGTGTATGTAGGTACACATGTGTGTACAGTCCAGCCACCCCTCTGTGCCAGACCTGACTGCTCCCCAGGCCCTGGTCCCTGGCAGGGCACCCTGGGGTAGGCAGGAGACACAGTCCTGCTGGTTCTGTCATCTGGTTTCTCCTAAGAATGATGCACGAGGATGCCCAGGAGCCTGGAGGGCAGGGCCTGAGTCTTGTGCCCTCTCCAGCGTAAGACTGGGCACAGTGCCCAGCTCAGCTTCTGTGAAATGTGCAATTTCCATCTAGAAAACAGAGCCAAGGAGGCCTTGCTGAGAATGAGCAATCGGAAGCATGCAAGGCCGGAGGGGAGTGGCCACTCCGGTGACCCTGATGCATCTGTAGGGTGCACCATAGCCCCATCCGGCACCACCTGAGTCCTGGCCCGAGCAGGCGCAGACCCTGCCCGGCTCTCCGGAGCTGAGGGTGAGGTGAGCTGAGTCAGCAGCCGACACAGGAAACTGTGCCTTGAAACACGGCACCTGTTCAGATGCAGAAGCTCAGAGAAAGAATCGTGGGCAGGTGTGGCTGTGCACGCCTGTGCTTCCACCCCTTGGGAGGCTGAGGCAGGAGGAGTGCCATGAGTTTGAAGCCAGCCTGGGCTACAGAATGAGGCCCTATCTCAGGAGCCATAAAATTAAAAAATAAAAAAGAAGTATGGAGAGACTGCTTTTATTTGATTAAAGATGCCTGCTGAATGCGAACACATGCACTCGTGTTCATGCACACACACACACACACACACACACACACACACGCACACATGCACATGCACACACAGTTAAGGTCATCACTAACAGTGAAACACCAAGTACTTTTCTCCTAAGCACAGAACTAAGAAGAGTATGTCTGTTTCCAGCAGAGCCTGATCATTTCAAGGAAACAGAACTATATATGAAATAAAAACGATAAAGCTGGGAGGCACACGTGGTGCTCTCACCACCGGCACAGTTTCAGGCAGCAGCAGCAGCAGCACGTGGGAGGTTGTTGTTGGCTGCGTGTGCAGAGTAAACCTCAGTGGACATCGGCACCAGCAACACTGGACATTAGATACCTTCAGGGTCATTCGGTGGCACCATCTTTGAGCACGTATGGATTAATCTAACAAGAGGACACAGGGCAGAAACCTCAGCCCACCGCAGAGAGGGGAAAGGGCTTGGGGCAGTAAGATCTGTATGTCTGTCCCTCTCTCTGTCCCCTCTCTCCTTCTGCACCTTTGTCATCTCCTCTCTGCTTGCTGGTGTCCCCTGCTTCTGCTCTTCTCTGTGCCCATGCCCCTGCACCTGGTTTCTATCTTGGTACAGCCCGCTGCCTCCTCCAAAGATGTCTGGGAAAGGAAGACAGGAACAGAGACCCAAAGATCTGTTCCAGAGAACCAGCAACCACTTTGGGAGAAGCCAATCCTACAAAACACAGATGGGGTTTGAACGCAGGGCACTGCATGTGGCTCAATGGTGCTCCCAGCCACAGGGGTTACTTGCCGCCAGGGCCAGGTGAAAGCCCACTTCCTGGGCAGCCACTGACCCCAGAGTCTTGTCACAGGCACAGTGCTGTTCAGGAACCAGGGCCCCCATGCACAGGAGCATTGCGGTGGGGCTTCATTATGCAAGGCCCCATGGTAGGGAGCAAACAGTTAGGCCTGAACATGCAGTTCATTTCCATGATGCTGTCCCTCTCTTTGTCCCCTCTCTGCAGTGTTCCTTCTGAGGAGTTGTTGTATGGATGAATCTCAGTGTGTTCTTCCCTGCCAGTAGACATGTAGGCTGCTCTAGTTCAGGGCAGTTACAAGCAATCACACTGCACACACTTAGGTAACCATCCTGTGTGGACCCAGGTTGGCCATGGGGGAGTATCCTGGCACAGCTGACTAAAAGTGCAGCCAGAGGAAGACTTCAGGAATGGCTCGCTCCTGGGGCCTCCAGCCCTCTTCCCACCATGCTGGTTCCTTCATCTGGCTGCATGCAGAGCCACTGTCAGGCTACTCACCTCCTCACCCCTGCTGCAATCTGCCTTTCTCCTCTGCTTATTGCATCGGCCAGCATTTATGGAGGTAGCCATACTCCAGGCCCTGAACTCTGGGTGGGAGCAAGTAAGAAAGATCCATCCTGGCCCAGAGGAACTCACCACTACATGGGAGGGTAGGCAGATGCCACCAAGGTCACCCATGACCCTGGCCATACCTGTAGCTACATATGAGCATGTGAGGCCGGGGGCTGCAAGATGGAGGACAATAGTGTCCATGATGTCCTGTTTGGGACAGGCAGATCAGTCTGTTTCTCTCACAGACTTTCTACTGTGTCACAATGAAGTCTTCCAGACATGTGTATCCACAGGGTTTGTTTGGGTATCTCTGGGCAGGAGTGCTTGTCTATAAAACACAGCAGGGAATGCAGTCCTGAAGCTCCCTGTCTGGGGTTCGGGACATGGTGTCTAATCATGCTGTTTTCTCCCTGGAGGCTGGCCCCTCACACATTCTGGCATGATGCAGTGTTTATTGGCCAGAATAAATGCATCCTCTGGCTCTAAAATGCTGCTGGGATCCTGGTCTCATGCTGGGTGAGCAGAGCATCCCGGAGGACTGTGGCCTCTGTCTGCACATCGCTCCATGACAGGACGATCTGACCTGCAGGTCCTCCTCAAGGATGCTTAATCTTTTTCATGGTTTCCTCTGGGACAGCTGGATGAGTGATGAGTGTAAAGACCCTACCCTACTCCACCCCACTGTCCCTATCCCTGTCCTACAAACTGGGCAAAGGGATATTCACCATGTCTGTGTATGGGTCAAGGGGCAGCCAGGGTGACCTGGCTTGGAGGAGGAGCTAAAGATCAGGCTTAAAGCTCACATCTCTGGTCCTTTTGCGAGTGGCAGGGTCCTAATAACATGACTCCTACAGCCAGAAGTGGGAGGCTGAGGCAGGAGGATGGCAAGTCTGAGCCCATCCTGAGATACTTAGTGACTCAATGAGATTCTGCCTCAAAATAAATAAATAAAACGGTCTGGGGTGTAGTTTGTCATGAAGGCCCTGGGTTCAATCCCCAGTGTTGCAAACAAAAGCCTCCCTTCCCTCACTCTCAACCAAGACCCTGCAGCGACTACCCTGCCCTGTGACGGAGAAGTCATGAGAGGGTTGAGCTATTATGACTGGTGGCCATCAGTAGTGACAGAGGACACCAGACAGCCCTCTTGTATATCCAGCCAGGATACACAAGTGTGGCACTATCACTGTCATTGTCACCAACTGCAGACCAGGCTTTGATGACCATACCAGGCATTTGATGTGCTGCACTGATCCCTGAGTCTGTGTAATGTGGCAGCCTAAGCTTAATGACTTCCATCTATGACAGCCCTTTTTGTGTGTGTGTGTGTGTGAGACAAGGTCTGGCTGCATAGCTCAGGTTGGCCTTGAATGCGTGGTGATCATCCTGCCTCAGCCCTGCAAGTGCAGGACGCATCACCATGCCTGACAACCATGACTGTTTCTGCGGCTCAGAGTTGGCTGTGGGCCTATCAGATACCCAGTCCCGCTGCTGCTGGTAGGTCTGTGCTGTGTCCTGCAGGTGAGAGTCAGTGTGTAACTGAGGCTCCCTCCAGGTGGCACTGGCCCTAGATCCCTGAACCTTCAGGTTAGACTGGGTTTCTTGCTGGGGTGGCATTGAGGTCCTGCTGGGAGAGAGGACGCTCAGCTGGCCCAATAGGCCCATGGAGCTGTTGCTGTGGAAGATGTGGAGAGAGCATTGCTTAGGGGACAGGAGGCCCACAAGGGCTGGGCACAGAAGAGGTGAGATGCAGAGAGAACACGGTCAGGCCCACAGTCGGCACACTACGGTGCCCCCTGAGTGCGCCCTCCTCAGCCTCACCTACTCAGCTCATACGTATGTGCATTCCTGATGTGCGAACAGCGCCAATGCTTTCCTACTTTAACTTGACAGCCTGTGGGGCACAGTCACCCCAGTTACCACAGTGGTGGCTTCAGGTCACTCTCGTAGCCATAGCTGCCTCCACTGAGGACGCCCATAGCCTGTACACAGAACCCACTGCCCTCACATTTGGCCAGTGTGCACCATCCTGTGGGAGGCCATGTACTGTACAACCAGCTTGGGTCACCTGTGCACACACGCCTATGCCTGTGCTTGTGAGATGTGCGGGGGCCCCCTTGGTCTCCCCTAGGACAGGCTGTCTGGTGGC
This sequence comes from Octodon degus, assembly GCF_000260255.1. Lineage (NCBI taxonomy): Eukaryota > Metazoa > Chordata > Mammalia > Rodentia > Octodontidae > Octodon > Octodon degus. Next base: position 2,400,842 of record NW_004524830.1, on the reverse strand, counting down.
ACATTTCCCAGAGCATATCCTGTTCCTCAGCTGGTATGGTCTCCAGGTGCCACATAACACCCAATGCCATGTAAACCCATGCCTTGGAAAGAGCTGCTCTGCAGTGTCGTTTGGGGATATTCCAAGGACACAGCCTGAACACAGCAGTCATTTGCCATCCGTATGGCCAGGTTGTCCAGTACACAGTGCATCCACTCAGGCCCATGTATGCTGAGTGACTGAACAGAGGTCCAAGGGGAGCCATCACTGACCTCAGCCACCCTGGGTGACCAGACCCCTGGATGAAGGTCCAAAGGGTGGAGTTGAGGAAGATCATGATCAGAGCGTCAAAGGCTTCCATCTGTTTCAGCTATGGGAGGCCACAAGTGCAAGACACACCCCGCTGCCTCTTGCAGGACCAATACCCCCTTCAGGGTTTTGGCAGCTCAGCACCAGCCCCACCTCACTAAACACTGGGAGGTTCTGGCTCCCCCAGCTTCTGGTCCTGAGGAAACTCAGAACATAGAGGGTCATCTTTGGCTTCCATGTCAGGCCGCGTGATGCACTATGGGAGCCACAGCCTGGAAGTCAATCTGGGCCAGCAGAAACTGGAGGAGCTCATCCGTTCCACACATTCAGGACATCTAGGACCATGGCCCTCTGGGGTCTTGCGTTGAGCAGCCCAGCACTTTGTCTTGGGCTGCGCAGACAGCTAGCACCACACACGTACTGCCTTCTTCCTGTCCCTATACTGTCTTTTCCTCCTGCTAGCCATCTCTTGGCAGGGAAACAGAAGTGCCTGAGCTTCGCCTCAGGGTCTGTGTCCAGGCAGGCTAACCTAAGATTAAAAGAAGAATCTGAGAAAATTGCCAAATCACAACCACTCAAAAAACACCCAGGCCTGGTGTTCCAGTGCAGCCATGGTTCAGAGCAGCAGGGACGCTTGAACAACTCAGGGCAGTGGGGAGCCCAGCAGCCACTCTGGGAAATGGCATTGCTTAGGAAGTTCAGCACACACTGGTCACGTGGCCCAGTCTCCTGGGAGAAGAAGACCGTTAAACACGCCCGCACAGCTCACAGGGCTCTCTTCACGCTCCAGGTGGCAACGCGCTTGGCCCTCGGAGCCTGAGCAGCAGTGAGGTGATGTACTTTGGTTCACACAGCACAGGTGAAGCTCTATCACCTCAGGCCACACCCTGTGAGGGCGTTCTGGGCCACGTGGGCTTTGTCTGCCCTGGCAGATCCTACGATTGCTGTGAGCAGCGCTGGGCACCTCAGCCAAGGAACAGTGTTTGGTTTCTTTACACAGAACCCTGAAGCACGCACGTAGGTCTGCAGTAGGCCATGTCGGGTGGTCTGGCACAGGGCAGAGTGGGCCTCACGAGGACATCAGGATGCTTCAGGGTGACGGGCTTTGCATCATTCGGGTGATCCTAGGCTACAAGTGAATCCACCAAATTGTTAGGGCAGAGACCTCTCTGGTGTTGTGTAAAGCACTTAAGCCCCAGGCCAGAGAGGAGTGCATCCAAATTCTTTGTATGAAACCAGCATAACCTTGGCACCAGGAACCTGTCAGGAAGTGATCGTGTGTGAGGGCTGTGGGGCTGTGCGCACTGTGGGGTATCTATGAACTCTGTTAGCCATCTACACAGCAGTCGACCTCAAGGCACAGTTTTGCCTGTTATTTGATGACAACACGTTCCTGTGGATTTCTTTGTATCTGTATGTGTGTCTCCCCCCCCCTTTTTTTTTTTTGAGATAAGGGCTCACGATGTAGCCCAGGCTGGCTTCAAACTTGCTTCAATTCTCCTGCCTCAGCCTCCTGAGAGCTGAGATGACATTTGTGCATTGCATTAACACCAGGTCATAGGAGGAAAGAGGAGACATATTGGCCTTTGCAGCTGATCGCCATGACAGTGTTTCTCAGAAGTGACAGGACAGGACCAGGAGCCTCAGAGCCCTGGTCTCAGTCCCTGATTCCCCTCAGCCGAGCTCTCCCACAGGCTCTTAATTTGCAGGCCCATAGCTACCACCTAGCTGTCCCTTCACCACAAAACCCTGTGTTCTGAGGTCCTAACCTATAGATCCCAAAATATGACCATGTTTGGAGACAGTGCCTTTATTTTTATTTACTTTTTTTTTTTTTTTTGAGACAGGATTGCACTATGTAGTTCAGGCTGGCTTTGACCTCACTATATACCCAGAGTCAGCTTGAACTTATAGGATGAGAGGTGTGTGCACCACCCCTGGCCCTGGGGACAGTGCCTTTGGAGAGGTGATTAGGTTAAAGTGAGGCCATTGGGGAGGGAGGTGCCCTAAGCCAGCCTTTCTAGCAACTTCGTAAAGAAAGGATGAGGACACACAGAGTCCTGGGGGAGCGTGAGAGCTGAGGAAATCCCAGCCCAGTGCTCAGGCACCTGACGCTCCAGCGCAGTCTCAGAACCATGAAAGTGTGTAGCTGTCATCCAAGTCCCTGTGGGTGACTTCTTGCTCCTAGCCCCAAGAAGCTCACTGCTCCCTCATCAGACTCTGTGACCCTGCGACCCACACTGCCCGGGCTGTGTGGCCCAGTGCTACAACCTCCTCCATCCACTGCCATGATGCTCAGGGCCTTTTGAATGCTTGGTAAATACTCTGCCACTGCCCTGCCTCCCAGCCCCAGCGGCCTTTTTAACACCAGGAACACACTTGAAGTTCACCCTGAACTACCTCAGCCCTCCACATTGGGCTCCAGCCTCTCCCCAAGGACAGGGTACCCCTGGGCCAGCCACACCCACATAGCCCACCCATCCAGGAATGCCGTTATGCCAGATGGAATGAGCACAGACCCCCCCCCCACTTGGAATGATAACAGGGGCAGAAAAAGCCAATGACCTAGAAGCACGAGAAGTCACAATGGAGGCCTGCCCATGAGCCCAGTGACCAGGAAAGGGCATCTTGGTGGTGCAGAAAATGCAGAGGCCACACCTGCTGTGCTCAGCTCTGAATGGGTGGCTGGGGTGGGCTCAATCTGTGTTCTGCTGCTGTAGTGAGATCCCTGAGCCTGGGAACTTCACAGAGGAGATTTACGCAGCTCCTAGTTTCAGAGGGCCAAGGGTATGGCCAGTGTCACTGGGGCCTGGTGAGGGCTCTGGTGGCATCACCATGAGAGTACCCTGAGAGGGAAGGATCCAAGATAGGAAGTGAGTGGATGGATCAAGACAACTAGGATCTGGCTTTTGAATAAGTAGAACTATCAAGCCTCTAGCAGGTCAGACAGAGAGAGGAGGAGGGAAGTCACACATTACAAACACCAGGAATGAAACAGGATGTTCTAGACCACAGATCATCAGTACAGATTCACAAACACAAATTACACAACTTAGAGGAAATGGACCAGCCTCTTAAACATACAAACCACCACAATTTTATGTGAAATGAGTAATTCCAACTACTAATGTTATAAGGGGATTTAATTATTTTTTAAAATAGCAAAACAAGAGATTTCTAAAAAGTCAAGGAAGAATTTGTACCATTGCGCTGCTCAGAGCTCCTGCACCGTGGTGAGATTCCTGGGGCCTACAGAACGGCTGTGGCCTGCCATGGGACTTGGAGGCCCTGGGCTGTGGTCAGCTGCCAGTTGCCCTGGGCCTGCAGCAAGGGTGTGAGTGCTGGTGGGAGTTTGGAGGGCAGAATCACTACCCTGGGGCCAGGAAGCATCTTCAGAAGGAAGGAAGTTCTGTCCTACATTCCTACCAGTACAACAAAATGCTTACCTGTATGTGGTGAAACATGCATATAATTCTATACCTACGTGGGTGGCTGAAGCAGAAAGATTGAAAGTTTGAGGTTAGCCTGGGCAGTGTAGTGAATCCTGACTCAAAATGAAAAGGAAAAATAACGGAGGGGGAGTATAGGCTAGTATAGTTCTTGCCTAGCATGTAGGAAGCCCAGGGTTTATACATAAAACACCAGCCGGATACTTTATAAAGGAAAGTAGTTTGCTTAGCTTACAGTTCTGGAGGCCAAAAGCCCAGGAAAAGCCAGCTGGTCAGCTAAGCCCTGGTGAGGGCCCTGTCTGCAGCGCATGACCTGGTAGAGCACTGTGGTCAGTGTCTCTGTGAGGCCCATAAGGGAGCAGTCACAGGGCAGATGGGAGGGTAGGGATCCCCCACTCCCCTTCCACCAGGCTACCCTAGAAACCACATAAATGCTGCTGAGGGCACAGCTCCGCCAACAACCCCAAGTCATCCTGTGCCTGCCTCCCCTTGAAGGCTCCGGCGCTTCCCACACCCCCATGTGGGTCAGCACCCACACAGGATCTCCTAGGGGACAAGGCAGGAAGAGGGGAGCACCACTTAGTCGAGCTGTCCAGGGATCTCCTTGCTGTGGGATCCTCCTGTAGATGGCATGACCAAAAGGGAAAAGTGGTACACAGAGAGACTCCACTGAGGCACTTAGTAAAAGCTGCCTTGTGCCAAGTGTGGTGATGCATGCCTGTAATCTCAGTACCCGGGAGGCTGGGGCAGGAGGATCGGTCGAGAGTTTGGTACCAGCAGGAGTGACAAAGTAAGCTCAAGGTCAGTCTGAGCGGCACAGCAAGACCCTGTCTCAAAAAAAAAAAAAAAAAAAAAAAAAAAAAAAAAAGGCTGCCTTGGTATGCAGAGATTGGGTGTGCACAGTTTTAGCACAGGGTGGTGCTTGGACAGATGCTGAGTCTGAGGACTTCGTTGGAGGTCTGGGCACTGGCCCCTCTGCACTGGGACATCACCGTTCCCACACTGCTTGATCTTGAGGTGGAACCTGAACCTACACAGCCTGGTGTGAACTGGCCATTCTGAGCTGCGGTAGAGTACTTAGGGGACAAATGGATGTGCTCTATGGAGATGGGCTGAGAGCCCTGTGTGAGGGCTCCCCTGAGGGGGAGGCCCCTGGGCAGCGCCCACTCTCACTCTCTGCTTCCAGGGCCTCTCTGTGTTTGTTGGTGAGGACTTCAACTCTGTGCCACTCAGCAGGGGCTGGCACACTGGGCACCCACTACATGCTGCAGGGACCACTCTGAAGCACACCCTGACTCCAGCTGCCACCCAGAATCCTCTTTGCTCATCCTTGCCCTCATTTTCACTATTGCTTTACATAACATGGGTGGTTTTTATCTTCTAAAACAAAATACTAACTCAATTACTCTGTGAATATTTATCAGAACCAAAGGAATGAAAATAAGCTCTCCCACCACAGAAACTCGAATGTTTGGGGTTAGTTTTCCAACACAGTGCTCAACTATTTTGCTTATTTACTGTTTTTCTTAAGACACAAGGCAGACTGTGCTGCGATGTGCATGGAGGCCCTGTCCTCTCATTCTCCATCCCTGGGGAGCGTGGGCACACTGGGTAGGCACACTGGGCGGGCACCCCAGGCAGCTGAGGCAGGACAGGCCGGCAATGGGAAACAGCTGTGGGGTCCATGCTGTCTCCTCAGCCCCAGGAGGAGATGGCTGCTGCAGACGAGAGACAGGTGGTGACAGCTGGACAAGGAAGTCCCTTGCCACTGACCAGGCTGAGCAGATTTGCCTGGTTTGGGTATGAGGTCACTTAGCAGGGTCCTGGCCATCACTCTAGGCCTCACCCTCCTGGCCTCCAGACAGGATGTTCCCCAAGGAGACCTCAAGGGCTGCCTCAAAGTGGCCTCATAGCTCCGCTCCACCATGCTGCCCACAGCCTTCCTTGACCTTAAAAATGCCACACAGGCAAGAGGAGGAGCTGGCCTGGGCATTAGGAGGTTGGTTGCTTCTGCCCTGAGGAGGCCACATGTGCCATGCAGTGCCAAGCAGACAATACATTCATGGGTGGGCAAGGTCATCCCTGTAAAACTACATCCACGGAAGCTGCTGGCGGGTGATGGTTTGCCAGCTTCTGGGCAGTGCCTTGGCAGCCAGTGCTCCAGGTCTTGGCACAGCTTCTCACTGCTCAGCCCAGAGCCTGGGCTCCTCTTTGTGAGCATCTGGTTGGCCCCCAGGGGCCCGGCCACAACTCTCACCACAGGCCACTGTCTCCCATGACTCACATGTGCCTACTATCTGAGTCTCTGCCCATGTCATCTTCTCACCCCTGACGTGACCCTCACCTCCCCCAGCCGCTCCTCCCACCAGCCTGCTTCGCTTTCATCACAGCACACACACAGTGGGACTTGGCTGCTTTTGCTTGCTTGTTCAGCGGGTCCTTATCTCCCCCAACCCTGCTTCCAAGGCCTCCTGTCCGCAAGTCAGAACACAGAGCATGAGTGTGGGAGTGTGGGGGCACACAGGCACTGATGGGCCTCCCCGTTCTCTCTAATATCAGCCACATTGCTGTCAGGGAAACCTTGTAAAAGTGAACATCAAGTCACGGGCCATCACCACAGTTAGCTGTCTATTAAGGTCCCTTCCTCTTAGAACAAATCCCGACTACCCTCCCACCACTGCCCCAAACCCACAAAGGGACTCCTGCTGCTTCCAGCCCCTCTTCCATTCAAAAGAGACCGCTGCCTCAGACTACCAGTGTGACCTCAGAGGACACTGCTTGGTGCAGTAGGTGTTTATGTTCTGGTATCAAAAATCAGGTGCAGTTCAGGAATTTTCTTTAAATGAAAGGATGCCACAAGTCAGGCATGGTAATGCATGCCTGTAATCTGAGCACCCAGGAGGCTGAGATGGGAGGATTGCTTCAAGTTCAAGGCCAGCCTGAGCTGCATAGTGAACCCCTGTTTCAAAAAAACAAGATTGAAAAAAGAAAAAGAAAAAAAAAAGGCCTTCAACACCTGATCTCCAGAGGCCAAGAAGATGTCCAGGTCCTTGCTGTCACCTCACACAGTTGTGTCCTCCTCTGGTGTGGGCTCTGATAGAAACAGAACAGACAGGTGCCAGACATCAAGAGGGTGCAGCCTTTGGGCTCTGTCACAGAACAGAGAGCTTTCCATGCTGTTTCCCAAAAAACACTGCAACTCTCAGGAGAGGAGGCAGGGCCAGTGCCTCATCCAGCCTGTGGTTTCTGCTACTGTCTCCACCCAGGCTGCTTCAGACAGACAAATTCTGCAGCAGGGGCAGGAGCACAGGCAGCCTGAGGTGGAAGCACAATCTCTTCTGAGACGCACCTAGAGATCAGCATCAGAGTGACCAGAAGGCAGCACCAAATGCTGACTTGACGTCAAACAAGGTGGTGACGGAAGTCTTGGTAGTCGCCCTTTCCCAGAGGACTTAGCAAGGTATTTTAGTTTTCAGTGAGGAAACACAGCCCATGGCCTCCTTGTTTTTCTGACCCAGCCTCTTACCCGAGTACTCTGACACACTCTGGGGCTCAATAGCACCAGCAAGAAACGGTGAGGAGCACCTGAGCCTGGCCATTGTCAGAGCCAGCCCAGCGCCCATGTGCATTTTTTCAGGCTATGACTGCAGCTTCCGACTGTCACTGTCCTCGGCCCCCTTCATCTCCTCTTCCCTGTGGAATCCAGCTCCTGTTCCCAAGCTCCTCTGCTCCACCAGCCCCAGTGCCAAGGTGTCTGCCTGGGCCTGGGGTCTCTGCAGTGGGGGACTGCTGGGTCACAAAGTCATCATGGAGAGCAAGACAGACATGGCCTCCCTCAGGGAACGTGCAGCTCTGCGGCCACATGTTGGCCCTCACTGTCCTCCTTGCCAGCACGCCTCCACAGATGCTCCATCTTCCTGGATTGCCCCTTTCACTTTCTGACAACTTTATCAAAACACTCAAGCTGTCACCAGGCTGAGAGCCCTGGCATCATCTGCTTCCTGCAGCGCAATGACAGAGTGCAGGAGCCCTTGGCAGCTGTCAACCATACCACCCGTCACTTGCTCGGGCCAGTGCCTGGCCTGCCAGGGAGTCAATTTCCGCTTTGCACCAGCACAGCCACAGCTTCTGCCACCAGCCATTAGTACTCAGCAGATAACTGCTGGCCAAAGCAGGTCAGAAACACAGCAGGAATCCAGGCTGACCAGATAAAGACCACTGTCAGTGCAGTTGCAATATGCAGAACCACCGAGGACTTACAGGACATTTCATCAACATGCAAGGCCATCCCAGGAACATTGGCGTTGGGTTTGACATGAAGGACCGGAGGCTTCAGAGATAGCAGGCCTGCTATCAGCCACAGTTCCAAGTGAGGTCAAGACCACAGCTGTCCTAGATGAAAGCAAGTCCTAGAACACCAGGGTGGAAGGAGCCCAGAGCCACTGTGAATGGAGGAAATGAGACCCAGCAAGGCGACTAGAGTGGATCAGCCTCTAGGGAGGCTGGGCAAGACTCAGGTCTCCTAGCAACAAAGAAGGCCCCTTCCCCATTGCAAACTGTAACAGGCATGGAAAGGGAAGGGGAGAGGCTTACGGGTCTCCATGCTTCCCACATTGCTCTGAACGCAGAGAGGTTCAAACAGAGTCAGTGACAAACTATTTCTCTAGAATCCTAGTTCATTAACTTGATTTATTAATGTTCATTAACTTGAATGTATCCTTGAGATCCAGTGAAAATGGGATAAATTCATTACTCATTATAACAATGGTAATACATACTTGTAATCCCAGCACTTTGGAGGCTGAGACAGGAGGACTGCCACAAGTTAAAGGCCACCTGGGGCTACATATTGAGTTCAAGGCCAACCTTGAGTATACAGTGAGACCCTGTCTCCAAAGTCCAAAAACAAACAAAAATTAATCACTTATTGATTTAGTCACTCAGTTTTGTTGAGAGTAGCCTCATCCATTCTTTGGCAGGCTTGTTCTAAGCACAGGATCATGGATAACGTGCACATGGTTTCAGAGCTCAAGTCTGAGGTCAGCTATCTTCATTGCCTTTGGACCCACAGTGATCCAGAACAGTAGGATGGGACAAAGTGTTGACCTCATGGAGACCAAGAAGCACAAATAGACCATAAGGGGATGGGATAATACCAGTGCCCCTCCAGGTCATACTCTCACAAGGCCACTTTCTGAGGTGCTCTTGGGTCCCCTGCTCTAGACAGGGAGATGGGCAATAAGCAGAGAGACTGTCAGGGGAACAGGTGCTCTGACAACAAAGGAGGCCAAGGTTGTAGGAAGTCCTGAGGGGATGGGTGTGCTGTGGACAGCATGTAGGTCATGAAAGGTATAATGGAGAGGCTGAGGTATGCAGAATTGGAAGGCATTTAGGCCACACCTTGAGACTGTTGTGGAAAGTTCTGCAGGAGGCATGGCCATGCAAAGGCACTGGTGCAGAGAGCATGTGGCCATCCTAGGAATGGCAGTGAATCTGGGGAGCAGAGGGAGACAGAAGAGGAGCAGGAGGTGAAGGAACCAAGAGGGAGGCAGGGCTGATCATGTAGCACCTGTCAGTCTGTAGGGATTTTCAGTTGTGCTGTGCATGTGGTAGAAGTCACTGGAGCTTCTTGAGCAGAGGAATAAGATAGCCTGCTTGACTCTTTGAAAGGTCTCTCAGGCTGAAGAACTGAGAAGGAATGGCAGGAAGGCAAGGGCAGAAAGAGTCCAATTCATACAGTGTGGTGGACTGCTTGGTCAAGGAGTCAAGGGAAATGAGCATTTGTGGCTTAAGTTCAGCAAATCATAGTTGCTGCTTCCTGCAGTGGAGAAACAGCAAACAGAACAGCATGGTGTGAAGAGTTGGGAACTCAGTGCAGGCTATGGATAGGAAATACCCCGCAGGCCCACATGGAGGCCTGGTCACCAGCTGTGGTGCTAGATGAAGTCATGCAGCCTTTAGGAAGTGGCCTCATGGAGGTATGACCCGAAGGTGGGCACTGGTATCATCCTAGCCCTTGATGGTCTATTTGTGCTTCTTGGTTACTACGAGGCCAGCACTTCATCCCATCCTGCTATTCTGGGTTACTGTGGGCCCAAAGGCAATGGAGACAGCTGACCTCAGACTTGCCCTCTCCTCTCTGGAAGTTCATTGTCTTAGGTGTCTTGTCACAACAATGCAAACCTGATCCACACAGTTTGGGAAAGGTTGAGTTCGATATATTTATGTGGTTTGATTAGAAACTATGTGGATACTTAAATTTCAAAAATTTATTACAGAAAATAAACCCTGCATTAATCTCCCCCAAATCCTCCCCTTTCTTTTGAACACACCCACTCCACCATCCTTGCCCTTTCTGTCCTCAAAGCCCTTTCCTATCCTTACATGTTCTCTTCTGGCAGCCTTGAAGTCCTGAACTTATTCAAAACATTTTTCTTTCATAGTCACTTTGACTTTGGGAAAGAGCCAGAAGTTGCACAGAGCCAGATCTGGTGAATAAGGTAATGAGGACACAGCATCATGTATGCACAAGCCACCTTTTGTGTAGATGGCGTCAGCAGCTACATTCATTGTACTTTTGATCACACTTTGTAAAGCCCCTCAGAAAAGAGGACTCCAGAGCTGCTGTAGAAAGTGGCAAGCATAGTTGGATAAGTGCATTCAAAGTGAGGGGGAGGATTCCGAGGAGCCATAGCAATGTTTCTTTCACTGTAATAACTTCTTAAAGTTTAAGCATTTACCCTATGTTTTGATTTCCCCTGTCTAGTTATCCAAGTGGAGATGATGGAAGGTGGGGGTCAGCAGAACCCAGAGTCCGGGAGTCTGGGAAGAGGCCCAGGCCAGGATGAGGAGGCTGTCAACTTGCAGGAAGCGCTTGGAACCTTCCACCTGAGATGGACACCAGTTTCATCAGGGATGGCATGTGTGGAGAAGGGATCTAAGGCCAGTGCCTTGCACACCCTTCAGAGGTCCAGGTGGTGAGGAGACATGGGTAGAAGGACCAAGAGGGTCTGAGTGAGGAAGGAGTTGCTCTAGAGAGCAGCATACAGTGCTTCAGGGGCTGATACTATGTCCTAGATGACAAGTAGTAACATGTGAAGGCCAAGGCCAGCTTGAGCAAAGGCTTGGGTGGCACCACAGATACAGAAAGCCTGATTCTGTGACTAGGAGGACAGCAATGCATTCTTGGGGTTCAACCTAGGGCCCCCCAACAAGCTACCTCTCCATATCCCCACCCTCCTGCTGCTTCCCTCAGCCATCCTCTTCCTCTTCCTCATCTTTCACCTCCACATCCCTGGCTTCCCCTCCTCTTCTTTTTCCTTTCCTTCTTCCCCCTCTTCTCCTTCCCTCTCTTCTTTCTCCTACCTCTCCCTCTTCCTTTTCTTCTTTTTCCTCTTCCCCTTCCTCCTCTTCCTCTTCTTCCATGGTCTCCCTAAATTGTTAGCCTCAGAACTGTGTGTCTCTTGCTTCAGCTTCCTAAGTAGCTGGGATTAAGGGTGTGCACCACTGAGCCTCGCTAGGGTGTCTGTTGAAGACTTTTGATGTCAAGAGAATCAGAGAAGTGAGAAAGAAGTTAGAGAGGCCGTGGAGTCAAGAGAGAAATCCTCCCTCTGAGTTCTGGGTACACAGGCCCTAACTCATCTCCTGTCCTCACCACAGAACCCAAGCCTGCTCCTTGACTTCAGGCCCATGGCAATGTTTCTGTGTAGTTTGCTGGAGACAGATCCTCCCCAGTGAGCTGCCAAGCCATGGACAGATGAAGCAGGAAGTGGAATAGCAATGCCCTCTGGGATAGAATGATAGGAGAACATAGGGGCTCCAAGAAGCTCAGCAGAAATGGCTTTCATGCCAAGCCCTGAAGGTCACTGACCAGATTACCAAGTGACAATGGAGGGAGGAACACTGCAGGTAGAACACAGGCTGGGCCCAAAGTGAGGTTGCTGGTGGCGGCTCCTGCATATAGGGTTAAGAAGGCTGCTGCTGCTGCTGCTGCTGCTGCTGCTGCTGCTGCTGCTGCTGCTGCTGCTGCTGCTGCTGCTGCTGCTGCTGATTTTCATTCCAAGTGAAGGGGGTAGCTGTGTGGGAAGCAAGCCATTCTGTCCATCTAGATGCTCACTGTTTTAGGATTGAAAGGGAAGGAAATTCAGAAGATGTGAGACTTCTTCAAGGAGGTGGGACAGGATGTGTCTCAGCCTAGACTCCCCTAAAGCAGGCTTGAGCCAAGGAATTGAGTACAAATAGTTTACCTCCTGCTGAGTAGGGCTTGTGGGAGCCCGACTGAGGTAAGGATGAAGGAGCTGAGGAGGAGGTTGGCGTGCACATCACCCTCTGGGCAGCAGGCTTGGCTGCCCAGGAGCTCCAAATGCCAGCTTGGAGCACAGCCGGGTCCTGGCTGCCTAAGCGACCCCGCCTGTGGAGAGAGGCAGTGCCAGCAGCTGGAGGAGCCCTGGGCACTGACACAACTGGCAGAGGAAGGCATCCAGCTTGCCTGAGCAGGCAGCCTGGGGATGTGGGTGGGACCCAGGGCCCAGGATTAAGTCCCCTCCTTCTAGCTGCTGATTCTTCTAGGAGATGGCCGGCCACAATTACAGCAAGGAGGATAAGAAAGACCATTGATGGGGTGAGCTGCAGGCTGTGCTAGTACAACAGTGCCAACATCACAATGCCATTCACTGTCTTGGGTCACTGCTCATTACTCAGGGCCCTCCCCTTTGACCAGTCAGAACAGCCCCTCCCAGCACAGCGGGGTTGCTGATTCAGTGGTACAACGGGGCTCCCAGTCACCAAGCTCTGGTCAGACCACAGTTGTTACATTGCTCATCTAATTTTCGTTGGGCAAGAAACCTCACAGAAGCCCCAGAGAATCCTGGGCTCTGTTGTGTTCTTCCCTGCCCCACACCCTAGCAGTGGTCCTATTCCTGCACGATAATGGGCATCCCACACCCCTATAAGCATAAGACCTCCTTCCTCCGACTACTGTCCACAATGACAAGAGGAGCAGCAGCTTTAGTGTCCCTAAGGAGAAACAACTGCACTTACTGACCTTCAACACACAAGGGCATGAAGACTGCCAGTCCAGAAGGGCCCAAGGTCAACACAGTTCCTGAAGTGAGTGACAGGGACAGATCTGCCCGCTGGCCAGCACTACATGGACAGAGCTGCTGTTCCATAGAAGGAGCACAGGAACAGTCCAAACCCATTAGAAGCAAGTTTTATTGGAACTAGGAAAAATAGCCATTCATAGTAGGCATGAGAATGCTTAATCAAGAAGATGAAATAAGGGAATAAGGGAAAACCTCACCAGCATCTTGATAGTAGAGCTCTGTGGTGTTTAAGTGAACCCAGCCGGACAATGGCCTTGGAGAGAAGTGCCCACATTTGGGGCACAGGTTCCAGATGTGGAGGGCAGCAGCACAATTCCTGTTTCTCAGGAATTGTGGCTTTTTTTCTAACCTGTCTGATGACTCCAGAGAAGCTGGGTCACCTCTGAGCTGTCTCTGAGGGCTGAAGCAGATTCCCAGAAAGCATTTGTTAAAAACACCAAAAGGTGGGCACATTAGCCATTTCTACTTGGACACCAGAAAATAGCTGGGGTAAACTGTAGATAAACCAAAGCCGCAGGGAGAAAGACTGGAAATCAAATGGGATAATCAGGGAAAATAGGGCTCTGAAGTGCTGTCACACCTGCCTGGGACCAAGGGGATCACTTGCATGGCCAGGGATGCAAAGTCTAAGACGGTGCTGGAGACATCCGGCTCGCACCCAGAGGCTTGTCCCAGCACACCCAGTGCTCATCTGTGAATACTGAGGGCTTTTTGTTTTGTTTTGTTTTTTCCTGTTTGGCTCCAGACAGAGAATACAACTCTGTCTAAGCCACTCACTGACTGCAAGAGCAAAGACCTTGTGGCTGCACGAGACAAAGGAGAGAATCTTCACAAAATTAATTGAGAGAAGAAGACTAAGCAAACAGCAGTTACAACAACCAGCAGCAATAAATTCCAGTGAAGAAGAAGCAAATGTGATGACCAGAGTTGCATTATAATAGGAAAGCTGTTCACTTTTCTTTTCTTTTAAAGGTTCGATTTTCAACCAAAAATTATGAGTCATAAAATGAAGCAAAGTGTGTGCGCATGCACGCGCGCGCGCGCACACACACACACACACACACACAGGACAAACATAATGGAGACAGTCCACAAGAAAGCCAAAACTTTGGACTGACTGCACAAAGTCCAAGACATCTTCAGATCAATGCAAAGAACTACAAAAAGCCGTGAGGATGTGTCAATACACAGAGAAGGTCAAGACAGAGATAGGACTTATAAGGGGACCCAGGAGCATTCTGAGGTTGAGCTACAATAACTGAAATGCAGAGAAAGTCAGTATTTATGTGAGCAAGTTGCAGAAAGACTCAGCAAGCCTGAAGGTGGATCCACTGAGATTTTCCAGTCTCAGAAGTTAGAAAAGATAAAGGGAAATAAGCAGAGCCCAGGAGGTGGGAGGGACACCCCGGAGACACCAACATTGCCACCAGGAGCTGGGGAGAGCATAGAGAATCAATGGTGGCCACTTGGCGAGCATTGTCAGAGGTGTCATGCTGCATGTCCAAGGACTGCAGGGAGCCCCAGGATTCTCACTGGGACGCACTGCATCACATTGCTGACCCCTAGAAACAGCCAGCAAGGGGTGCCTCATAGAGAAGTCATCTTTACTGACACCCACAGCTGATGTCACCTCAGAAACCAGGGAGGCCAGGGGACAGTGGACGACTTATTCAAAGTGCTGAAAGAATACACTGGTCAGCCAAGGGTTCCTTGTCCAGGAAGCTATCCTTCAATAATGAGAGAGGGAAACATTCCTCAGGAAGTGAATGCAGAGCTCTTTTTCTGGGGAGAGACTTGTCTTATGAGAGGTCCTTCTGGCTGAAATGAAATGCTTTAAACAGTGACTTGAATCCATACAAAAAAGCAAAGACTGTCAATAAGGTAATTTAAAAAGACTCAACACAGTGATACTATGGGAACTATATTCCGAAAACAAGGAGGACCACATGCTGTCATATGTATACCCATTTCTAGAGCATTCAAATATTATTTATAATATTTACATTATAAAATATTTTACCTTAGAAAAACATTTTATAATTCTATATTTAGAATATATTTATAATAATTCTAACTATGTTATGAATATATAGCATAATAAATATATCATTATTATATGCTTATAATAATGAATAAATATGAGTCAGTTCTAAATTATCTATGGTTTGTAACTCTTCTTTTTTCCTATATGGTTTCAAAACTAACATAAGACAATGATTATGAATATAGATAGATAGGTACACAATGTACAAATGTACAATTTGTAATGATATCATAAGTAGAGAGGGAGGACAGAGATGCATAGAAATAATGCCTAGTACACTATTGTAGCCAGTTGCATTAATTGAACTAACATA
>NW_004524830.1:2380308-2384950 GCF_000260255.1 Octodon degus | reverse complement strand
AAAAAAAAAAAGACTTCAAGACAGAAGTTGTTACAAAAGACAAATGGACATTACATTAAGATAAAACATTAATTTAATCAAGAAAATATATAAGTTATATCCCACACTCAGAATATTTGAAGCAAACACTATCATACTGAAGGGAACAATAGATTATTCTCCAATCATAGAGATTTTAACACCTATATTTAATAGAAGATGAATTTGAAAACCTCTGATAATCTCAATTTATAAGAAAAATGATTTGGACCAGCGAGGTAGCTCAGTGGACTAAGCAACTGCTTGGACAAGCACAGAGACCATGGTTCGATCGCTGGCACCACATGCCTCGCTGGCCCTGCCTACAGGTATGCTGAGCCAGCCACTGAGTCCAGGCATGGTGGGGCACACTTGTAATCCCAGTGCTAGGGAGGCTGATAACAGGAAGATCACTACAAGTCTAAGCTGCATAGTGAGACTCTGCACCAAATACATTAAAAAAAAAAAAGAATGTTTATGTCTCAGAACCAACTCATAATCCAAAGAAGTAGAATGGTGGAGTACAGACCTGCAACTGATTGATTTCTAGCAAGTGTCAAGGCCCTGTAAGAGCAAAAGAATTGGTGACAGGGCAGGCTCTCAGAAAAGAGTGATGTAGGATTCATATTTACAGATTAACTCAAACTGCATCAAAGCCCTCAACATAAGCACCAAAGATGGAAAACTCTTAGTACTAAATATAATAGTAAATTTTCATGGCCTTGATTTGGCAACATATAGATCTGAAATATAGCACCAAAGCACAAATGATGAAAGAAAGATAGGTAAGAAGGACTTCATCAGACTTAAAAGTTTGTCCACCAAAAATAATATCAAAGAGTGAGAAGGTAACACACAATGAGAAAAAATATCTCCAACTCATACACTTAAGAAGGCTTTGGAGGCTTTCTTTTCTTCTTCCGGTTCCAGGCACCTGGCAGCCGTGGTTTACAGTGCAGTTATGGCCAAGTCCAAGAACCACATCATACACAATCAGTCCTGAAAATGGCACAGAAATGGCGTCACATTTGTAATACCTCAGCCACAAAGATACGAATCTCTGAAAGGGGTAGATCCCAAGTTCCTTAGGAACATGTGTTTTTCCAAGAAGTACAACAAGAAGTGCTTCAAGAAGATGCAAGCAAATAATGCCAAGGCCATGAGCGCATGCTCCGAGGCTATCATGGCCCTCTTCAAGCCCAAGGAGGTCAAGCCCAAGATCATTCCAAAGGGAGTAGGCCTCAGGCTTGCTCGACTTGCCTATACTGCCCTCCACAAGCTTGTGAAGCGTATCCGTGTGCACACTGCCAAGGGTCCCAGGCCTCACCAGCCAAAGGTCCAGGCTCCAGCTTCTGCTCCACCCAAGGCCCAGGGTCCCATAAAGGCTCCACAGTAAAAGGCTCTTATCTGCTGATGTAAAAGCAGAAGGACTGGTGTGACCCCTGGGGTGCCATCTGTGGGGGGCTGATGTCCTCCTGTGTTCTTTGTACAAATAATCCTGAGGAAGGACAAAAAAAAAAAAAAAAAGAAGAAGAAGACATTGATATCTGGAATATAGAAAGAACTCCTAAAACTCAACAACAAAATTATTCAATTCAGAGGGGCTGGGGAGATGGCTCAGTGGAATAAGCACTTCCCTGGCAAGTGCAAGGGCCTGAGTTCAATCCCCAGTTCCTGGAAAAAAAAAAAATATTCAATTCAAAAATGACCTAAGAAAAAAGAAAAAAAAAATGACCTAAGGATAATGGAAATTTCTCCAGAGCATACCCATAAATGGCCAATAAGGACACGGAAAATGCTTGTCATCATCAGTCATGGAGAAAGGCTGATCAGGCTGGGTATAGGTGGCATACACCTATAACCCCAGCATTCCAGAGGCTGAGGCAGGAGAATCTCTGAGAGCTGGCAGCTAACCTAGGCTAAAAAGTAAGGTCAAGGCCAGTCTGAACTGCGTAGCAAAACCCCGTCTTAACAAAACAAAAGACATGCTGGTCAGAACCGTGATGAGATGCCACTTCACAGCTACCATGATGGCTCTGACTTAAAATGGAAAAATGAGCAGTACTGAAAAGATCTAGTGAAACTGGAGCTTTTATGCATGGCTGGTGGGACTCTGAAATAGTATAGCTACTTGGAAAAAGAATTTTCCTATTCCTCAAGAAGTTAAACATAGAATTCACATATGACTCTACAATTCTAACCCTGAATAAAAGTTTAAAAAAGTTGAAGACTAATGTTCAAAGTAAAGCTTGTAGAATGAAACTTGTAGCAGTCTTCAGCATTCCCAATAGCCAAATGGATAAACATGATATTGTATATGCACATATATTATGCAGCCATGAAAAGGATACTTCAACATGGATGAGCCTTGAAAACATATTGAAGAAAGAAGCTAGACTTTTTACAGAAGAGCAGATTTTGTTAGATTCCTTTTATGGGAAATGACAGAATAGGTAGATCCATGGAGGCAGAAAACAAGTTAGTCGTTAAAGGCTAGGGTGACAAAGACTAGCAATTGACTGTTGGGTGGGTGCAGGGTTGCTTTTTGAAGAAATGAAAGTGCTCTGGCATTATGGTGATGGTGGAACAAGATTTGAGCGCACTGAAAGCTACTGAATTGTTACTTTAAGTAATGACAATGGTGAGATTTATATCAATAGAAATGTACTGCACCTCACTCCGGTAAAGCATCTGTGTGACACGGCACTGTAGCTGAGATTCTGAGAGTCTATCCAGCATTCTAGCTGGCCAGCAAGGAGGCTCTGGGAAGGCCATGTGTAGTGGGTTTCCTGGTGTGCTCATGAGCAGCGCCCAAAGAGGAGCTGTTGGGTACTTGTGCAGGAAGTGCACAGGACAGGAGGGGGAGCGGAAGCTGGTGGTAGGAGCAGGTAGGTCCTGGATGGGCAGAACCCCTGGGGGCCAGTGGGATAACAGTGGGGTACAGTGATATTTGGGTTCACAAACTCTTTCATTTTTCTTTTTTTTTTTTTCCCAGAACCGGGGATTGAACTCAGGCCCTTGTGCTTGCCAGGGAAGCGCTTATTCCACTGAGCCATCTCCCCGGCCCCCAACAATTCATTTTTTAAACAAAAGAGTTCAGAAAAAATTTGCTTCCATTCACCAATTCCGCATCAGGTGACAAACACGACCATGACCATCTTCCCCAAACTGTAAAACAAATTAAGTTCATCACCTGAGGTCCTGCTGTACTAGCAGCGCATTCTTCAAAAAAAGTTCAATTTGATACCTAATTGGTTATAGTTATGCTTTCAAATGACTATTATATAATCATATGAGTAAATATACTTAATTTTAAATAAAAATGAAGTTCAAACCCATGAAAACCTTCCTAACTCAGCTCTTGTGCAATCTTCTCACTTTGGGGATGGTAAAAAGGGAGTCCACATTCACCTATCATTTATTGCAGTATACTGCAATAATTATTTTATTTCATTATAGGTGATGGTTGTCATTCTCCTACTATTGCATAATTTACAAATTGGCTTCACCATGAATATGTCTTGATAGGAGGAAATCGGGTGCAGTTTCAGGAGAGTCTCCCTGTGGATATGGGAGCTGCTGTGATTGACACAACTTTAAAAGGAAGATTTGGGGAAGAAGAAAGAGATCAGGGGGTGGGGAGGGCAAGAGAAAGGGAATAATAGAGAATAATAATAATAATAAAAAAGTTACCCTGTTATCTTAGTCACCTTTCACCTTGCTGGGGCAAAATTCCCAACACCTGCAATTTAAAGGAGGAGAACTTTTTTTTTTTTTTTTTTTTTTGTAACCAGGGATTGAACTCAGGCCCTTGCGCTTGCCAGGGAAGCGCTTATTCCACCAAGCCATCTCCCTGGCCGCAAGGAGGAGAAGTTTATTTGGGCTCACAGTTCAGAAATTGTAGTCCTTGCATGGCTGGCAGCATGGTGGAAGGGCCAGCATGAGAAAAACTGCCCACATCATGGCACCCAAGAAGCAGAGAGAGAGAGAGAGAGAGAGAGAGAGAGAGAGAGAGAGAGAGAGAGAGAGAGAGATTGGAGAGATTGGAGGGGCCAAAGGAGAGACACAGCAGCCTTTTGGGTCATGCCCCCAGGCTCTCATCTCTTCAGGCTAGGCCTTACCTCTAAGAGCACATTTATCTACAACACACCCATGGTTTAATCCTCTTCCAAAAGCCCTGCCCATGCATGCATGAGGCTTTCTTAACATAAACCAGAACATTCCACCCTTGGCCCCCCCAAATAACGTGTGTGCATATTTTTATGCAAATGCATTCAGTCCATCTCCAACAACTGCCAAGGTCCTACAAGTTTCAGCCTTTCTGAAAACTCAAAGTCCAAAGTCTCTTCTGAGACTCCAAACAAACTCTTAGCTGTGAGTTCTTGTAGAAATAAAAATGAAGCCAAATGCTTCCAACATATAATTCCCATTTCAAAAGGAAGTAATACAGTGATAGAAAACTAGTGGCAGAAAAGAAGACAAAAATCCAGCAGGACAAACATTAAATCCTTCAGCTCCATGTCTAGCACCTGGAGCAAGCTGTGACAAGAGGTGAACTCTAAAAGACTTGGGCAGCCCCTCCTTTATGGTATCACCAGTTGTAGCGCTTGTGTTTTCTTTTTCA
>NW_004524830.1:2374291-2379608 GCF_000260255.1 Octodon degus | reverse complement strand
AAGAAGAAGAAGAAGAAGAAGAAGAAGAAGAAGAAGAAGAAGAAGAAGAAGAAGAAGAAGAAGAAGAAGAAGAAGAAGAAGAAGAAGAAGATTGAAA
Organism: Octodon degus; assembly: GCF_000260255.1. NCBI lineage: Eukaryota > Metazoa > Chordata > Mammalia > Rodentia > Octodontidae > Octodon > Octodon degus. Next base: position 2,379,511 of record NW_004524830.1, on the reverse strand, counting down.
GCACAACCTTTAACTTTCGCAGCTTTAAGCTTGTGAAGGGTGGGGTCTTGCTGGTTTCTAGGATGTCCTCAAGATACCCTTTTAATTGTTCAGATATAAAGTAATTGGATTCTTTTTAAGACTTCAACAACTAAGTGCTCCTTGACTGAAACTTTGTAGGCTCTTCCTTCCTGGGAAAACTGAAAACTTCTGCTCCTGCTTTTTCAGTACATACCTGGCTAAAAGCAGCAAGCAGGACCAGCAAGATAGCTCAGCAGACTAAAGCGCCTGCTTAAACAAGCTTAGGCAAGTGCAGGGACCACAGTTTGACCCCCGGCACTGTATGCTGCACCAGCCCCACCCCAGGGTGGGCTGAGCCAGTCAGAGTCTGAGCATAGTGGCATATGCCTGTAATCCCAGTGCTGGGGAGGCTGAAAGCAGGAGGATCACCCAGAGTCTGAGCTGCATAGTAAGACCCTACAATAACCAAATACATTTAAAAAAAAAAAAAAAGCAGCAAGCAATATCCCAGCTACAGACTGAATATTGGGTTGACTTGAAATTTCCTGTCCCAGATTAGTCTATTGCCCTTAATATCAGAATCTTGCAACGTCTCCACGCATGAATAAAATGAAGATAAACTTCCTGCCAGAGCACAACACATGTGATCTCTAGCCCAACTGTCCATGGAGTCTTTGTTCCTGATTGAAAGCTTCTGAGCTATCTTTACTGTCTGTATTTTTATCAGCATTCTGGACTTCTGAGCTCTGACTAGAATCTTGCATCAAGCTTGGCTTACAAGCGTTCTAGGACTTCTCTAGCTGTCAATGCCAAACCTTTCCAAACTCCTCCTGCAAGCCAGTTCCATAGGCTTCTAAACCATGTAGTCAGATAGTTACAACAATGACCCCAAATACCAAATTTTGTCTTAATCTTAAGTCATTTTCCTCATCACTGGGACAAATATCCAATACCTGCAACTTAAAGGAGAAGAGGTTTACTTGTCTCACATTTCAGAAGTTTCAGTCTTTCCATGGTCAGGGGCATGGTGAGAGGGCCCGATGCAGAGAAAAGTTGCTCACAGTGTAGTGGGCAGGAAGCAGAGAGTGAAGAGAGCAGTCAGGGAGGGTGCTACGCCCTATTACGTCACACCTCCCATGACCCACCTCTTCCAACCAGACCCTTCTTTCTAATAGCGCATTTAATTCTTCCAAAAGCTCTGCTTTGGGGTGCATGAGGCAGAGGAAAGGAGCAATCCAGATATCAACTATAACATATGGGGGCCGGAGAGATGGCTTAGTAGAACATGCACTTGCCTGGCAAGTGCAAGGGCCTGAGTTCAACCTCTGGTTCTGCCAAAAAAAAAAAGAAAAAGAAAAGAAAAAAAAAAACCTGTAACATATGTTAAAATGAAACCTGCTATTCTGTATAACTAATATGTACTATTATGAAAAAATTGAAATATTTTATAATCTATTTTATGAAGCAATTAAAATATCTTTAAATTAAAATTTGAAAGATGCAAATTTCTCTGTCATCTTCGTACCTACACTGTGCCTTTCTCGGTCTAAACTGGCATCTTCTGAATCTGCCTTTGAGCCAAGAGAAGGACCCAGCTCAAGGCAAAGCCTGCTGCAGATGCTATGTGCTGAGATGAGGTGGTTGTGAGCCTGGGCAGCACCAGGCCCACTGAACACAAAAAGACAGACCTGGGAAACTGAAAGGAAAAGGAGGACATTCTAGGTAGGAGACCAGGGACCCAGCCTTGTGTCTGTTTCATCTTCAGGAGAAAGAGAGAGGCCCAGGAATGACCAGTCTGCCCAGATCAGGAGAAGGGATACATGACCTGAGCCAGATGGAGCATGGTGACTCCTGGAACTTTGGTCAGAACCTTGGGGAAGAGCTGGACACTAGAAGGAGTATCCAGTTGGTGCTCCTGCAGCCATCTTGTCACCATGAGAGGAACACTTGGCTGAGGGTGAATTGGCAGAAGGGTAAACACAGCCAACGGGAGGAGCAAGGCAGACTCCTGTGCTCTCAGGTGCAACCACACCTACAGTTAGCTTCCCATTTGTATTTTTCCTAAGCCAGTTTAAGTGAGGGTTTGGCTGTTGCTGTTAATGTAAAATCCTGGTTAACATAATCTGTTTATCTCCCAAGGCTGCTTTGGCTTCAGTTTTTGCTGAAGAATGTGCCCTTTGTCTATGTGATGGTGAAGGACTTGTCCAGCTTTGCCTAGACTGTTCCCTCCTTTTCAATCTGACCTGCAGGAGTCTTCTGGCCACCGGCTCGCAGATGCTCAGGGTCAGGAGAGCAACCAGCAAGGCACCAGTTCATCTACTGGAAACTTCCTTTGAACCGGATGCTACAAACATCTCATGGTGTGATGCTGAGGCCCTGTGTTAAGACCTCACCATCGCCTATGGTGGGCCCAGGATTCAACCCCATGGCTTCCCTCCTGCCATAACCTGTCCTGATCACATCGGTAACAGTAACCAGCAGCCGCTCCACCAGGTGATACTTTGAGGTCTGCTTACCAGTCACCGGCCTCCCTACCTTCACGTCTTCAACCCCAGAGCCTCTGTAATGAGCAATCTCCAGTGTGAGGAGAGGCCACAGGGGCCTATGTGGCTCATTCATTCCAAACACAGGAGCAGAGGTCACCAGGAGGAAGTGCTACTATCTCACCCTACGTTCACCTCTTTTGGCATGTAAGCTGCAGAATTGTTGGTCTGGTGAAGTAGGACCAGGTCAGCTCGGGCTTTGTTCCCTGGCTAGCTCTGCCAACAGCCATTTGCTGGTCTCCCACGGGAGGCATGACTGATAAGAACAGAGCCTGGGGTTTGGGAACGTAGTGCTCCTGCATGAACCAGGTGCAAATTTAGCTGTCACTTCCAGGGGGAGGGGGACTGATGAAAATATTTCCCAAGGTGTTTTCCAGTAGGCAGTTTTTAGGAATCAAAAAGAAAGAAAACAGAAGGAGAAAAAGGGGAAGGAAAAGGGGAGGGAGGCCTCACTCTGTCCCAGTCCTATCATTTGGAGGCTGCTAGGCAGATGCAGTTGGATAGCAGTTGACTTCCTTACTACAGATCCTAGAAAGTTATCTCTCCTCATGTGCTGAGATGCTGAGCAGGGATGGCACCTAGCGGCTCCCAAACTGACTGGACACAGAAAACATTTCTGAGGACATTACCCTGTGGAGGCATTATACAAAGCACCCTTGAAAAGGTTAGATCCAGAGACTCAGGGGTGCCTTTCCAGTTCTGGGAGTGAAATGAACAAGTCTGATTTAGACTCTGCAAATAGCATCCAGATACATAAACAATAGCAAGAGAATTGCAGTCAGAGCAGTCTGGATGGTGTTCAGCTGTGACTTAGAGAATGACAGCTCAGGGAATGGGAGGGGACACTTCCCAAACAGCACAACCAGGGTGAAGCTGCAAGCCACCCTGTGACACTGCTTGGAAACTCAAGGACATACAGATTATCCCCACTGTGCCACTGAATCCTGGGTAAGGTATCAACTCACAATCTCATGGCTCTTGGCAAGTGCCTTGGAGACCGAGCTGCAAAATCATAAAGGCTTTGAACTTCTGGCAAGAGAACCAGTACTAGAAAAATGGACCCCTACGGAAGGCATATTGCCTATAGGGAGACAGAAAGCAAAGACCAGCAAGCCTGAGGGGAGACCAACTTCTGAGCAGCCTAGATTAACAGTGAGATGGGCGTCTCCTCAGGGAGCTTTCGCTGCTGGCTAATGTATGCTAGGAGCATAAAAGGTGCCAGAGAAAGGGATTCCTGACTTCTTTCTTGGCAGAAGTCTTCTAAGTTTATTTTTGCTCAAAATGGAATTTTTGTGTCACAGGAGATTCAGGAAACACCAAAGTGAGGGCAGGGTGTGGCTATGGCATGACCTCTCCTCACGAACATGTGGTGGGGAGGGGGTGGTGCCGGTGCCCACGGTCAGTGTCCAGGGCCAAGTTCTGCAGTGGTGACAGGCCCCCTCCAGGAGGCCCTGCTGAGGTCAAGACTTGGCCCAGAGTGACCTCCACTTTATGAGCTCAGTTTTTCTATCTTAAAAAACAAAACAAAAACCAAACAAACAAACAAGCCAAAAACAAAACAAAACAAAACAAAACAGGGTGAGGGCTGGGGTTGTGGCTCAGAGATGGAATTGATATAGGTGAAAGAAACTCTCAACCTGAAAGCTATTTGGGATGAATTCATGTTCTCTAAAACTGAAGAGACTTTTTAGGAACAATGGAGTTCAAGAGCAAAATATATTTATTGAGGGAAAGAAAGCTTCTGTCTGAGAGAGAGACAGAAGGGGACCTGAGTGAGTTACCTGGGAACCTGCCTTTTCTTGGGATTTTTATACAGCAAATTCAGGAGGTAAGGTGGGTCCAAGGTGGGAAACATGGGAACTCGCAAGGTGGGCATGAGGGGGACAAAACTATGGTCAACCAATAAGATTACAAACATAATTGCTCAGGTAAAATTGATTAAATTAGGATCCAATGGGGAAGTGAGTCAGGGAGCCTGTGGGCCTGAATACAGAGCAGGGGCTTTTCCCCTGGGGGGTTGGGTTAGTGACTCTGGCTTTTTCAAGGTGAATGATACCTATTTAGATTATCAATCCCTGATGTCCATCTTTAGGGAGATATGTGGCTGCATTTGTTTAGTCTTTTGCCTTGAGGTCTGGCCCACAGCAGGAGTGCGCGGCTCTCCCACATTTACAAGGATCTTGTCTTCCACACTGGCTCCTTGGGGGCCTGGCTAAGTCTGATTGCCTATAATTTCTTTTATCTAACTCAGCCTCCTACAGCAGAATGTGCTCAGTGCAAGCAAGGTCCTGGGTTCACTCCTGGGTACTGTGACAGAAGGGGAGTCTCCACTTTAAATCAACGCCGAGGCACTAGCATAAACAGGGGCCCAGAGTTGAAGGACTTGATTGGAATTCTGACTGTCCCATTTGTACAGCAAGCCCCTTCCTCTCTCTGCCAGCCTCACTTTCTTTATGTGCATCCACCCTGGAGAAAGCTCGGGTCCTGAGACAAACTGCGTGTCACATCAGCCCACAGTAGGCAGCAGTATTTGGGAACTGTTACTATGGGGGCTGTCTGATTAGGAACTGTTTCTATGGGGGCTGTCATCTACTCTGAGACAAGGGCCTGGATATGCTGATATTGCTCAGTTCCTCCCTCCAGGAGGAGCCACCTCTCTGGGGTCCTGAGGCTGAGC
>NW_004524830.1:2369194-2373996 GCF_000260255.1 Octodon degus | reverse complement strand
GCAACCTGAGCCTGACTGCTTTGTTGAAGCAGCCACTTAAAGAGCTGGGCTAAGGGGCAGGCCCCCAGAAAATCATGATTAAACAAAAAACTGTACTTTTAAGAAGACTGCCACTTCCAGGACATGCTGAAGTTCCCTTAGGTGCTAGGCATCAGCACTCTCAGTTACAAAGTGCTTCTTTCCTCCAAAATCTGTTCTCCCCACCCCCCAGATTCCTTAAGGGTTCTGTAAATCTATAAATTAGCTTAGACCATGAAGCAAACAGCACAAACCTGATCTTAAGATAAAGGGAGGAGTTGAAAGAATTCCAAGAATGTTTAAATTATCCATCTAAAAACTCTGGGCCCATATTGTCAAATGGCCCCTTACCCTCCTTCAGGGGGATGGGCTTCTTTTCCAAAGGTTCCCACCCCTCAAGAGAAACATAAATGTTCTCAGCTTCAGAGGAAAGCTTGCCTCTCTCAAGGACTGCACTCTGCTTCTTTGAGTGTGTACTTTTGAAATTCTTCCTAATAAATCCCTTTCAGGCTCTTACTAACTGGGCCTAAAAATTCTTTCACCAAGTGTATTCAGTGGGGGATGTGGGATATTAGCACCCTGCTTTTTGCTTTGGGAACCCAAAGGAGCCCTGTCAGGATTCTCTTGGTGGCCAGCAGCAAAAGGGGAAGAGCCACCAGGCCTAGGACTTGGTAAGTCCCATCAGAGCCTTTTCCTTATTTTGTTTCCCACTTCCCCTTGCCTCTGAAACCTCTCTCTCCTCTCCTCCCCTCTCCTCCCCTCCCTTCGCCTCCACCCCCTCTCCTTCCTTCCCTCCCTCTCTCCCTCTGTAGCCTTATGGTTTTTTGTTTTTTTTTTTCAGCAGTTAGAGGCTCCCAGATCCCTAGAAAATAGGTACCTACAAAAAAAACTCCATACAATTCCGAATCATGTATATGTCTCTGTATGTCAGGTTGAAGTCTACATATCCCACGTTATGGATTGTAAGGTAAGTGAATATTTATTATATAGCCCACGTGCCTCTGTCCAAGTACCTTAACAGTGAGTTCATCTAAATTAGTTCCAAGATAAGAGTAAGGATGTTTGATAGGTTCAGGCCCAAGTACTAACTGCTACATTAGCCCTAAAACAACATCTTATCTTCCCAGTAACTGCTTCCTCCTCCTTCCCAACTTGGACCCTGGATACAACTTCCTTTTACCTTTCCCGCCCACACTAGGGAGTTTCCAGTCAGCTCCTGTGTGTTGCTGAACCTGCCCCTCAAACTCCCTCCCTACCAAAAGTCCATAAAGTCTCATCCTCCCTGACTCAGGGCAGAGATCCGCCCCTCTCCCTGCCAGCCATGCTCTCTGTCTTCAGAGATAAAAAGGCTCCCCCACCCCCCACTGTGTTTATGCCTCCCTGCTATGCCACCACTGCTGCCGCCAAAACTAAGGATGTCCTTAAAGTTGGTAACATGATATTCTGCAGAGACTTAAAGTTCAACATATCAATACTTGATGAAAAGTACCTGTTCCATGTTGTGCCTAAGATGTTTGATATTCAGACAGTGAGGTTAAGCTTAACAGCCTAGGTTGTATGTTAATAACAATAAGCTTCTCTTCTGGAGGGTTAGCAACCTAAGTTTGCAGACCAAAAATTAGAGAAAAAGGAAGGTCGCAAGGAAAGACAACATTTTGGCCCTAGCCTTCCAAGGTCAGTTAAGACTCAGGACATATGGGAACTTGTACTGTAACATCCTGTAACTCAGTAGTGTCCCAAATTTTCTGATCAAGGAGATTATGGGGCCAAAGAAGAAAGTGATCGATGATGTAGAGTGTGCCTAAGGAGAGTTACATGGAGAGAAAACATTCCCTCAGGCTTTCACAGAGAGCACATTGGCCAAGCAATGGCCGTGACTCATCCACACGGCTGACACTGACAAAGGATCTATAATCTGAGGTACAGGATCTCAGGAAAAATCCTGAGGGGATTTGAATGACCTTATCACATCCAAAAGTTACAACTCCTGTTGCATAGGTCTTGCTTTATCTTGGTCTTAACCAACCAGCAGAAAAGTATAAAAATGAAGTATAAAAAGTAAAGCCATGGTGTTATGTTGAGCTGTAGGGGACTCAGGTCAACAATTTCTGCCAGTCAAGAGGAAGACCCAATACTCTTATGAACTACTGGACTCTTTTAGAATATTTTGCTGAGTTCACACACCTATAATATTCAAATGACGGAACTAAACAAAGAAGGGGATACAGTTGAATGTCCATTTTGTATCTGTGTATTCAAAATGGTTAGGATAGATATATAGTTACATTCTCTTGATGAATAGAAGGATTTATTCTAATCGTATTTGTAAATAGGATATCATGTCTGCATCTTGTACAGCAAATAACCACTAGAAAGAGAGTATACAATGTGTTAATTATTGAAACTGTCCTACCAGTTTGATTTGAAACTGTCTCATTGCTATTTGTCTCTCAATAAAATTATAGAAAAAAATAAAAATAAAGAAGTTAAGTGACTTACTAAAACAAAACAAAACAAAAAAAGTTGGTAACCTGTTAGCCAACCAAAATAACACTTTTTGCTTAACATAATTGGGTTTATTAATACAATGCCCATTTTTTTCTGTGTATAATGAGTTTTTCCTTGGTCAAAGAGAATATAATATGCATAGCTTAACTGTGATGTTTTGGTTTTCATGAGTAACCTGAAGTAGTTGTTAAAATGAGTAGATAAATAAATATGAATGTGGTTAATGGTTATGAATATAAAAACCTCTGAGTCATCCATTGCTAAATTTTAATATTCTTCTCTTAAAAGATAATGTATTTGGGTTGTTAAATGTGTTTTCCTAGGTTTTTTGGGTTTTTTTTTTTTTTGTGGAACCGGGTATTGGACTCAGGCCCTTGTGCTTGCCAGGGAAGCACTTATTCCTCTGAGCCATCTCCCAGGCCACCTAAATGTGTTTTCATACACTATCAGTATACATAAAGCTTTTCTTATGTTTACTAAGACAAGCTAAAGTTGAAGTTAAAATTCTAATATATAATCCTATGTTCAAACAAGATTAAAATTTCCCAGGGATGGGGAGACAGCTCAGCAGTCTAACCACCTGTGGTCAATGAAACTGAGGGTGGTAGTGCACATCTGTAATCCCAGTGCTGGGGAGGCTGAGACAGGAGGATCACTAAGAGTCTGAGCTGTGTAGTGAGACCCTGTACCAAATAAATAAATAAATAAATAAATAAATGAAAACAATTTTTTAACAAAATTTCCCTTAAGTGAGGGGCCACCGGGCGTGAGGATCCATGGACAAAACTGCCCACAGTGGCTCACACAGCAGCTGCTGGACAATTTGCTTCAGTTTCCTCTGAAGATGCAAGGCTTCTCAAGTTTCCCCCGTGGTCTTATTGTGCCTCACTCCAACAAATGTTTCTAAAAATTATTATTATATATAATTAAGCTGGCTCTAATTAAAAGATAAAGTTTTCTGTCTAAAGCAATAAAGTTTTCTTAGAATATTAAAATTCTCTTGGGCTGGGGCTGCGGCTCAGGGGTAGAGCTCTTGCCTTGCACATACATGAGACCCTGGGTTTAATCGCCAGTGCCACGTACAGAAATGTTCTTAAAATATAAAAACTAGATTAAGGGACAAAGGTTTTATATTTTACCAAGATAACTTCTTGTGTTTTCCATTGGTACAATTTCAATGCAGTAAGAAATTGAGTGGGGCTGAGACGATGGCTCAGTGGAATAAGCGCTTCCCTGGCAAGTGCAAGGGCCTGAGTTCAATCCCCAGTTCTGCAAAAAAAAAAAAAAAAAAAAAAAAAAAGAAAGAAAAGAAATTGAGTTTTTAAGGCAGGCCAAATAGCTCAGCACATTAAAGCACCCGCAATCAGGCACAGGGGCCTTGAGTTCCATCCCTGGGCTTACGGTGCCGCGCCTCCCCCCCAGGGGAGGGCACACTGAGATGGCACCTGTAATCCCAGCTGTTGGGCTCTTGGGAGGTGGATCACTATGAGTCCAATTTAGTAGTGAAATTTTGAACACCCAGTAGACCCTTCCCTAAAATTAAAAAAAAAAAAAAAAAAAAAAAGGAAAGAAAGAAAAGAAATTGAGTTTTGCCAGGCATCAGGACATAATTCTAGTTTTCCTTCTTTCTTTGTTTCTTTTTTCTTTTCTTTCTTTCTTTCTTTCTTTCTTTCTTTCTTTCTTTCTTTCTTTCTTTTTTTTTTTGAGTTTTAAAATGAGTTTTTTAAAGACTGTTCTCAGGAGGGCTACAACCTTGGATTTGTCATTTTAAAAAAATTGGTTCTTCATGCTTTATACTACAAGTAATGTAAATGGATAGAGTTGTAAGCATTTTTCTGCCAGAATTCTCCACGGCACAGTGTGGTCATTTCTGCAATGCTAGAAGAAATTAAGTCTCTTCTATGCTTCTCTTCAAAAGCGATGAATGACAGCAGACGATGGCATAAAGGGCCGCTTTTCCTTCCCATTCATTCTGTAGTACTAGAGCCAGTATTTTTACCATCACGCATCATGATTTTCGCTTCATCCACTGTAACGAGTTCTGTCACCTCTCTGAATTCTATGCCATTCAGTGCAAAAGTCCACACATTACTGCAGAACATGTACGTGTTTAGAGAGTCCCTGAAATTGACTCTGTTCCTGACCCTCTGAGCCAGTGCGGAATTTATAGCCTCATCGAACTGAAGGAGAACATGTAGGGCAAGTTGGGGGTGACCTGTTGAGACTGTATGAGCTCATCCAGGCTTTCCTGAAGGCTGTTTCCCAAGGTGGCCCTT
>NW_004524830.1:2367348-2369014 GCF_000260255.1 Octodon degus | reverse complement strand
AGTCTGGGCTACATAGCTAGGAAGGCCCTACCTGAATGAGAGAGAGAGAGAGAGAGAGAGAGAGAGAGAGAGAGAGAGAGAGATTTAAGGGCTAAGGGTTAAGGTTTATTTAAATGTTGGCGTGGGATTCATTGTGATAACTAATGGGTTGAAGGCTGCTCAAGTTGACTGGGGAGGTCACGACTGCTGACCCCAAGGAGCCAAAATGTTTTGAAGATGCATGTTTCACCAGTTTGAGTGGAGATGGACTTGGGGTGTGATCAAAGAAACTCCCATGGGGCTAATCAGGTAAAAGTGTCTCCCAAACTGTCACTGTGCATTGCTTGAGTGCCTCACTACCTAAAATAGATATCTGCACTCAGCAGAACTCTATTGCCTTTGTTACTCCGTAATAAATCTGAGGGTCTGAATCAGTTTGGGGCTTCCTTCCAGTGCAGTGACGAGCCCTGGTGGCCAACAGTGACATTCTCTGTCTCTAGCGTCTTCATTTGTCTCTCTCATGGGGCTTGACACACTGAACCCGGTAGTTGGCCTATTGTAAAATGTTTTCAATAATCAGCTTACAGCTGGTTAAATGGAGAACTATTTTATAACAGGTATAGACAGAGAGATGCTGAGGTAGATATAGGTATATATGAGACAAGAAATGTGTATACATCTAAGGACGGAATATCCTGTAAGCACGAGCTTTTTCTAACATTGTTTTAGAATTAACGTAGGCTTAATGCATACAAAATTACCAACAATTGTTCTCTTTTATACTATATTTCACTTGGACCTTAAACATAAAGTTATCAAAATTTCTGGTGTCTCTGGCCTTTATATTTGATACAATTTAATTCTGTCATTTAAAGTTTGATCTACATCTATGGGCTGTGACTGATTAAGCACTTTGTTATTGTATAAAGGAGATACACATATATATTGGATGATAAGGCGATTTGTGGTCACTAGCAATGCTCCTAAACTTCTCAGAGGCCTAAAGGTATCCTTTGACATATGTTAGTGCCATTATTTGTATGTGCTTCCTATACAGCTATGATGTCAATGATTCCGAACTTCTTGTATAGCAAATACATTTATGTTCACTATGTGTACAAGCCTTCTAAAATGGGAAACTAGAACATTTTGCCATACTAGTGTCCTCAGGCAATATTGTTTGACAGATATTTGTGGCTTATGTTTATGTGGCTGTTTTGCAATTGCATTAGGATAGTTAGGTGTGCAGAATACTGTGTGGTCCAGCAGCATCACTGTCATGACCAGAGTAGGTACTCATCACCTGTCAACTGCAGCTGCAGTCCAACGTGTTCTATTTACACAATTTATTTTATTTTATTTTTTTCATGCCAGGGATTGAACTGAGGGCCTTGCATTTGCCAGGCAGGTGCTTAAGCCATTGAACTATCTCTCCAGCCTTTTACACAATTTATTTTAACTGTATAGCAGCCAGGTGTGGCAGTGCATGCTTCTGATCCCAGAACTCAGGAGGCTGAGGTTGGAGGATCACCACAAGTTCAAGGGCAGCCTGGGCTACATAGTGAGTTCAAGTCCAGAGTGAACTGGATAGCGAGACCCTGTCTCAAAAATATAATAATAGGGGCTGGTGAGATGGCTCAGTGGTCTAAAGCACCCACTTAAAACAAGCTTAGCGAAGCCCGAAGCC
>NW_004524830.1:2365225-2367203 GCF_000260255.1 Octodon degus | reverse complement strand
TCAGGGTGTACAGGGTCTCACTATGTAGATCAAGCTTGTAGTGATCCTCCTGTTTACAACCTCCCAAGTGCTGGGATTACAGGGATGCGCCACCATACCCAGTCTCAATTGCATGACAGGCCTGGGGACCGAACCCCCCCCCACACACCCCGCCTCTGCATCTGCCTAAGCAGGTGCTTTAATCCACTGAGCTATTTGGCCAGCCCCTTGAAATATATTTCAGAGATAATAAAAACTTAATGATTCTGGTGTAATAGTAATGCATCGTGATTCACATCCTAAAGTGCTATGTTTGATCCTCTTTATTTTGAATTTTCCTTGTACACCTTTATAATGGTAATCTGTTATTCTGTAGTACCATGACTTCTAAAGGACACTTACAGGACAAACAGAATGTGATGCTGACTTCCAATCCTAAAGCTCACAGTAGGTTAATGACAGGCAGCTCTTTTCCTAGTCACACTTTATATTTCAAAGTACTCCAATATCCAAAAAATAAAGTCATAAAATAATAACTGGTGTCTTAGTTACTCTCCTCATTGCTGGGACAAAACACTCAATGCCCACAAGTTAAGGAGGAAAGGCTGATTTAGCTCACAGCGTGTTGAGGCTTCAGCCCGCAGTCAGCTGGCTCTGAGGCAGGGTGAATGGCAGAGGGGCATTGCAGGAGGAGAAATCGTCCTTGGCGAGAAGAAGGTAGCAAAGCAAGGACAGGAGGAGACAAGCCTGTTTTTTCCCTTACATGGTACCCAGGCTCCCAGGATTTGGGGAATGCCAAATCAATCAGATGGATTTGGTAATCATCCACCCTTAACTCTAGCTCCCTTGATCCTAGCATTGCACCGTGAATCAGTCACACTCCCTGGATCCAGCCATCTCTGGAAAAGGCCCGGCCATGACTGCACGAGGCTTTGCTACCTTCCTCCTGCAATGCCCCTCTGCCACTCACCCTGCCTCAGAGCCAGCTGACGGCGGACTGAAGCCTCTGCACACTGAGCTAAATCAGCCTTTCCTCCTTAACTTGTAGGCAGTGAGTATTTTTGTCCCAACAATGGGAAAAGAAACTAAGTAACTAAGACATCACTCTTTAAGTAACAGCAGTAGATCTTAATCTTAATTAGTGTGGTTTTTTTTCTTTTTTTGGGGGGGGGGTGATATTGGAGCTCTTTGAAATACAAAGTGTGACCTAGACCCAAGCCATAACAAGTGAGGTAGCTGAGCCCTAAAGATCCAGGTGAAAGAAGATAACTGGGCTAAAAGAATGGTCAGTATTTTGGCCCTTGCCCTGCAATGTTAGGCAGGACCCAAGGCAATGATGAGACTCCCCTGAAGGGATCCTGCCACTCTGGTGAGTCACTGTCCCTTCCCAAGCAGAGGGATCACTGGACCTCAAAAGATAGGAGTCAACCAGTGTACATTTTGCAAGAAAGAGGGTCACTAAAGAAGGAAATGTTCCCCACGCTTGCAACTGCGGTCACATGGTAAGGTGAGCCAAGGACCCGTCCTGGAAAATGACACAACTGGTGGAGGAAAAACTGAAGAAGCTAAGAGGCTCTGTGTGGCCCCAACAGTAGCCCTTGGGGAGGCTTAACTGACCTCCATGATTATACCCAGCAGTATAACAAAAAAAGAGTGATAGAGGTACTAAACAGAAAGCTATGCTACCTTTAAGGGGCTCCAAATAGTGCTCCAGCCCTGGTGGGCAGTCTCCAGCTACACCTCTAACTTCTATATCTGTAAGAAGTCACAGTTCCCGGGCTCACTAGCCCTTCCAAAAATGCCCTTCAGCCTCAGTGTATTGAAATGATGCTGTTTTATTTTATTTTATTTTTTTATGGAACCGGGGATTGAACTCAGATCCTTGTGTTTGCCAGTCAAGCGCTTATCCTACTGAGCCATCTCACCGGCCCTGATGCTGTATTAATACACTTCCAAGAGCCCCTCAGGTAAAGGCTTAGCTTCTTTTTTTTTTTTTTTT
>NW_004524830.1:2357474-2365119 GCF_000260255.1 Octodon degus | reverse complement strand
CTAAGCTTGTTCTAAGTAGGTGCTTTAGACCACTGAGCCATCTCACCAGCCCAAGGCTTAGCTTCTTATGTGCATATAAAATAAAATAACCTATAAAATAAAAATGGCAATATAAATATTCTCACTACTAAGCTTTGTTACCTTTGTGATATGAACTAATTTTCTGCTATTTACTACAGATTTTATGTTCATGTTATATGGAGCCAGTCTTTACAAATGCTAAGCCTACAAAACAGAGACCAGATTCAGGCTCTCAGCCGTATAGTAAAAGCTTTAATGGCCCAATGGTCACAAAAAAGCATAGATCTTTAGTGTATCCTTTTGACTATTGTTATAATTAAAATAGGAGAACTTTTGACAAAATAGGGAGGAATCTGTATTCTGCTAAACCCCTCTTGCTGTATTTGGGTTAACACCACAAAACAAACAGAGGATAATATAAAAGATCAAAGGCTTTTGCCAAATGCTACTTAATTTTTCCTGACTCCTACAACTTTTTAGGGCCACAGTTCACCAATATTCTACTTTTAATTTCTGGTCTCTGATTATTTGTTGATCATGGTTACCCAGTAAGGTTTAAAAGTCACTGACTTTCCAATGTCCTTGTCTACTTTTCCAGACCTTAAAAGCATGATTCATCAAACAAAAGGGACATTTATGATCCCTGGCTAGGCAGGACCAGCACACTCCTCAGCCTGAAGCAGTTGTGGTTCCTCTTCCTTCTTTAAGAGGCAGCGTCAAAGTCTTGGGGGAGAGAGGATGAGGTAGGACATAGGCTTTGACTTTTTTTGGTGGTATCAGAGATTGAACTCAGGACCTTGCATTTGTCAGGCAAGCACTTATTCCACTGAGCTATCTCCCCAGCCCCAGAGGATGAGGTAGGACAGAAGAAATAAAGTAGATGGAAAGAGATAAGCAAAATCATGATATACTGTTCTATTTTAATTGTCACCAACTGGGCCACAAAAGCCGTATCTTGGTTAGTGTATCCTTTTCAACATTGCAAGAGGATGGTCTTGAGTTTGAGGCCAGGCTAACCCACATAGTGAGACACTGTCTAAAAAAAATCATAATATAAAAAAAGTATACTTCTAGGATACTGCAACTTTAGAGACACGGTGAAAATTACTCAAAGCAATCTATATCAACATTCTTGCGGTTAAATGCTTTCCTTCAAGACCCATTACATCCCAAATTCCTGGATGATATTGTAAGTGTATAACTTAGCTTAATTGAGGAAGTAAAGAGCAAAAATCTGATCTTAAGATAAAAGAACATGTTTGAGAAAGTTCTAAGAATGCTTAAATTATCCACCTAAAACAACACCTTGGTCCATACCTGTAAAATGGGTCATTATCTTTCTGGCAGGTCAGCTCTTATCCAAAGGTTTCTACCCTTTAAGAGAAATATAAATATTCCCATTTCCAACAGAAAGCTCCCCTCTCTCTTGAAGGCCTGCATTCTACTTCTTTGAACAAATGCTTTTGAAATTCTTACTAATAAATCCCTTTTGGGTTCTTACTGACTGAGCTCAGTTATCGTTTTTTTCTGCAATGTGAATCAACAAACTTGTTCTTGACCAGGGTAGATTTAGGTTTCTCATCACTGTGCTGGGAACCTCCAAGGACCCTGTCTAGTGACAATTCCTGTTTGTCCGTTTGTCAAAAGCATGTGATGTAACCTCAAACACATAACCCTTCAAGCTCACATTGACGCTTACTTGCCATTGTCACTACATGAAGAGGTGGGACCTCTGAGAGGTGATCTGTCGCAGTACCCTGCCCTTAGTGCTGTGTCCATGCGATGGGCTGGCTAACAGGAGTAGGTTTGTGGCAAGTCTGACCTCCTTCAACCCCCACCCAGTCCAGGTACCCACTTGCCCCCTGCCCCATTATAACACAGTCATTGCCTGGCGTTGTGCTTTTGGACCTCCTAGCCTTCAGAACAGTGAGTCAGGCAACTTTGTTGCTTGTAAATTACCCTGCCTGTGGTATTCCACAGAAACAGCTGGGAATGAGCCAGAACATAGCCTGCCTTCCTCCGGCATCCTCAGATTGGTTCATGATCGGGAGCAGACACAAAGCTGTCCTTGCCTAGTGTGATTTAAATCCCAAACTTGATGAGTCCCGCAGGATCCCACCTCAAAGCCTTTTGTCCCCTTTTCTGCTGCATGCGAAGGATTGGGGTCCTGAATCTCAGGTCAGGGTTGAAGGGCAATAAATGTCATTTAGCCAAGCCCTTCCTCTTCTGTCTGACCTTTTTCTACCACTCTGCCACTTTGTTTAGCCTATTCTTAGCTCCAAGATGGGCTCTCAGTGGAAGACTTTTCACTATCCACATGACTGCTAGGCAGCTCCTGGCCTTACCTAAAAAATAAAGCATGACAGACAGGCACAGTGGCACACACCTATAACCCCAGCACTCAGGAAGCTGAAGCAGATATGCCAGCCTAGCATACACAGTGAGACCTTGTCTCAAAAATTAAAAAAAAAAAAAAGAAAAAGAAAAAGAAAGAAAACATAACAACAGTCAAAAAAAAGCTTCTGGGGTAAACTGACTGTGAACAATAGTTTCAAAGAACAATACTGTATTCTTTTTTGCCCACTCCCCAAGACTGAACTTTGTGGCCATAAAAATGGAGATACAGCATGTTTTCCTCTAGAATAACAAAATTCTGTTAATATGTCTCTTCTATTCACTCACCTGCTGCCCATTCCCATGAGCATCTTCTACTTGCGATGCCCACAGGGAATGCACTTTCAATTTTCAACACAACTGGCTGGCTTCCAGAGAGGGCAGAGGATTTATGGGCACAAATAAATCTTAAACCTTGGCCAAATACCCTCTTCCCTTCCAACAGGGAACTCAGAGCAATCTTTACACTGAGTCTGTGGTAGCAGAGAGCAGGGAAGGTCGCCCCACAGATCTAGGGACGCTATGAACTACATTCCAGGAATCCAGGACCTCCCAGCGTGGCCTGGCCATGGATCTCCCAAGACAAACATTTGTCTTGCTAACTGGAGCAATCCGTTGTAGCCCTTGCAATGGCTTCTGGAGACTAGACTATAAACAGAGAAGCAAGCGTGGAAATAAATCCAGTGATGAATTAGCAGAGAAAGCTTTCAAATAGGGCAAGGATCAATGAGCTGAAGAGAAATAAAATATCTTTGAAGAAATTTCCTGCTCCCATACATTGTATTGATTCTCGGAACTCAGGTTCTTTGTGAGACATTTTTGAAGTGAGTTTTTATTTTTGTACTTTGTGTTTTCTTTTTTTGTGTTATTTGATTGTATCTCCAGTTTAGATTACTTCTCATGTTGAATTGAACTTGACCTTTGCCCAGTGGAGCTGAACAGCCTCTTGCTTATAAGTGGGACCAAGAGCCACGAAATAATAAAAAACATAACCAGGAACAGTTGAGCTGTAGCATGTCGTGCCTGTGCTGAGAGCATTTGCCAAGGGTTAGTGCTGAGGTAGGATACACAGGTGGGTGCGTGGGCTCCAAGAGAGCCACCAGGAAGGGACCAACTCACAGCAGTTCTCACTTCCTGTGGCCCCTGTCCCCAGCAGTGGGAGAGCTGCCATACACATGTTGTGTGACTTCAGCAAGCTGGGCAAACTTTCTGGTGAACCTGGTAAGGTTGGGAGTAGGCCAGGAAAGTTTGCCTGGCATGGGTCTTTATCAGTCTTTTCATTAGTAAAAAGCAAAAGATTTATAAAATCTGAAGAGAAACTAGAGTATCATTATTGATCTTTCCTTGCAAGAAGGGGGGAAAACTATTTTAAAATTAAGTTTATCGGTACATTTTAGATGAACATAAAGATCATATTCATAGGGAATTTGTATTTGTACATGATATATTTTGATTCCTCTTTTTGTCCCAATCGTCTACTCCAGGGAAATGAATTCTTGATATTATTTCAAATTTACAGAAAAGTCCCCAGAACTGGACAAGGACTTGTCTCTTAGACTCTCAGCTACTTATGTTTTGCCCCATTCTTTGTCCTATGTCTCTCTGTAAAGTTGGAATAACACATAAAGCATGTGCACACACACACACACAACCTTAGATTTACCTGTGTGGATGTAATGCACACACTGTTCTTTGACTCCTACATTCAGCATGGACCCTAAAAACAATTTTCTCCGATAGAACCACTGTCCATAGCTCATCTAAAGTCCAAGCTTAAATTTTCTCAATTGCTCCAATAATAATCTTTTTCAGTGAAGCATGTTTTCCAGTCCTGGATCACATACTGTGGCTTGTTCCTGGATGTCCCTCCAAAGCCTCATGTGCCCATAGGTGGGGCTTTTGGGCAGTCTCCCCTGGTGCATAAATATGGATTAAGGGTGTGTGATGGCTAAATTAGTCTGTTGACCAGTTGAGTATAGTCCTGGATGTGGATGATGGGTGGTACTACCAAAACAACTTATGGCCTGGATGGGATATAAGGTGAAAAGAAGGAAGGCAGGCTTGTGTCACAGCCTCCTGCTTAGCCCGCGATGGACTATTTCTCCCCTGCAATGTCCCTTTGTCATGCTGCCCTACCTTGGAGTCAGCCAGTCATGGACTGAAACCTCTATAAACTGTGAGTCCAAACCAACTTCCTCTTCTAACTTGTGGGTATCGGGTATTTTGTCCTAACAATGAAAAAGTAACGAAGACATGTACTACATTAGCTGTCCTCTCTCCTTCATCTGCTTGAATCTGGAATGACTCCTAGCTGTTCCCTGTCTTTCTGACCCAGACATTCTTTAAAGCATACAGCTGATTACTTTGTGGATTGCACCTCTATCTGAGGTTCCTGATGTCGCCGAGGACTTGACACAGGGTGTGTCTTTCTGGGCAGGAGGACCCCAGAGGCAGCGGTGGCGGCTTCTCAGAGCCACATCAGGGGCACTGCATCACTATAGCCCAGAATGGGTCACTGGAGCTCTGTGTGACTCGGGTCTTTTCACTGTGAAGTGTCTGTTTTCTCACTGTAATTAACCAGTCACTTATGGGAAATAATTTTACAGTATTATTTTAACACTCACAGGTCATCTTTTTTTCTGTCTTTTGTCTTTACTCGTTAGTTGTCATATTAGCCTGCTTCCCACTGCTGTGCCACAATACCTGAAACAACCAACTTACCAGGAGAAACAAACAGTTTATTTTGGCTCAAGGCTTCAGAGGTTTCCACCCACGGTAGCCTGGCCCTGCTGCACGGGTCCTGTGGTGAAGCAGTATGTCACAGCGGGAGCACTCAATGGAGGTACTGTTCACTTCCTGGCAGCCAGGAAGCAAAGAGAGAAATTGAACCAGGCAGCGTTCATATATCCCCTTCCATGGAGGCCACATCCCCAGTGACCCAATTTCCTCCACAAGCTCCACTCTGAAAGCCCCCAGGGCCCCAATAGCACCATGGCTGGTCATGAAGTCTTTAACATGTGAGCCTTTCAAGGCATGGTAGCACATGCCTGCAATTGGAAGGCTGAGGCAGGAGAATCACCATGGGTTTGAGGCCAGCCTGGGATACACAGTGACTTTAAGGCCCCAGCCTGAATTACATAGCAAGACCCTGTTTCAGAAAACAAAAGAAGACTAAACTAAACAAAACTCATGGGCCTTTGAGGGACACTTCAGACCCAAACTATAGCAGTTGCTGTCCTACTATAGGAGAGAACTTATCTTTTTCCCATATTTGTTTATACCGTCATTTGTTTCTCGGAGAAGGGAGGGACGGGGAAGGGTATGTAAAAAGAGTGAGGTTATGTTATGACCACATACCTACTCCCCACAATGAGTGCAATCACTTCCTACTGCTAACATGTACTAACAAAATAAAAGTTAGAAAAAATCAAACTAGCTGCACATGGTAGTCCTCACCTGGCACATCTGTAATCCCAGCATTGGGAGGTGGACTCAGGGAGGTTGATGTGAGTTCGAGGCCAGCCTGAGCCACATAGTGAGACACTGACTCAAAAACAAACAAAAAAAACAAAAAAGAAAACTGAGGAAGAATTGCTTCTTTCAGACAAAAATAAATAGAAAAATCCTAATGGGAAAAAAGCTAAAAATAGCAGGAAATCAAGTAGGTAATTCAACTTTACATGGCAGTACTCAATGGGAATAAGTATGTACTTTAGCAGGGTTCACTAGTTAAGTCTTTTAAACTATTTAAAAATTTTTTAAAAAGAATCATTAGATTTTTATGTAACTGGGAATCTGCAGGTTTGTAGTTCATGTAGTGGGCTAGGCTCTACCAGCATCAGAGTCACCTCAGAGCAGGCCACTGTACCCCTAAGCTGGCCTCTGTCCCTGAAGTGTGTCCATCCTTCTGGACGCACTCCCTGGCTCCTGGCACAATGTTCAGGGCTCACCTGGAGCTTTTCCAGCCTCAGCCTTAGAAGCAGGCTCTTCTTCAGTGAGCTCAGCTCCTTTGAGTGGTAATGCTATTTAGGATGCACAGCCTGGGTGTGGGGTGGCTTCTGCTGCCCTCCAAGAAGAAGCCTTAGGGACCTTCTTGGTATGTCCTGTGTGGGAGCCACTGAAGCCCCAGTTCATGTGCAGATCCTGGTCAGCTGGAGGCCAGAGTCACTGGCTAGCAGGGCGCCCAGAAAATTTCCAGACCAGTGTAGGTGCCTGGTTGACATGGCGGGTGATGAGTGGTGGGGAGGCAGAACAAAGGTTCTCAGAGCGTGGAGGGGTGGGGACAGTGGCTCTGTCCAAAGACAGCACTGCTATTGCCCATCTGAGAATGCACTTCCACAACTACTCCTCTAGGATGCTGGCTCTCAGAAGGGGCTGTGCAGTGGAACTCCATGGAGGGCTTTTTTTTTTTTTTTTTTTTTAATAGTGATCCTTAAGACCCAGGGATTGTGATTTAACAGGCACAGGATGTAAGAGGCATAGGATGTGGCCTGCCACACCCTCCAAGTAAACTCTATAATCGATTCTGTTGCTCAGTGCAACATGAGAAGATAATTTGAGGAGAGGCAGGAGCCCCTGGAAAGGACATCAGGAGGAAATGAGCTCGGAGTTTTTGAGGAATATCAAGGAGGCGGTGTGGTGGAAAGGGGTGGTGACAGGTCCGGAGCTGTGCCCTGGGTGTCTCCACTGGGCCCCTCCAGCCACCAGCTTTGGAGCTATGGAACACAACTTACTACTTCATTGTATGTGTCTATATTCATCATATATTACTATTCCCTAACTCCTCCGACCTGCCATCGCCTTCTCCCCAAAGGAAAGGATGGCACGGCCTCACGCCCTTTCCTCGGTGGTCCTCATATTTTACAGTCCATGGATTTTGTTCAGAGTTATTTTCAAAGCCGAAGGGTAAGTTAGTTAAAAAGTACCTGGAGAAGGCTTGCTGGTGGGGACACTGAAGATACCACTCTAGGTCCTCAGGTGTGCTCTGCATTAAGAGACCTTGTTAAATAGTACAGCTGCTTGGATTTGCCTGACACTGCTGAACTTCAGTATCGCTTAGATGGAAAATTTTATGTTATGAGCCTTTCCCTACAATGAAAATTAAAACTCAAAACATTCACAAGTAATTCTATTTTTTTTTTTTTCGGCATACGAGATGTTGCGGCGTGACTGGAGTTCAGACGTGTGCTCTTCCGATCAGGTGAGGAGAGACAGTTGGGAATGAATAAAG
>NW_004524830.1:2354520-2357374 GCF_000260255.1 Octodon degus | reverse complement strand
TTCAGGCTGGCCTTGAGCTCACTTTGTAGCCCAGGCTGGTTCCCCCCTTCCCCAGGCTGGTCTTAAACTTGAAGTGATCTTCCTACCTCAGCTTCCTCTCAAGTGCTGGGATTATAAGTATGTGTCACCATACCCAGTTCACAAGTAATTCTTGAAAGCCTATTCTGTGTAAGTGTAAAACTATGCTGATAGCATGAAGAAGTAAAACATGAGCTGAGCAAATTTTTCACATCACTCACATACCGAACAGTCCTCCAAGAAGTCTAAGGGAGGACGGGTCCTGCAAAGACGGGTCACATCAGGCTGTGTGTGGCTTACAGGTAAGTGTGCGCTCAGCATGTGCAAAGCTGTTGTCTCCATCACAGGCCACAAGAAAAAAAAAAACTAACACCCAAGTTTCGGAGCAAAAGACACTACTATTCATCGTACGTGTGAACCAGGAACCTGCCAAGCACTGGTTCCTCCAATGTGCTTATTTTTGTCTTCCACCTATGCAAAACTGGGTCATGCCACTAAAAATGTAGGCCAGGTGTGCAAAAACCCCAAATAACACTCTTTGAAACATGAGGATGAAAAATGGACATGGCTGAAACAATAACGATTCATTGCAGTGAAGTGGTTCTTCAGCGAGGCCCAGCGTCTGCTTCTCCTGATGGATCAGGCACCTGAACTTGTGACACTGTTGAAACAGAGGGAGCTGGGAAGAGACCGGCTGGCCAAGGCCTTTGCTGCAGTTCCAAGACAGTGACCATCACTAGGAGGCTCTGCCTATCTCTCCATCCACAAAGGGCATTGCACAATGACTGTGCTTGTGTTGGACAGGGTTCCTATGACATGATTCACGTTCTATTTTGATTCTGGCAGCTGCTGGTCTTTCTTCTAGGAAAGTGAAAAACCCTAGTTTAGTGTTCTGAGTGTGTGAGGGCAGTGAGCTGCTGTGTACACGTGAGAAGAGGCAGCCATGGTCCCTGGGGGCTCTGAGCCACTCCCCCAGGGCTGTCACCACTGTTACCTGCCATGAAGACAACCTGACCTTGGCCTTGGTCCCTGGAGTGAGAAGCTGACAGTGATGACATTGTCTTATGACATTGTCCAGTGACCTGCTCACTGAGCTGATCACTTCTTCTGGAGCACCGGAAGCCCAGCTGGGAAGTAAATTGCTAAGAATCAGGGCAACAAGAGCAGGGGGTTCTAAAAGGGAAAGTCCCTTCCCCACAGATTTCCAAGCCCCAGAATAACACACTGTGGGCCATCCCAGTTCCCAGCTGTTCTCAGCCTGAAATAGGCTCAAAGGAAAAACAACGAGACACCCAGGAGAATGGTACAACGAGACACAGCAAGACAGAAGCCGTAAACTGGTGACCAGACCCTGGAGAAGAGGACAGGCAGCTATTCACAGTGGTCTCTCCATCCTAGGGACCACAGAGGCTGCAGATCACTGGGAAGGAACAGGAAGCACCTTATGGAGCCACTTGTACAGCAGAAGAGCAGAGACGGCAGAGTCCCTGCCCTGTGCTAGGCCTGAGCTGGAGGGTCTGTAGTCATCATGTAATCCTCAGCCCTCTTCCTGAAGTTGGCACTGCCACTGCCACATTTTTTTAAAGAATAAAAATATTTAAAAACTATAAAAACAATACAGAATTTCAAAACAAGGTATTAGAAAATTAAGAATGGTTATTGTATTGCATACTGTTATCTTCAAAGTAGTTGTTCACACTGCCAGCTATAGGTATGCAAAATTGATCAAACAATTAAGCATTAACTGTTCCTTTCAATAAACCAATAGAAATCAGTAGTACAATTATCATAGCTATCTTTTGTGTGTATATATACATTTTTTTTCCTTCCTTCTTTTTTTCTTTTCTCCTTTTCCCCATCCCCAGTGTTCTTTCTTTTTGAGCAGTTTCTTTCACTTTCACAATATCTATTGTACCTTTTGGATTTTATTTACTTTTTTCAGTTTCTTTTACTAGAGAGACAATACAATGTTTACACATGTGGGTCTGAGTTAATTCACTTCTGAGTATGATCTCAAGTTGCATCCATTTACCTATAAAAGCCTCGAGTTTATTTCTCTTTATAGCTGAGTAACACTCCACTGTATAAAAATACTGCATCTTTTTTTATCCATTCCTTGGTTGATGGGCATTTGGGTTGTTCACAAGATTCAGCTATGACAAATTGTGCTGCTATAAACATGGGCGCACATATAACACTGTGGTATGATATTTTCAATTCTTCTGGAAAAATACCCCGAAAGGAAACAACTGGGTTGACTGGGACACCTAATCCTAGTCTTTTGAGGAATCTCCACACTGATTTCCACAGCAGTTGTGCCAGTCTACACTCCCACCAACACTTGAGAAGGTTCCCCGCCGCCCACCTCCAGCCCCTCCAGCATTTGTTATTGGTTGATTTTTTTGATGCTAGCTATTCTTTCTAGGGTGAGAGGAAATCTCAGCATTGTCTTAATTTGTATTTCTCAAATGACCAATGGTGTTGAACATTTTTTCATATGTTTTACTTGCCATTTGTACTTCTACATCTGAGAAGTGTGTATTCATCTTAGATGCTCATTTTTGGATTGGGTCTTTGAATTTTGGGGGCCTGATATTTTAAAATTCTTTATATATTCTAGATAAAAGTTTTTTGTCTGAGGGGCAGTTGGCTAATTTTTTTCCCCCAATTCATGGGTTTTCTTTTTACTCTGTTGGTGATTTTTTTTTTTTTGGATGTTCAAAAACTTCAATAAGATGAGATCTCAGTTGCTGATTCTTTGAAGTATTTCCCATGCAGTTTGGTTTTTGTTCATGAACTCTCTGCCTACCCCTATGTCTTCAAGATTTTTACCTAC
>NW_004524830.1:2352592-2354091 GCF_000260255.1 Octodon degus | reverse complement strand
AGGGACAGTGATTCCTCATGCCTTTCCTTTGCTGCCTAGGACTGCTTTTGCTATTCTAAGTCTCTCTTCATTTCAGATAAATTTTAGGAATGTTTTCTCTAGATCTGTGGAGTATACTAATGGTATTTGATTGGAATAAGGTTTTTTTTTGTTTTGCTCCGAATGCCCTCGGGGTGGTTTGGCTGGCTGGAGTGCTGTGGGGATTGAACTACAGCAACCTGAGGCTGACAGCTTTGTGGAAGCAGCCACTTAAAGAACTGAGCTATGGCCAGGCCCCCTAATGGTATTTGATTGGGATTACATTATATCTGTATAACAGTTTTGGGAGTATGGCCATGTTCACAATGTTGGTTCTTACTATTCATAAACAAATAATATTTTCCATTTTCTGAAATCCTCTTCAATCTTTTATTTTTATTTTTTATTTTTTCTGTATTTAGCACTACAGGGTCTCATTACACAGATTGTACTTGTAGTGATCCTCCTGTTTGCAGCCTACCAAGTGCTGGGATTACAGGCATGTGCCACCACACCCAGTTTCAGTCACCATCTCAGCGCACCCTGTGAGTGAACCCTGGCCCCTGCATCTGCCTAAGCAGGCAATTTAATCCACTGAGCTATCTGACTGGCCCTTCAATCTCTTTTTTCAGAGTATTATAATTTTCACTGTATAGATCTTTTACTTTCTTTGTTAGATTGATTATTAAATCTTTCTTTCTTTCTTTCTTTCTTTCTTTCTTTCTTTCTTTCTTTTTTTTTTTTTGGATGCTATTGTGAAGGATGTGGTTTCCCTAGTTTCTCTCTCCATGTGTTTGCTG
Organism: Octodon degus; assembly: GCF_000260255.1. NCBI lineage: Eukaryota > Metazoa > Chordata > Mammalia > Rodentia > Octodontidae > Octodon > Octodon degus. The sequence goes on along the minus strand of NW_004524830.1, from coordinate 2,353,273 downwards.
TTTGTGTACAGGAATGTTATAGATTTTCGAGTGTTGACTTTGTATCCAGCTATGCTACTGAATTTGGTTATTAGATATAGAACTCTTTTGCTGGAGTTTTTGGGGTCTTCTATGTACAGTATCATGTCACCTGTGAATAATGGTAATTTTACTTCTTCCTTTCCTATCCTTATTCCTTTTATTTCTCTCTCTTGTTTAATTGCTCTCACTAATGCTTCCAGAATTATATTGAATAGGAGTAATAATAAGGGATAACCTTGTCTTGTTCCTGATTTTATCTTATTTTTGTCTTTTTGAGACAAGTTCTCACTATGAAGTTCAGGCTGGCCTTGGGCTCACTTTGTAGCCCAGACTGGTCTGGAATTGGCAGTGATTCTCCTGCCTCAGCCTCCCAAGTGCTGGGATTACAGGCATGCACCCCCATGCCTGGCTTTGTTCATGATTTTAGAGTGAAAGCTTTCAGTTTTCGTCCATTTAGTATGATGCTGGCTGTTTGTTTGTCACAGATGGCTTTTATCAGATTGAGATAAAGACCATTTATTCCAATTTTCTGTAGTGTCTTTATCATGAATAAATGTTGTGGCCAGGGAGATAGCTCAATAGAATAAGTGCTTGCCTGGCAAGCACAAGGTCCCGAGTTCAATCCACAGTTACCACCAAAAAAAAAAAAAAAAAAAAAAA